>NC_140968.1:59638480-59740980 GCF_056783735.1 Eptatretus burgeri
TTCGCTCCAAATCATTGCGGGAAAGATGAATTGCCACGAACCAGGCTGGCATTGTGTTGTGTTTCCAATAACAATATATTGATTTTAAGTTTTCGTGTTCCACATTCAAAATGTCCTATATTTTATACTGAATAACTCCTCATTTGCATAAAATGGATATGAAGCATTGTGTTTCTTATTAATTTGTTGCAAATCTGAGTTTGTCATCACTGAATGATTAACATGTTAATTATATTTCATTAATTTAAATACAGCCCTGATGCAGGACAGCAGTTACTACCTGATAATGTGACATTTCGTAAGACTACTTGACACATGATATGTATCTACACCCCAATACTACATCCCATTTCCTGGATCTTGTACTTTAACACCGAGTTGGAGCATTCTCACACAATTTTGTTGGAGGTAATCAGGGCATCTTAACTTTTACAAACACTTGCATTGCCAGTGTCATGTTGCCAACAAAATGCTGAAGCTGTGCATTATACCATTTACAAAGTGATCTGACATGAAATGGCAGTGTATTTGCCAATTTATATCACCAACGATAGTTCTTCTGAGTGGACCGCCATTCTCTACTAGGTAAACATGCACTACGTGTCACGGTCCACATCATCATTTTAAGTTGAATTCCCATTTCTACCAATACAAGCTCCAACAGATTGCTCATTTGAGGTGATACATCGACGAATCCGTCAGAGACGGGTACCCTGCTAGTGTCTATTAATGACATACTGTTTGAACATGAGTTGGACCGTGAGTACATCGATTAATTATTTCTTATTGGACCTTGACTACGTCCTAATTACGGCCTATTGGAACGTACCTATTAGACCTGTAGACCTTTTGATCCATTATACCTTTTACACCCATTAGGGGCCATTGAAAAATTATGTAACGCATTTTTTGCCCAAATCTGACACCCCTCCTCAACCCCCTGTAACGCTCCATAACACTTCAACAGACACCCCATAAAATATTACGTAACTCTCGATGAAGAAGACCCTCTCCCCCTATTTTCATACCTTTGATCCCGGGATGCTATTTATCCCGTTGTTGTTTTTTCAGCTACTATGAACTATCATTGAAAAAGTAAAGGCGGTACGTTGTGGTGTCAATAATATCAGGCAGCAGTCAGAATCCCTTTAATGACATCATCGGACTAATCGCTCAGATTGATGTCATAATTTCTAAATATGTTCAATTGCTTTCATTTGCAAATGAGATTAATTGGATAAATCAATGATGGAATTCAAATGAAGTGATTTGCTTTTATCATGAATGTACTGAATACAGTACATGTATCATTAAATACTTGCATCTACACTAATAAAAGGCAGTGTGTGTGTGTGTGTGTGTGTGTGTGTGTGTGTGTGTGTGTGTGTGTGTGTGTGTGTGTGTGTGTGTGTGTGTGTGTGTGTGTGTGTGTGTGTGTGTGTGTGTCCTCCATAGCTCCAAAACTATTATGCAAGAAGAAGTCTAAGAGTAAAAATTTGGTGTTTGGGTTAATTAAAACACCCCTTTTGAAGATAATTATTTAATTATATCCTTCATCAGGCGATCATCGGCCACCTCGCTGTCTGGGGTCTGAAGGCATTTCCTGGGTCGCCTTGCTGGGGTCTGAAGCCGCCATGTTTTTTGGCCTGCTCAACCATGCCTTGACTTGTAACAGGCTGCAACTTGGAACAAGCTGTTCATCATAGCTACAAATTATTGGGTACATTGCAATGCTTATAAATGCCCGGAGACGTCAGCGTTTATTTTATTCCGCACGTGCGATCACCATGAGTATCTTTTAAACTATGAAAAATTACAAAATTTCAGCTCCAGAATCGAACGTTACAAGCAGTTCCGACTTCTAGAGAAGTGTTTATTTGTCCAATTCGGACATATGTGCCATTTCGGGCATCTCCTGGAGATGTATGTTGAATATGACGGTTTGGTGATTGCCAATTGCGTGCCAAAGGAGCTGTTTTATATCAACCGTTTTGTTGGAGTGCTTGCTTGAATGCCTAAGCCACTTGGTGAGCACTGTCCAAGCTGCTTGGTTGTTCGTTTCAGGAAAAAGTATACGTGCTTTCAATCTCACATCGATTTGACGTAAGTTTACACCTTTATTGAGTCCCGCGGTGCCGTGTGGTGGATGCCTCAGGAGGTTCCTCATCCACTGAAAATGTGCAATTTTATTTTTTATAGGACATCGCTTTGTTTAACCTTTTTGTGCGATCTCTTTTTGTAATCCACCTCTCACTTCGACATTTATACGTATGAAAAAAACAATAATGTCCATCCGACCAGGTGTTCGCCAAGCCTGGTGTTGGCTTAGTGGTTAGGGTGGTGGCTTGGGATCCCAGAGTCCTGAGTTCAAGCCCCGTTGGGCCACTGAATTAATACACCAGGGGGTTGACTCAGGCTGTCATCCTTCCGAGGTCGGCGAAATGAGTACCAGTGTACTGGTCCCGGTGTATGCCCCGGTAAGAATAGGTGTACCATATCCCTGTGTGTCGTAAGAGGCAACCACGGTTGGCGTCAGGAAGGGCATCCGGCCATAAAAAAACATTGCCTCAAGAAAAAGCCCAACCCCTGCACAGCAGGGAAAAATGGCTGTAAAAACGGTCATCGACCAGGTGTTCGCCATGTTTGTTCTTGCTGTGAAGGCAGAGAGTATAGATCGATATTTTGTGTTCTGTGGCTTGATACATTTCTAAATTGAATTTCGCAAATTACCCACTTTAAATCCTCTTTCAAAGAACGCTGTTTCAAAGTAAATCTTTGTGTTTGTCGTTTTTATTTACTTTATGCGTGTGCACCTTTGCACATGTGTGTATGTACGTAAACTGTATTACTCCAATGGCACTGTGTGTGTGTGTGTGTGTGTGTGTGTGTGTGTGTGTGTGTGTGTGTGTGTGTGTGTGTGTGTGTGTGTGTGTGTGTGTGTGTGTGTGTGTGTGTGTGTGTGTGTGTGTGTGTACCTCGAGCATGGCACCTGTTGGTATCGGGTCATGCTTATGCATGGTTATCATCTTTCACAAAGTCTATGGCTTTTTCATAAGGCATCAGATTCGTTTGCATCCAAAATTCCCCTGAAGGTGTTAATGTTCAACCACAAAGGATGAACTGAGTCCTATTGGAGGTGAAACCTGGAGCATGTTCCCTTAGCAAGTGGCTTGCTGTGGTTTGCAAATCCAGCCATTCTGTATCAATCGCTTTGCAAGCCGGTTGCCAAGCTGCTTGGCATGCCGAGTAAGTGATTAACGGAAGTGCTTGGTGAGCGGTAAGCAAGCTGTTTGTGAACGGAACACTTCCTCCTGTTAGCAAAAATAGCCGCCATAGTCAAATTCAAAACAATTGGTGGCTATGTCTTCAATTTTGTTATCGCAGAGGACAATATTGAAACGTGCATTTCATGTTTTTATTGTTACTTCTACTTTTCATGCAATAATTTTTTTAATCTGCAAAAATGCAAAACCCCTCCAACCCTCACCAAAACCACTCCACCCCTCTCCCAAAAGACCGTTTGGAACCCCCCCCCCCAACCCATCTACTTTCTCAAAAATCCTCTGGAAGAAGTTCTTTCATTCAAGCTTCTGGTCTCACTATCTGCCATGATCTTTCCTGGGAAAGCAACTTTCTCGGCCCACCTGAGCTCTTGACCACATATTAAGCTTACATCTGCAGCCGGATGCAGTACTTTTCTCCCCTCTGAGCTGGTGCTCCTGCCTCTCACCTTTCTCGGCTTCACACTGTGGAAACCAAGGCATTTAGGATCATTGGTATCTTCCACAGTGAGGCTGAGTCTTTGGGCCTCTCACTCTCTCACCGCAGGCTGGTCAATGGTCTTTCTGTCTTCTACCGTTTCCTCTCCGGTCTCGCCCCCCTTGCTCTGTCTGCGAAATGTCCTCCCCATATTTCCGCAAGGTGCTCAAGGTCCGCCAACAACTCCCTTTCTCGTAAAACTACCAAAATCACGAATCACTGCTCACCTTCACTCTTTCATTCCTCTTTTTCCCCGTTTTTGGAATAAACTCCCTCACTCTCTTCAATCTCATTCTTCCCTCCAGGTCTTCAAAACAGATGTTCACCACCACCTCTTGTCTTCCCCATCCAAAACCTCGATCTTTTCTACCCCCGTCAATCCACCCCAAACCCACCTCCTTCAAATTCCCTGCCTTTTTTCCCGAAAGTTCCCTGTCGTGCAAGGTCCTGAAAGCCCCTGTGGTATCTATCTTGTTTACACCGTGTTTCCAGTCCCATCCCTTTCCCTTCCACAGATCTATCTCCTAATGTCTCTGTTCCCCACTGCTTTGTCCTTCCCTCTCCCACCCTCTTGTCACCTGCCCCTCTTCTTGTGTGCTGTGTGTTAGATCTCATACGAGCCTTGACAATGTATACGAAAAAAAAAAAAACTCCTCCACCCCTGCAAAACCTCCCCAAAATGCACTGTGGCATGTCCAAAGATAAGATTTGTGGAGGACTCTCCCTTCTGACTCCCCAATTCTTTATCTTTATTTTCCTCTTCGTTGTACTTTCTGTAGCTGTGAACACAATAAATTCGTTTGGGTAAGTAGTTGTCACAAGAGGATCGAGTAAAACTTAAAACAAGTTTTACTCGGACGGCATTTTCTCAACTACTGGCCAGCATTGATTGTGTGGAAACCGCCATGTTGTTAAGCGCTGCCGAGCACTCTGTTACATCGCAGTTCCAGCTTAAGCACTTTGAATCAAATAGGCCAAATGGCAAGCGGTAAGCAAGCCATTTCCTAAAGGAAAACACCCCAGATGTGGCAGACATGTTTACCTCCTCCCTGAATATCAATGCGGAGTGAACTGACTATCCTCTGCGAGATGATTATCCTCCTGAGACTACTTTGATATCCAGAGGTGTTGTTGCAGTGATGTATGTATGAAGTGAATGAAACTCCACCCCACCAACCCTGAATTTCAGCTGTTGTTTCCAGTTTGAACTTCTGATTGAATTTCAAAGCTGCAACCTCCAGGATGCTATTCTCGCATTCTTATCATCTCCCTATTATCCAACACCAATTATTACATTGCATCGTCAAAAGCACATTGCTGTAAATCTCTCATCTTACGACACATATGTGGGGACAATAAATACTTCGTCATATATTTAAAGGTGTGCTAATACGAATTGGTGAAGTAATCTATAATAATAAGTGTGTGTGTGTGTGTGTGTGTGTGTGTGTGTGTGTGTGTGTGTGTGTGTGTGTGTGTGTGTGTGTGTGTGTGTGTGTGTGTGTGTGTGTGTCCTCCATAACTCCAAAACCATGAAACCTAGTGGCCCAAAACTTTGCATGCATACTCAGGGAACTCCAAGGGGAGTGCATTAATGAAAAATGGGTATTTTGGGTAAATTTAAACACCCCTTTTGATGATGATTAATGGAGTGTTCATCATTAAAACAAAAAAGCATCACCAAGATGGTGTGCATCGTCTTGGTCAGCGCACTGTCACCTCACAGGGGTCTTAAACCACCATTTTGTTTTGGCCTACTCAACAATGCCTTGACTTTGAACAGGCCGCACCGGTTTCTGTACGATAAAGCGCTCAAATTTTTTTTTCCACTTTCTTCACTCGTATCATCGAATGCTTGAACTTCATACCGACAAATCGCTAAATACTTCGCTTTTGTCGGTGCCATAGTTTTCAAATTCGGAGCTTGGTGCGATACGATTTCCCCGACTCCTCAGCATTATATGATGCAATTTTTCCCTACTCCTCTGAGCTCCCAAGGTTAATCACGACAAAACCACAATGCACCTTACTCGGGGTATTAAACAGTCATTTTCTCATAAATCATAACTTGTGAACACAAGCCAGCATGTGCCACCATCAGAAAAACAAGGGGAGATCCATATATACATTGCTTTATAAAAAGCCCAAATATATTTTTGGATTTCAACCCGGATACAGTACCGATATAATTGGTGAGATGGTAAGCTCCGATCGTCAAATATGGTATCAGATGCGAAAAATAACTTAATTTGGACGTTACAACAATCAGTATGATTGAAGGAGTCGTGTGACCTCTCAAATTTGCTAATTGTTTAAAAACTGAACATGGTACAAACACAACCGATACATCAATTTAAAGGCAATGGGGAAGGAAAGGGTGGAGATGGGAGAAGGGAGGGGAAGGGATGGGGTGGGAATCCAGAGGGAGGGGTGGGGTGGGAGGAGAATCCAGCATTGCTGGGTAGCGCTGGGTACCTTTGCTCATCCTTACTTTAATTCATGGACTGGTGTGTGTTTGGTTGTCATGCTACTCTTCCCACAGTTCTTGGCCGATTACATCGACACTTTCTACATAGGATCATCATGACCCCAATTAGTGTATTGGTGTGTTTATATCTTTGCCGATGGTCTTGGGGTAGGGAGAGACGCAAATTCTCTATGTAAATGTGTATCGTATAGTGCCGCTCCAGGTAGGTGAGGATATTATCAATCCCCACCCTTTACAGTAAAGTACTTCTGTCCACATTTTACAGTGCAACGAGGTGTTTTGAATTACCCAGTGAAAGGTATTTTGGATTCCACATTTGAATTAGGACAATAACATAACCCCCTGACCACTCCCAAAGGGAGCGGGTGCTTCGAGTACAGTATAAGTTACCATAATTTTCAACCATCTCACTTTCCTGTGTCGTTTTGAATCAGTTTTTCTTGAAACTCCCCTATTAATTGCCTTTCTGTCGAACTCGGGCAAGAATTCGATGAAATTACTTATTGGTTTTATTTTTTTTGTTGTCCAACTTAGCTTTTGTACAAACTCAATTATTTAGTGATTTCTTTGAATGCAGCATTTGCTCTTTTCCAGCTGCAGGCAGTGCGCAAAGGATGGAACAGTAATTTTCCTAATTATCCGATCATTGTACAACGATCATTCATAGTGCCCAATGTTGCTGGAGTAGAGTCACAGTAGAGTTGCATATTTTCTTGGAACCCTACTCTTTGTTACATATATAAATAAAGGCTTGAGGAGGAAGGTACCTCTTAAAGCTCAGGGCATATATTGAGAATGGAGAGGGAGAGGGAGACACAGCGACATTGCGACACAGCTGAGAAATCATTATTAATGATGTCATTTTTAGTAATTGTTGATTCCGATTAGTGTGGGATGCAAGCATTAAAAAAAACTAACTCGTGCAATTGAAACAAATTACAAATTTTCCATTCTCCAAGTTGATGTACTTTGCTTCTTGGTGACCATGCACAATATATTTGAACGATTGAACTTGGGATGAAAACAAGAATTCCAACAGTACGAAATGAGTAATTATGGTTAATAGATGGATGTTTTCAAAAATATAGCTTTGCCAAATATTATGTAATATTAATAATAATTGAGGCCCATACTCGTCATAGAGCTTTGAGGTGTTCACGACAAGTTGAGAAACGTCTCAAGGCTAAAACCAATCCTGGTCAGATTGCCCCTCCGTCACAGGGAGCTAGATTGGAAGTTGCAGAAATTTGTAATTTGTTCATGGTGCTGGTGGTGATAACGTGCATGCTTTTTGCGAAAGACACTGTAGCATCTTCAACATTCCACCAATGACCAGTGTTGCCAGACTGATCCTCTGGCTTAGCATCCTTCCAATGGATGACCTATGTGAATCACCATGCTGACAGTTTAGAGTTATAGTTGTATTGACAGCTCAAAGACAGTGTGCTTACTTCAAGGATATCCTACTAGCCTTACTCATATTGTAGTTGCTTTCAGTTTTCCTTATATGTGTCTTCTTCATATATTACTTATTCGCAAATATACTTTTAGTCATTTCCTGAGTGTTTGTCTGTCTGTCACTCACCCACTGGTCGCAATTCTACACCGATCTTCATGAAACTTAACGAACTGGTAGGGCTAATCAAATGTAGAAGACTGCTGTTTTGAGGTCAAAAGGTCAAAGGTCACAGCAATACACTATCACAGTATCGTGTTTCCTGACCTATTCTTTTGAGATACAGTGAAACTTAACCAAATGGTAAGGCTAGTCAAAAGCGAGAAGTCGATTGTCTTTGAGGTCAAAAGGTCAAAGGTCATGTTTTCTGACATTCTTGTCATACTTTTTCAGATAACTTGGCACAGAGTCAGTGTTGAGAATCCGTTTTGTGTCGATACATTCTACTCAACCAGCGCTTTAAAATCTGTGGCTGTTCAATCACTTCTCGTCAGCCATTTTCTCAAGCAGTTAAGGTCAAAAATTTGGACTTCAAGGTCAAATTTCTAAAGTCATCAATTTCATCTGATTGATTTGAAATTTGAAAAGGATTTGCATATTGGCTCACTGAATTGGTTCACCAAAAATCAGAACGATCGATCAAGTCGTTTTGACATGTCAACATGGAGAGACAGGTGCTGGTGATAGTTCACAAGGGTGGAGATGGGAGATTGACGACAATTTCACCCCATTATAATCAAAAGGAACTTTTTGTACTTTTATTATTGCTATACCTCAAAAGTTTTCAAGATATCAACTTGAAACCTAAGCACCTTATCTGTACGTATGAGCCGTATATGTGTGTAAAATGTGGACAAAATTAATCAAAGGTCATGGTCAAGGCTATCCAAAATATGCAAAACACCTATTCGGCCACAATTGGAAAAATGTCTTCTTCTTCTTCTTTCGGCTGCTCCCGTTAGGGGTCGCCACAGCGGATCATCCGTATGATCCGCATATTGATTTGGCACATGTTTTACGCCGGATGCCCTTCCTGACGCAACCCTGGTCGCCTCTTACGACACAGGGATATGGTACACCTATTTTAACCGGGGTATACACCGGTCCAGTACTCTGGTACTCATTTTGCCGACCTCGGAAGGATGACAGGCTGAGTCAACCCCCTGGTGTATTAATTCAGTGGCTGAACGGGGCTTGAACTCGGGACCTTTTGGATCCCAAGCCGCTGCCCTAACCACTGCGCCAACACCAGGCTTTTGGAAGTGTTGAGTTCCATTATATCTTTTGGAAGTTCCACAATTGGAAAAATGTATCAACCAAATTTGTTATGCATAACAATTAATCAAGTAAACCACTTGGTAGGTCAAATTTTCAAAATTGCCAAATTACTGATTCTATGGCAACTATTTTTTTTACCTCCACCACCGAAGGTAAATGAGGTGATGTTTTCACCGCTTTCTGTCTGTTTGTCTGTGTACAGGATATCTCAAAAAGTTGTGGACAGATCTGGATGAAATTTTGTGGGCAGGTGTGACAAGGACGAACTGATTAGATTTTGGTGAAGATCCGGATCCGGCTACTAGAATTTTTTAAGTGATTCTTCACCATTAAGAGATCTGGCCAAAAACGATATATAGCATGATATCTCAAAAAGTTGTGGATGGATTCGGACGAAACTTGGTGGAGAGGTTGGGTGTGTGGCAAGAACAAATTGATTCGATTTTGGTGAAGCTCTGAATCTGGATCTGGATGCGAGGATTATTTAATTTTTAAAGTGATTCTTCACCATTGAGAGATTGGGTAAAAAACTTCACCAAAAAAATAATACATCGCATGATATTTCAAAAATGTACTGATTGAGCCCAATATGTTCTCATGGATCAGGCATTGCGTGGTGGAGGTATGCGCTCCACAGAGTGCCCCTTCTAGATTTTATTTGGATTTCACACGTATCGTGCTATGCACAATTTCTTTATTGCTACTTACGAAATCTAAATATTTCGGAAGTATATTGATGACTTCCGTCCTCTGTTTGTGTGTTTGTTACTTACGAAATCTAAATATTTCGTAAGTATATTGATGACTTCTGTCCTCTGTTTGTGTGTTTGTTTGTGTGTGTGTTTGTGTGTTTGTTTGTAGGCACGATAACTCGAGAACGGAAGAAGCTACCAATGTCAAATTACACCACGTGATTCAGGAGGGCGATTGCTAGCGCTGATTAGATTTTGGTCAAAATCGGTCAAAGGTCAAGGTCACAGTGAGGTCAAACATAATTCCGTAACATCATGTGGAGAAATGGAGTATTTTTGCTTCGGTCGACGTTACGACTTTGTTTTAACTTCGATTTTAATGTTGTCTTCGGTTTTTGCGATCGCTTAGGATGCTTAACACTCGGTTGTCGAAATTCTGGTAAAATCGGATGTTTTGGAGACGTTTAAAGATTGTATAATATATATTTCACTCGCCGCGTCACCGCTCGTCACGTGGTGCAGCGCACTCGAGCAGACACATCGTTGAGTCACGTAAAGGTTTTGCGTGTGCACACTGACGGTGTTTTCGATAAAGATGGTGTTTAAAAGTCATTTTTTATCCCAATAAAGGTTATCGTCACATGCCTGACTCGCTAAGCCGTCGGATTATGTAAAGATTGTTGGTGGATGGCCGAATATTACGGTTTTGTGACTTTGATAAAATAATATTAAATAATTGTGTGGAGAAATGGAGATTTTTGCTTCGGTCGACGTTACGAGTTTGTTTTAACTCGGATCGCAATTCTGTTTTCACTTTTCGTAATGGCTAAGTATGCTGAACACTCGTTTGTCGAAATTCTGGTAAAAATCAGATGTTTTATGAGATTTATGTCGGGTGTCGTATCTGAAGCTTAACTGAAGATTATGCTAATGAGGGGGATTGTAACACACGGCATTACGCGCTCGTTTTAAAGTCTATTTCAATCCTGTCTTCAATTGTGGTAACGGTTAAGTATGCTTAACACTCGGTTGTCGAAATTCTGGTAAAAATTGGATGTTTTATGAGTGGTTTGGTGCAAAATCATCGGAGAAACTTCTGGTTTGCTTCGCTACCTTCTCTAGAGACAGCTTTTATTAGACAAGGTCAGAGGTCAAGTTGACGATTTCGTAAGTACCAGTCTATGACTGCTTGTTTGTTTATCTATCTGTCTATCTATCTATCTATCTTACATGCTAACAACAAAGCAAGTACGTTTCACACCTCAAGTTGAGTTACGTCCCACTCTGAAGAAATTTTTCTGGAGTCATTTTTTTAACCTCTTGCATTACAACCTGACAATGATGATGTTACCCTGTCTCTTAGGTTTTCTGGAATGTCAATCTGTTATTTTGAATCCTCTTATTAACTTCAATCCCCCTTTAGAGGAAGATGATACATAATGTGGACCATTTTGCAATGATCATAAATTACTTGATCAAGCTCCATGTTTGAAAGCTCTAATCTAAAGGTTTGCATATTGGATCTTGTCAAATCTTCAGCTTCCCAAGTTTTGATTGAGTAATGGGTGGTTAAAAAACAAAAAGATGTGACTTTTGAGTCATACAGTACTGGTAAGTTTAGTTAGAGTTGATTAAATACCACATTTCTCGATGAGAGAGTCCTGTTCTTAGAAACACTCGTTATAAAGAACAACACCTTTTTTTGGACAGCCCATTCTAAGAAATTTCACCTCAATCTAAAGAAGAATGAAATGTAGAAATGTTTTTTTTTTAATCCATTGAGCCATCGTGAATAATTTATTATTATTTATTAACACCTCAGGGGATGGCTTGAGCCCAAATCAAGAGAGGCCTCCTTGGTGAAAAAGAAAAATATAGAAGATGGGGAAATGTAACAATTAAATGAGATATAGAGGATTTTTTTCGTGACTTGAATGGTTGCAAGTTGGGAGAAATCGGGAACTGCTCAAGCTTACAGTCAAGTTAAATAAATAAATGATCCCCTGCCTCACAGCTTGCTCAGCTTGACGCATGCCATGGCCTTCAAGATCATTGGAATATCCCGCAATGAAGCTGAGTCTCTTGGCCGATCATTTTCCATCGCAGACAGGTCGGTGGTCTCTCTATTTCCTTCTGCCTCCTTAATGGTCTTGTACCCTCTTCCCTCTCCATACTTTGTCCCATCCCCCCCCACCCCCCAGGTATCTGCTAGACATACACTGTCCATCAGCAACCCCCTTCTTGTAGAACTCCCAAAATCCAGAATTAACCATTCATTTGCTCCTCTTTTGTCCTGCCTGGGAACCAACTTTCACATTCTCTTCAACCTATTTCTTCCCTCCAGGTCTTCAAAGAAGCTGTTCACAACCACCTCAGATGAACCCCATCCAAAACCATGATCCTTTCTATACTTCTCTATCTATATTGTTCACCCCTTGCCTTCTCCAATACCTCTCATCGTTACTTACATCTCTCGTTTATCTGTCTCCACCTATTTTCTCCCTCAGCCATGCTGTTGTCATCCCCCCCCCCTCTCTTTTAGCTGTTCCTTTTGTAATGTTGCATCCTGATCTGCTCTGTGTTCTAACTCCTCCATGAGCCTTGATTCTGCAATAAATAAATAAAAACGCTGCTGGGGATGTTCCAAAGAGAGGTGGTGCTGGGAAAGAAACAGGAGCCATGACAATTGATATGGAAGGAAGGGAGGGTAATGCAGAAATGGTGATAAGTAGAAGCAAGACAGGTGTTACAAACAGAGTGAAGAGGAGATGGAACAGAAACAGATAGTTTGACAGAGCACTGACTTTGGTGAGAGCAATAGAAGATGCATTGGGAAGAGATTGCCCAACTGTGGGCCAAAGGTTGGAGATGGCTAGACAAAGTAAAATCATTTATCAGTTTGACAGCCTTGGCTTGGACACATTCCAGATTAAAGATTATTGATGGAGGAACACCACCCCAAACATGGGAGTAGTATTCCATCACCGGTCTGACTTGGGGTTTACAGAGTGTTGGAAGCTAAGGAGAGTTGAAGTATCAGTGAGCTTTGAATAAGAAAGCAAGTGTTTTGGAGGCAGATATGATGACATTCAGGATGCGAGGTTACCAGGAGAGATTGCTGGAGATGGTGTCAGTTGAACACATTAATTGAGGACTGCTGGAGTTGAGAGTGAGACATGAGAAGAAGAGGGATGACTGTGCTTATCTTACCGGGTAAAAGGAGGGCTTGAATCTTGAACTGATTGAAGGAGACAACGTTGTCACAACCCCATTGGTGGATGAAAATGAGATCATGTCTGATAGAGGCAACAGTGGAGAGGCAATCGGCAGCAAGGGACTGTGAGAAGGTGTATTGGGATTTGTAAGTTGTGGAGGGTAGAGTTGTCAGCCAAGGAATGGACAGGGTCGTTTGTAGCTATGAGGACGTCATTGATGAAAATAAGAAAGAGTGATGGGAGATGACAGAACCTTTAGGGACACCAGAATTAATGTTTTTGTTTTTTTTTAATTTTGAAGGCTCCAATCATGGACTAAATAGTCCTCATCAATGCCAGGCCTTAAATAAAAGAACTGCTTTGACAGAAAAGTAAGGAAAATTAGAATAGTCACAGAGTTTTTGAAGAAATGTAAAACCTGCTTTGAGCGCATCGAGTTTTGAGGTCAGATTGGTGGAGTTATGCCTGGTGTTGGCTTAATGGTTAAGGTGGTGGGTTTGGGATCATAGGATCCTGAGTTCAAATCCCACTCAGCTGTTGAATTGATACCAGGTGGGGTTGACTCTGCCTGTCATCCTTTCGAGGTCGGCAAAAATGAATGCGAGCATGCTGGTATACTGTGTCGGAGTGGCGACCCATCCAGGATTGTGTCCAATAGCCAAGGAGACTGCTCAGGCAGCACCAACGCTCTGCACAGAGTATGGTCCCAATGCATGGATGGATGGATTGGTGGAGTTGACAAGTCAGATAACTTTATATTCAATTCTGTCCAGTAAGTGTGTGGAGCTGGAACCTCCCCAGATGTGACATCAGCACTCTATACAAGGACAAATCAATCCTTTATATAGTTGGAGCAACTGTTCAGAGGAGAAGAATCTTCAACATCTGAACAGGACTCCTTATTTATTCGAGGCAGACTCAGCTATTTGCATAATGTGTGAATTCCTGGATAAATTTGAAGTTAGAGTAATATAATACCTAGTCGGTTTACTTCATCACATGGTGTAATTATGGAGCTTTCAAAGGGGATTGGAGAGTTAAGAGGAGTTCGAGAGACAGAGAGAGACAGATAGAGAGACAGAGAGATATAGAGATATGAGAATAAATTGAGTTTTAGAAACATTAAAGAAACATTAAAGTCATTCCGCAAAACGCAAAAACGCAAAAAAATCTGAAAACCCACTCCGTGGGAGTACCTCCTGTGCAGCTTCCCTTCGCAGGGCAGCTCACCGGATGACGGGATTGGGCCAAAGCCTTCGGGACCCCCAATCTTTGATAGGAGGGAAACCACGGGGTAACATCCCTGGGTCAGATTGCGGGAGAGTGTGTCGGAGTGGTGCTGAGGTGTCGTCCACCAGACGGCGGTCTCCTTGGGTTAACCTGAGGCGGTCCCTTCGGGTGGGTGCCTGGAATGTCCTATCCCTAAGAGAGGATGATCACCTGTCTCTGTTATCATCTGAGCTCAAGCGTTTGGACATCGGGATTGCAGCTCTCTCTGAGGTTCGGAGACTGGATTGCGGCGAGATAATGGTGGGTGGTTACACCTACTATTGGTCTGGTCGCTCTGATGGTTACCATACCCAAGGAGTTGCTGTAGCTGTGTCTAATAAGCTGACCCCAATGATAATTGAGGTAACACCGATCAACGAGCGTATTATGAGATTAAGGATTCGTCACTCATTAGGTGTCATTTCCCTGGTCTCTGTTTATGCTCCGACTGAGGCGAGTGATCTCACCGTGAAGGATGCATTCTACGCCACACTCGAGTCTGTGGTTGATCAGTGCCCCAGACGAGATACACTTCTAGTCTTGGGGGATTTCAATGCATCGACTGGAACTGAGAGGGACGGTTATGCGGTGTGTGTTGGTCCCCATGGGTCAGGAACTATGAACCAGAATAGCACTAAGTTCCTTAACTTTGCAAGAAGTCATGGACTTAGGGTGGCTGGTTCATGGTTTCAGCGCCCACAAGCTCATCGCTGGACTTGGTATTCCAACGCTGGCGGTGTGGCAAAGGAGATTGACCATGTCCTCATTGACGGTCGTTGGAGGATGATCCAGAACTGCAGGGTCTACCGGAGTGCTCAGTTCCTCAATACTGACCACAGGCTTGTTGTAGCAACTCTAAAGCTGCACCTTAAATCCTGGAGAATGGTACCATCCCAGCCGAGGCTGGATGTTGCCAAGCTCAGGGATGAGAGAGTAGCTGAGGAGTTTGCGAACAGGCTGAGTGGACACTTGGGGGGTCTGGGTGCTTTGGGGGATCCTGAAGAGTTGTGGAGCACCTTCAAGACCACCGTCCTTGATGTTGCCGGTGGATGCCTTGGAGCTCACCGCAGGGCAAAGAAGAATTTTGTCTCTCAAGGGACACTGGATACCATTGACCAGAGTCGCAGGGCCAGGCTGAATGGCAGAGCTGAGCTGTTCAGGGAGCTGAGGCGTAAATCTGTACGTGCACTGAGGGTGGACAAGGAGGCCTATGTGCGAGGAATCTGTGAGGGGGTAGAGCATCACCTGTGGACAGGTGATTCTCGTCCCGCTTACAGGGGAATTCGCGCATTACGTTCATCCAAGCCCATCCCTCGGAGCACTACAGTTCGAGCAGAGAGTGGTAGGCTCTTGACAGAGGAGTCTGAAGTGAAGGCCTGCTGGGCCGGTTACTTTGAGCGGTTGTACCAGGCTGATCCACCAACTGTCGAGTTGGACGTCAAGGGTGTTACGATCCCTGTTGCTGACCCTCGGATCAACTGTGGTTCACCTACGCTTGTGGAAACACGGGCTGCGGTGAACCAGTTGAAACGGGGCAAAGCTCCAGGGATCTGTGGCATCCATGCCGAACTTCTCAAGGCTGGTGGAAATGCTGCACTCGTGTCGTTGCATGCGGTTTTGTGCTCTGCCTTGAACACAGGCATCATCCCAACTGAGTGGAAGAGGGGCCTTGTTGTCCCTCTCTGGAAAGGGAAGGGTGATTACCAAGACTGCAACAACTACCGAGGGGTGACGCTGCTCTCAGTGCCGGGCAAGGTCTTTGCTCGGATAATTCTCGATAGGGTTCGCCACCATCTGCTTGAGCACCAGCGTCCAGAGCAGTCAGGCTTTACACCAAAGAGGTCAACGATTGACCGTATCCTTGCACTTCGTGTCCTCACCGAACGCAGACGAGAGTTTCGGCAGGGGCTGCTTGCAGCCTATGTTGTTCTCTGTAAAGCGTTCGATTCAGTGAATCGGGATGTCCTCTGGAGGATTCTTGGTCTTCGTGGGGTGCCACCAAAACTGATCAATCTGATGTCTGAACTCTACTCTGGTACTGAGAGTGCTGTGAAGTGTGGTGGTACCATCTCTGACTTATTTCCAGTTGTTACTGGAGTTCCTCAGGGATGTGTACTTGCCCCCACACTTTTCAGCACTTGTATGGACTGGATTCTAGGGAGGATGTCGGAGAGATCAAGTTGCGGTGCGTCATTTGGGAATGTCAAGATCTCGGACCTTGACTTTGCAGATGATGCAGTCATCTTTGCGGAGACTTTAGACATCCTCTTGGGGGCCCTCGAGGTGCTGAATGAGGAGTCGGAGCCGTTGGGATTACGGGTTTCTTGGGTCAAAACTAAGATCCAGGCTTTCGGTGACATCTTGGATGCTGCTGTCCTGTCTGTGTCTGTTTGTGGTGAGGATGTTGAGGTCGTGGAGAGATTCATTTACCTTGGCAGTGATATTCATGTCTCTGCTGGCTGCGAGTCAGAGGTCAATATACGTCTGGGTCAGGCCTGGGGAGTCATGGATTCACTGGATCATGGGGTGTAGCGCTGCCGGTACCTGTGCGGGAGGACGAAAGTCCGAGTCTTCAGGTCCTTGGTACTTCCAGTCTTGCTCTATGGGTGCGAGACTTGGACTCTGACCAAGGATCTGAGACGGAGACTTAATTCCTTTGGTACCAGGTCTCTTCGGAGAATCCTTGGCTATCGCTGGTCGGATTTTGTGTCCAACGAGCGGTTGCTGAGAGAGACTCGGATGAGATTTGTTACCTGCATAGTCCGTGAGCGTCAGTTGCGGCTGTATGGACATGTGGCTCGTTTTCCTGACTCTGATCCTGCTCACCAGATTCTCTCAGCGAGGGAGTCTCATGAGTGGAGGAGGCCAGTGGGTCGACCACGTGCCTCATGGTTGCAACAGGTTGACCATCATCTCAAGGAGATGGGGATGGGCCTGGCATCTGCCTGGGGGGATGGCCAGACGGAGGCCCCTGGAGTACCGGCGGAAAGTGGACGCAGCGACGTGCTGTTCTGGCACATGCTCCCATACCTGACCTGACCTGACCTAAAGTTAACTTGATTTCATTTGCGCCACTGGGAGATCTTGTCCAAATCAGAATTTAAAGAGGTGGCTGTGATGAAACGAGATTTAGATCGGGTGAGGGAAGATGGGGGCAGACGGGAAAGACATGGAGGAATGGAATGTTGAGTCATCAGCATTCGGGTGCATTTGGGTATTTGTGGAATAAAGAAGGTCATTGATAAAAAGAAGGAAGAGTGTTCGAGACAGGATGGAACCCTGAGGGACACCGCTGTTGATATGGAAGGGAGAGATGTTGAACCATCAACAATTATGGACATAGACCTTTTGGAGAGAAAGCTGGATGTGAAAAAGCAGAGTGAAGGAGGAAAGCCGAAAGAGGGAATCAGACTCCAATGCCAAACTCTGTCAAAGGCTTTTGAGATATCAACGCCTACAACAAAGGATTCCCCAAAGTCTCTCAATGAAGAGGCCCAGACATTTGTAATGTAAGAAAAGATATCACCTGTAGATCTTCCTTTGTGAAAGCCATATTGGTGGTCAGATAGAAGACTGTGAGATTCAAGATGCTTCAGGAAATGGGAAATGAGAAGACATTCAAAGACTTTGGAAATAATAGAAGTCAGATCAATAGGATGGGAGTTAGAAGGGTTTGAATAATCACCCTTCTTTAAAATAGGCCATACTTAAGACATGTTTCCAGGAAAAAGGAAAAGTTTGCGTTTTTTTAACAAAAACGAAACAAATGAGCAAGCACGGGTGCAAGTTCTGAAGCACATTCCTTCAAGACACGGGGAGGAATGCCATCTTGCCCGTAGGCCTTGCTTATGTCCAGAGAGAGGAGTACTTTTTTGACTCCATGAAAAGAGATTATAGGGAGGGACATAGGATTGGTGAGAGGAGCATCAGAGTGAGATGGAATGTTGGAGTCATCCATTGTAGAGTTATAGGAGAAAAGAGAGCCAAAAAGAGTTGCTTTGTCGGTCGGAGAGACAGTGAGAGTATCCTCGGAATGGAAAAGTGAAGGAAAGGTAAAGCGCTAGAAGTTGTTGGAGATACTTTTAGCTGAGGACCAGAAAGATGTACAAGTGGAAGAAGATGAGAGGTTGTCGCATTTCTTTTGAATAAAGGAATGCTTCGCTTCGCGAATAACATGTTTGCAATGATTTCTGGCAGATATGAAAGCTGAACGCAAGTCGGAGGAAGAAGAGTTTTTCCGTGTCCGACATGCCTCATCACTAATGGTCACAGAGCAGGAATTATTGAACCAAGAATTGGTAGGAGAGATCGACTTGAAAGAGAAGGGGATAGAAGCCGACATTCCTGCCACAATAACCTCAGCTATACGTTCAGCAGAGATAGAGGCATCGCCCGAGGAGAGAAGGTAGTCTTTCCAGGGAAAGTCAGAAAATAAGTTTCGTAAACCAGTCCGGTCAGCATTATTGAAATGCCAATACTGGCGTCTCGTCGGAGCAGTCGGATGAGAAGAAGTGGTGGTAAGTAAAATGAAGGTCACAAGATTGTGGTCAGAAGAACCAATTGGAGGTGAAATTGTTCAGTTGTAATGCAACGGATTGGAGGTGAAGAATAAATCCAAAGTATTGGTAGTGTGGTCATGACGATCTGGGATATGGGTCGGGTTGGTGATAATTTGTTCCAAATTATTAAGAATGGAAAATGTAAGAGCTTCAACTGCCCCAACATCCATTTAGGAAGATTTCAGCCACTCCCTGTGGTGTACATTGAAGTCTTCAAAATAGAGAAATTCTGCTTGAGGGTGTTCGGATGTTATGGCCTCTTGGCAAGAATTGAGATAGTCAAAGAAAGCTTTAAAGTTTGTAGAATTGGGAGAGCAGTAAGTGAAACAGAGAAAAATAATGATGGTCGGGTGACATATTTTAAGCCAGATGACATCAAAGTTTGGAGATTTGAGGTCCACGAAGCGAACAGCAGGCGTGTTGATGTTGGAGTAGACACAGACTCCTCCTTTGAAGTGGAATCATGAGTAAAGGTTGTAATTAGAAATGTTAAAAGAATTAACAAGAACATCATGTGATAATTGGGTCTCTGAGAGAAGCAAGATATTCGGAGAGGAACTTGCTAGATGATGTTCAACAGAGGAAGGATTCGAAGAAAGATCACGGATGTTGGTGAAATGAATTGAAAAAGAGTCACTTTGGTTCAAAAGGCAAGGGTCTTGGGAGGGACCAATACAATACTATACTGAGCCACCCCTTCCCCCCCCCCCCTCGTTAGCAGCAGACATAGGCAGGTCATCGGAGATTCTTCGCACCCCATATAGCTGGGAACGAGGGGCCATTAATTTTTCTGTCTTTGTCATATTTAATTGGAGGCTGTCTGAGGGAATGAGAGGAAAGAGAAATAAAAGAGAGAATGTAAAGTGAGTAAGAAAAGTGTACGATGTTAGTTTGCAAGAAAGAGAGATTGAAGATAGCCCGGTAGTTATAGTTTGAGTGAGACAGAAAGTTAGACGAGCAATCCTGATACAGAGAGTGTAAGATGGTTCCGGGCACCACCTTAACGCTTCTAAGTCAGAATGGTAGTACTACCCTGAGCGGTCGCTGTCTACAACCTACGACTTAAAAAACCGGTCCAACCGGATGGGTGTTTTTTAGGAGACACCATCTCCTTTCTGGATTGTCGATGGCTCCCTAAAGGAGCTCATCCACCCTTTAGCAGGTATTGGTTTTAGTCCTGCAGGGTATCACAGTCACCCTCCCCACTGGCGAGCCAGTGAGAGTAGTCGGTTTAATCACCAACTACCTGACTATGTGGCAAGTAGCACTGGGTTACATGTTACCAGTGGCAGTCGAGAGACCTGACTGACCTGAGTGATGAATATGATTGGGTCAGAAAAGGCACCATCTATGGAGGGAGAGACAGATCACCCAGCGAGGAAGCTGGGAAACCAGGAAATGAGCGGAGGCTGATAGTATAACTGTGTTAGATTCGCTGCATTCCTCTGATCTTCAGGTGTCTCGCAATCTTTCAAATGTGTCGTAGATTTTATCAAACCAATGCTGTTATTTTCATGACAAATTAAGCATTTATGGACCAAGAAACAAACCGTAATACATTGGGACATTCACTAGGAGCCCTTTGTGCTGGATTCTATCAAAGGCTTTGCTGATGTCCAGCACAACAGCTCAACTTTCTCCAAAGTGCTTGAGAGCTGAAGACCATTCGTTGGCAATTTAGGCCAGAAGGTCACCAGTGGACCTGACTTTGCCAAAGCCATATTAGTGGTCATTGAGGAGAGAGCAGGATTATATGTGGGTTAAAAGTTGTTTGTTAATGAGAGAATCCATGACTTCTTAGATATTGGAGATGAAACTTTCTATCATGGCCTATAGAGGAAAAATTAAATAAAACTCTCTATTAGGACCAATGGATGGAATCAACAGAACATTGATCAAACTGTGTTAACTGCTGTGGGAAGAAAGAAGTGGTTAGCATACTTCAATCAACGTTATGTTGATTACATCCATTCTTTTACCTGTCAGCTAACTGACACAAGCCTTCAGAAATACTACTTTTCCATTTTATATTGTGGTCAGCTTGATAAGTAGTCCAAAATGGAAACTGCAGGTCAAATCATCTAAACTGAAAGCTAGAAATTAAAAAAAATAAATATATATGTATGGATTTTTCTGGTGCCTTAAAAACAGACTGCTCTGGGAAGGCGGGCCACAACAGCCATGGTGAAAGCTATTCTCAGGAGACCACTTCGGCCTTCGGACGTAGGTGAAGGAGAATGGAATTAAAACCAACCATAATAGGCTAATTTAACCAGCTGACCCAAGGCAATACTATACACCCCACCTTATATGGACCTTCAATGGCAATGGAGGGGCATTGTTTGTGTGACCATGGGCTTGTCTTGCCCTTTCCTCCACATGCCACCCCCCCCCCAAAAAAAAAATATATAGGATGTGTGACACCCAGGAAACCATTTCAGGGATAGCCTTAGACAATGACAGAAAAAGGTGATTTGCTCATGTTGAGGTATTGGACTAATTGTACAAGTGGAATGGTGTGCTAAGTATCACTGGGCAGTGGGGTGAGGAGGGAGTAGCTTTGTTTGATTTGTGATATAAAATTCTACCATTGTTGCTAACTACCACTCATATTCTATTCTATTAGCCTATGCACAATGCTTGGTGTTGGTTTAACGGTTAAGGTAGCTAGCTCAAGATCATAGGGTATTGAGTTTGAGCCCCTTACCGTTGAATTAACACAAGGCAGGGTTGACTCAAAACCTGTCATCCTTCCGAGGTCGGTGAAATGAGTAGCAATGTACTTGTAATTGAGGGCATAGCAGCAGCGGCACAGCGTTCCCCCAGAAAATGAGGCAACCAGCAGTCACAGGCTTCAAATGATAGATAGCTAGCCTATGCGCAACATGACATTACTAGCTGAAGACTAGGAAACATGGAATGGGACATTAACTCTGAAATTATATTAAAAGCATGCAATGACCTTCAGGTCATCAGCTCTAACTTTAAACACAGGCCACTTTGAACATTCTGGAAAGCAAGGTACACTAAAACTGCCTTTCAAAGGCCACTGCATAACACTCCAACAAAATGAAAGAGAGGGTTGCACTCATAACTTGAGCATCGTATAATGTATGAACTCGGCCATAAGAGGTCTGTTTGTATAAATTATTGAAAGTGGACATCTATTGAATAGTCAAGGGAGAGCACAAGCAACCTACAGGCAGTCTCTCCCATCAGCTCTCCTTATGATTAAAACTCCCTCAAATTAATTTAACCCGCCAACCCTTCTCCATGTTAAAGGTGGCTGTACCCCAGATTCGCCAAACTATTTCATGAGCAGCTGGACAGGACCATCCTGCTTTGGCAGGTGGAAATGTGAGCAAAAGGCAGAGCCTTGCTCTTCTTCACCAGAGGCCCAATAGCAAGAGAGCATGGGATGGCTTGGAGAAGAGAAGATGAAGATGAACGGCCTGCACTGGATGAAGCCATATAACGACAGGCTCTCATGCAGCCAGAGAGCATGATCGTTCTCACACAGTGGCAAGAGACACCGAGTGTGCAGCATGGAGCTGAGAGAGAACCTCAGCAGGTAGGGTATCGGTAGAGAGAGGTCAAACATGACCGACGTGCCTTCACTCTGAGTGTGGCATTCTCAGCTCCTTCCCTTCCTTCCATCCTTATGTACATTTAGAATTTAGATCCCTTTCCCCAACATTCTTACTTTGTCATTTTGCTTTTCACATGTACCCCCCCCCCCCACCCCTTTCCTTCCCTTCCCACTTTTTGGCTTAGCCATAAGGTCCAACATAAGACACTTTTTGTTTAAATTTAAAGCATTTCGTGTTATGCCTGTGTTGGCTTAATCGCTAGAGTAGTGGGCTTGGGATCCTAGGGTCTTGAGTTGAAATCCTGCTTGGCTGTTGAATTAATACCAGGTAGGGTTGATTCAGCCTGTCATCCTTCTGAGGTCGGCAAAATGAGTACCAGCTTGTGTCGGAGTGCTGACCTGTCCAGGACTGTGCCTAATCACCAGGGAGACTGCTTGGGCAGCACTAACGCTCTGCACAGAGTGTGGTCCCAATGGATGATGGATTTCGTGTTCACCTTGTCGTGTTCATTGGGGCTCTGTGTCGATGTTTTGTGCCCCGGGGTTAAAAAGGAGTTTCCTGTATATTCATGAAGAATAGGTGGTGGATTATTTATTGCTATCTCCAATGATTGTTCCAGTTGTATTATAAATCTGAGTTTTAAAATTTCACTTGATGGAGGCATCATCTTTCCCCGCCATTGAAACTAATTTGAATACAAACAAAAAGACATGGGAACTTTGCCATATTTTTTGGAATACATATTTTTAGCCCGCCCACTCCCCCCTCCACCACACAGCGGGAGACTGGGTTTTGTAATTGTGTGTGTGTGTATGTGTGTTGCTGTTGATTGTTATCTCCATAATTTGCGTTTTGGAAGGTCGAAAGGAGCCCTCCCAGGACTTGAAGTATCCACCTCCATTTCGGTGAAGGATCTCGTTTCATGGCACAAGTTGTGAAGTCGTGTTGTTCTCAGAGATGTGTTCCAAGGGCTCTTTTCAGGATGGTCACTGAGCCCCAGACAGCATCCAACTGTAGTTTGTTTGTGGTAATGTTCCCAGGAATGGTTTGTAGGATCTTTGTGAGGTTCTTCTTTATCATTCCCATTGTTACAATTATCACTGGAACAATTTTGAAGCTCTTCAGCTTTCAGGATCTTTTCACTTCATTCTTGAGGTCTTGATATTTGCTCATTTTCTTGATTTCTGTGTTATTTAGACCAAAATCACTGGGTACTGAAACCTCAATTAGCAATGTCTTCTTTTTCTTTATATATCTGAGTACTATGTCCGGTCACAGTGCTCTGTTTTCTCTATTCACACTGGATGAGATCATCAAGTCGTACGTGAGCATTTTTTCCTTGTTTTCAATGATTGCTTTTGGTTCATATTTCCATGAGTTTTGTGGATCTGGGATATTGAAATGTCTGCAGATGTGCCAGTGGATTACCCTACACACCTTGTTGTGCCTTTGTGTGTACAACTGTTCTGACATGAGTGTTTTTTTACATCCCAATAGGAGGAGAATTGTGCTTTCTGTTTCTATCTTGCAGAATCTACACTTGTCTTGATTGGTTCAGTCCTGCCATTTTTTAAAGCCATTCGTGTAGTGTCCCTGGTCTTGGACATTTATGATTAGTTCTCTGTCCCAAATGAGCTGACCTCTTCTTAGCCATTCCAGTGATCCTTCTTTGTCTATCCCGAATCTGTCCAACTCTTTTTTTATATATTTCCCTGCTCTTTTCTCTTTCTCCAAGTTGGCATGATATATCTGTTGATATTTCATCTCATTTTTTTTTTATTTTGTCTGTTTTGCAATCTTTGGGGCTGTATTTGTTGCTGTTTTGATTTGGTGCGTGACATCTTCCATTCACACTTATTTTTGGAAGTTTTTGAAGGTGAGTGAGAGATACCTTTTCTGGTTTGTTGTGTTCATGTTTGTGTACAAATTGTATTCGGTCATCTGTTGAACTTTTCACGTACTCTGCTAATCCTACAGTCATCACTGTGCACTTGATTGAGCTCCATGAGGCTGCCACCACCGTATTTCCTCAGCAGCTACATTCTCGGGATGCTTTGATTTTTGTAGAACGTTTTGTGGATATTTAGGACTTTTCTTGTTTTGATATCTAGTTTTCTGGTACTGCTAATTGGTTTAATAAATAATGATACCATTCCTTTTGTACCCTAAAAGCACATATGGCTGCCAAGGCAGTTTTATTGGCAAGGAGTACAGTCCTGGACGGGCTCCACTCTGACGCAGGTTACCCCGAATGGTTATTACCCCAGTACACTGGTACTCATTTTGCCAACCTCAGAAGGATGACAGGCTGAGTCAACCCCACTGGGTATTAATTCAATGGTGAAACTGGGGCTCAAACTCAGGACTCTAAGGTCCCAAGTCAGCCACCTTAACTGCAAAGCCAACACCAGGCTTGCTACTTGGTTTATGGCTTTGATTTTACTCCTTGGAGAAAGGTACTGTATGTTTTCAGGATCAGTATAGTTCTACGCAGGTATTCTTTGTGGGAATTGTTTTGTGGATTTTTTTTAATGACATATTTCGTGCCCATCTTCTACTCCAAGGTATTTAAAACATGCTTGTTGTTTAGATCCTGTATTGTTGTATATCAGTCGATTTTTATGTTGTCCGTTTTTGTTGGTCTACCTTGTAAGACTGTGTACTTGGCACACTTATCGAGGCCAAATTCCATTAGGATGTCGTCAGAGTACTGTTTCACTAATTTCAGTTGTTATGTCAATTTTTCATCGTTTGGTGCAAAGAGGTGTGTGTGTGTGTGTGTGTGTCTGTCTGTCTGTCTGTCTGTCTGCAGGCTGTAACTTTTTACCATTTGAGCTTTTGTCATCAAATTTTCAACAGTCCCTTATGATGAGAATATAGAGAATATAATTAAAAATTTAGTCAAAGTGTGAAAGGGCAAAGTCACAGTGACTACAAATAGCAACAAGTCTGAAGACGACGATGGTTCACGAGCGGTATTTGACGATGTAGATTGTTTCAGAAGTCAAGGACGAGACAATGTGATAATGTTTGACCAAGTTATAACAATGATAAACATGATGTGGAACGAGTGACAGGTTATTAGCTGCAAAATGTCGAAAACCCAGTTTCGTTCAACAACTTTCAAAATTTGACCATTGCATAACCTTTAAAGGTCACAAAACAATGTTGTGGACATTAAAATAAGGAAATAGGGTACGTGCTATAGCTTATTGGAGTTAGTTCGTCGAAGAAGGTCGAAAACCCGGTTCGATTCCCACAACTTTGAAAATTTGACCTTTGTGAACTTTAAAGGTCAAAGGTCAAGGATTATGACCTTTGGTGCAAAACTTCTTCTAGAACATTCCAGGAACAATGTAACGCCATATAGGCTATATGGCATTTCGCACTCCTCGGATTATCCACACTTTGATGAAATCAGCGTAAAAACAAACTTGAAGGGGGCGCCACGGGCAAGGTGTTCGAGATAGAGCAAAATGGTTTCAAGACTTTAGGTGGGGAATGACCTCAAGATTATGCATAAAAAATATTGTCATCCGAGCTCTCAAAGTTTGGGCGGTCGTATGATTTTTATGTCAAAATTCACAATTTTCTAAGTTTGTGACCTTGTGACCTTGATCTTGGGACGAAAATGAAAAATCGAGCTCCATGGGGCCATGCAGGTGCCAATGGGCTAACCAAATACCGAAACCCCTGCCAGATTCGACAAACCCCTCGGAGAAGATGGATTTTTATGTCAAAATTCGCAATTTTCTAAGTTTGTGACCTTGTGATGAAAATGAAAAATCGAGCTCCATGGGGCTATGCAGGTGCCATTGGGCAAACCAAATACCGAAATCCCTATCAGATTTGACAAACCCCCCTGGAGAAGATGCAAAGTGAAATCGGCTACCACCTAAAAACACGTTTTTTGGGCGTGGCTCCGCCCATAATGGGCGCACCACGCTCATTCTCAGGAAAACACAACTAGATCATGATATAAACCTCCCACCAAAATTTTATCAGGATCGGATCAAAACCCACGGAGGTATGCTCGGGACAGACAGACAGACAAGCCAGTAGGCGGACATGGGTAGTCGACTACCCAATAGAACTTGACGCGATGGGCCCGTTCGATGGGGAATGACCTGAGGATTAAGCACAATAAAATTCATGATTCTTGCTTCAAGGGTTAATGCTGCAGATTGTTTTTTCGTTGAAATACCCCCACATTTAGAGGTTTTTTGTCCGTTGCCTGGCAACGGAGGGGTCCGTGGCAACGGTTCTTTCTCACACATAACTAGGGCATACCATGAACCTACCATACCAGTTTCATGTATATCTGACTCATATTCTCTGAGATATAACGAACTTCGTTTTTTTTATTGTTTTCAACCAGGGTTCATTCAAAGTCTATCCTCTCCGACAGTTTTCATTGGATCCGGCTGGAAATTTTTGTCAATATGGCTGAATGTACTGTCCACAGTCGCTCGTGGCCCGATTTTTGATTTTCGAAAAAAATATTTTTTTTATGATTTTTCTAAAATTTCAAAGTCCCATTGCTAGGCAACGGTGGTGTCCATAGCAACAGTTCTCATTTGCACATGACTCAGTCATGGTATGAACCTACCAACCAAGTTTCATCGAAATCGCCGTTTTAAATACTGATAATAAGGGTAGAACAAATCGCAAAAAATAATTTAAAAATTTTTTTTTAGACGATCTACCAACATTACCAACAGAATTACCCAACAGATAGACAGACACACACCAATAACGAATATAGTGGTCACTTATTTTTTTCGTGAAAATATTTTTTTGTGAAATGATTATTAGCCCTCCACAGCACGTAAAGCACGAGACACACCTTTTTTTTTAATCTCTTCTGTGTTTTTATTATCTTGCCAAAACGAAGTTTTTGCAAGATATTGTTGCGGATTCGCGCCCGCCGGCGTGCTGACGGCCACGTAACTCGAATCGCGGCACGTCGCCCACCGGACGGACAATCCAGTCGTGACCCTCTCGGACTAACGCCGGGAACCAGTCACGGGTGGACCTTTCGGTCTCACCGCGATCGAGCCAATCAGCCCCCGCGTGGGATAGGGTTGCTCGCCAAATTCGACCTACCTAAGTACCCACGCGGAGGGTAGACCGGGCGATCGCACCTCGCCGCAGGTCGACTTCGGACACGGGCCACTTAAGCGACCCGTTCCGTACTATCGGGATAACCGAGCGGTGTTATTCGTCGACCTCGACGGTTAGATTAATTATCGGGCGTATTCAGCCCACCACCAACCCTTTACGTGAAGCAAGATGAGGATTCAATGAAAGAAATGACGAAGCGAAGCGGGAAACAGTTCAACACAAAGCACATTTATTCGCGCTGAACGGAAAGCACACATATTCAATTCCACCAAAAGCACATAGAAAAGAAAAACACAATGCAATTTACACAAAAAGCAAATGCGACAATGCAGATCTAATACCGATTACACGAGCACACGGCAACACTTATACAATTTTACTTCACAGACGGCGCCGACAACACATACCCAAAACCAAGGGAAAGAACAGAGAACCCTCAAGGATGAGGCGGGCCTGAGGCCGAGACCGGGTCGGGCCTACCCGTCTGGTGATGAGACGCGGAGCGGCGATGGTGCCTCAACTCCGCGGGCCTCGCGGGCAGTGTCTGGTAGGGGGTGGGAAAGGGGCCCCCTTGGTCGCACTATCTCAGCGCGGGGGGAAGCAGGAGGGGGTTGCTGATGCTCGGGGTATAGAGGATTCCTACTCTGCCTCGAGTCCCGCGACGAGCGTCTCCACCTCGGCCAGGTCGCGCTGTCGGCCTCCCTGGGGTGCAGCTCCCTGCACGACGCGAGCACCCCCTCGTCTGCCCTCGCCGCCTCTCCACAGCTCCGTCCCCTCCGCTCCGACTCCAACGCACACGACGACGACCAGCTCCTTCTTGCCAACTCCACCGCCCGCGAAGTCTTAACTCTCTGTCCTCTTGACTGACGAACGCGGTCGCTTATATCAGTCCCGTGGCTTCGCTCTCTCATCTTTGACCCCCTCCCTTCGACCTTTCACCTCGCTCCCCATTGGCCCGAGAAAAAGTGGGCGTGAATGCTTTTTGATCCATAAATTTGCATATATCGATCGCCCTCCGACGCCCTGGAGGCGGGGCCAAATCGCCCCTCGCTCACCGATTGGACGGAACAAAAGTGGGCGTGTGTCGTTTTTGATCCGTTTTTGAAGTGGAAAATCCGTGGTTTTGTACACGCTGTTCGGCGCGCGCCCTGCACAAGTCCAACACCGGTACCCACAAGCGGCGCAAGAACGGTGGCGATGCGACGGTTGCGAGGTGTGACGTGAAGGTCGTGGCGGTTGTGGTGAAGCGGCGTTGTGGTTGTAACAATGGCGGTTGGTCCAAATTAAAGATAGTAAAAGAAAAACGGCTATCCTGAAGAGTCGCAGCACGCATGAATAACATGTATTCCCACTAGACAACGGGTTTGGGCCTAACTACACATGTACTTACCGAGATATCTCACCTAAGGGACCTGAATGGTGGTTTGCGAATTTGGTAACCACAACAATATGTTAGTCAGCTTGTATGTCTGTAATCACGTATAAAAAATTCTGCGGAGCACAGTTAATGTTGGAAATTTTTGTAACTTCGCATATCAGAGGCCTATAGAGGTCCCTTTCAGCGCACAAAATTTTGAAGGTCAAGGTCAAAGGTCAAGGTCACTTTGTCGCAAATCAGGGGAGTCGACGAAACCCTTATTTTTTGAGTAATTTTGATCGGATCGTCTTCAAACTTCATGGGAATATAGTTCATGGTCTGGCGCTCAGCGGATTAATTTTTGGTGGCGATTGGCCTTGACCTTCATGTTTTTTTTTTGTTGTTTTTTGTCTGTAATCACGTATAAATCACTCTGCAGAGCACAGTTATCATTGGAAATTTTTGTAACTTCGCATATCAGAGGCCAGTAGGGTAAGAATACTGATTCTGGCTCACTTTTCCCCATGTAAATGAATGGGGGATTTTCAGCGATTCATATTTTTTTCCCTAAAAATAAATCCCCTTTTTATCCCAAGGTATATTTATTTGTCTCCCCTTTTAACTTGGAGGTTGAACCTCATTGAATTGAACACCTGGGGGTTGAACAGCTCACTCATTGAACCTATAAAGATTTGTTCATTCTCAAATTCCTTCAATAGTTTAATTTTCTTTGCACAATAATCCCCATCTAAAATATTGACAAACAAAACATTTGAATCTTTATATTTTTTAAGATACCCCTTTTGTGCCATTACGAAATGATAAACTTCTCTTAATGATCTCATCTGACCACCTCCTGAGCCACATATCATTTTGAGATTATAGTAAATTGTTTTTTCATTGTTCAATTGATAACCATCAAAGTTTTCAGTCCATTCAAGGATATTCATTTTTTTCTTTACATCCTCTAACGTACTACTTTTTAAATTGATTCGCTTATTTGTTTTATTTACCTTTGTTTTAGTTATTTTTTCAATAAGACTTATTTGATATTTTTCACATTCATTATGTTTTCCATTTATATACCAAGACTGAGATTTTCTCCACTCTTTAGTTTGATTAATACTTGGTTTAACCATTTATATATTGTGAAAAAAGCAAGTGTAGCCCTTAAAAACCCTAACCCATCTTCCCATCGTTAAAACGCAATCTATTTTATACACTCTATCATACAATATCCATATGGAACACAATCTATTCCATTATCTAAAATAAATCTCTTATCATCAAAGGCTCCTAATGCCTTTTTATTTACTTCTTCACTATATATGTTATGTTTATAACTTCTTATTGTATTCATTTTCCTGTATTCTTCTTTCTTATTCATCAAACAATTATAATAATTTCTAAAAGTTATTGATTTCTTTATTACATATTTCTTTATTCCCTTTAACCTCTTATCAATCTGATCACCATACTTATAAGCATATGCCTTTGCTCTCAATCCAATAAACTCACTCATTACTTTTCCACCCAACTCATCCTTAAACTTACCAATAACCTTTTCATTCTTTTTGGAAAATAACTCACTCTTCTTGCTGAAATTACTTGTATCATATACTCCAATATTTTTCTTCATATCTTCATAAACATCATCAGTTTTTATATCTAGGATAAAACTATCAGTGTCCATATACAACAATGAAACATTTTCACCATACTCTTTCTTTAAGTCATTATACAAATAATCATACATCAATATCTTTGATAAATCAAGAACTGCTGTTCCAATATAAATTGGTTTATCCATTACAATACTTTCCTTTTTCATATGAATTGCAGAAAAGTTCTCTGAAAAAACCTCTTCTCTATCAAAACTGGGTTTATTTATCAATCTCGAAGCTTCTTTCCAAGATGTTGCGAATCTAATGTTTTGCCTGTTTCTAACATTTTCCATAGTCTTTCCAAATACAGCATTATTCATTAATTTATAAAAGTCCCCTTCAAATTTTACTTTTGTATTTGCTCTCATATCTGTATTGAATTGAATATACTTTTTCACCCAAGGACTTTGTTTAAATTTTAAAACTCTATGAATTTTAGCTACTCTCAATCCTTCTCTCAAAAACTGTTTTAAGCTTCTCTGATGTAAAACATATCCCTCTTTATCATAGAATGTTGTTAATAACTTTTCTGTTGATTTGCCTTTAATATTAAAACTTTTATGATAATCACTGAACCATTCTTTCTTTGGGGTTTCTTTCTCACATGCAAAAGGAAGGTCTTTATGCTTATTATGAAGAACACTCGGGTACCTCAAATCAACTTCAAAATAATAACCTTCTTCTTCGTCATTCAATTCCTCTTGAGAAGAAATAACAATATTCATCAAAGCCTTTTCATAATCCTTTTCTTCCACCCACTCTAATTTACCATAAGGCAGAGATTGAGACATTGCCCATCCATACAAATTATTAGCATCAAAATACATCAAATAATTACTATCTTTTTCACTATCATAATTTGGGAGATATTTATTATTTGCTTTCGCATATCTTTTTGAACATACTTGTGATATTCCACCTCTCTTGGACTTCTCAATCATCAAAAGCATATCAACATCACTGATTAAATCTATATCTTGTTTTGTCATTTTCAACATTGCACTCCAAGCTAAACCAGGAGCTGTGAAATAGTGGGCAGGGTCTAATCCATAACAATTTTTATTATGACAGAGTGTTCTAAAAGCCTCAAACACATCAGCTAACAATAAAACATCTGTTTTTAGATATAAATCATGATATTCTCCAAGGTTCTTTATCTTAAATATTTTCCATATTTCTTGTGCGTGTTTATATTCCTTATCACTTATCTCTTCTTCATAAAGGTTATTATAGAAACTTTCTTTTGAAGGAAGTTGTGTTTCTTTAAATCTCATAAATGAATCCATATAATCATAAGGATAAATTCCCTTACTTGTAAGAATTTTCTCTTTACTTTGAATTTCTTTCCTTGTTTGAATTTCCTCTCTCGTAAGAATTCCTTCTTTAATCAGAATTTCATCTTTAATCTGAATTTCCTCTTTAGTTCGAATTTTCTTTATAATTAGAATTTCATCTTCAGTTAGAATTTCTTCATTAATTAGAGTTTCCTCTTTACTTTGAATTCTCTCTTTAATCTGAATTTCCTCTTTAGTGAGAATTTCCTCTTTTGGAAAGAATGAATTAAGATTTGGAAAAGAGTCCGTGGAGCTTAGATTTGATGCGAGGTAGGCTAGTGGTGTTCCCATAAACTTGTAAGAATCTAGAAACCTAATACGAGTTAAAGGTTTTGTGAATATCATTTTTGAAAATGAAATATACTTTTGACTTGTGTTTGTTATGGCAGAAATATTCCCTGGTGTTTTTGAAAGTTCATTTATAAATAGATGTGTATCATAGTTGGCGCTGTTGTGAAGAAAGACTGGAATAAAAGAAGGTAATTTATAATTAAGATTACAACAGGAATGAGCGGGACCTCTATATTTACCAGTAAGATGACAATGGTCTCTAACTTTAGACTCCTTAATTTCCCCCTCACAAATATGACAGATATTGTTCATTCTAAATTCTAATTTTTCTTCTTTGGTTAATTTCATCGGTTCATTTGTTTCTTTCATTAATTTAGTGAGTCTTATACAATCCTTTTCTAATCCTTTTACAAACTCTTGTGAAGCTTTTTTTCCACGATAATCTTCAAGTTTGTTATACTTTTCTCCAACAGATGATTTGATATAATAACAGAAACCACAAGGAATATGTTTTTGATATTTATTTGTATATGATTCTTTTGGATTAGGAGAAGCAGTATTAATCTTTTTAAGGATACACTCAAAATCAGCGTATATCACAAATGGGTGCATGATAGATTTATTATAATCTTCAAAAGAAATCTTTTCACCAGGTTTAGGCATTGTAATTACAGCTGATTTATGATTACTACAATATTTTGAATGTTGTTCTAATCGTTCTTTTGTATGAAATGAATTAAGACATCGCTTACAAGGATATATTTTGTTTGCTGTTCTGAATACCTGAGAAGAGATTAATCTTGATAAATTATTGATGTATGTGTAATGTGAATTCTTTCCAACACTAAAATATAAAAGATCAATGTGTGTTTCTTCATTTTTATAGTTGTTTGAAATTTTTAATATTTGAACTTTGTTTGTATCCGTTAATCCATATACATTAATAGAAAGATTATTCTTTTTCTCAAATTTAGGAATATCTGTTAGTGGCATTGGGAATTTAAAATCTTTAATGTCCAAGGTATTCTCATATTTCATATATTGTTTTACTCTTTCTGAATTACATTTTGGTGGATGTAAGTGAGCAAGAACAGACCAGAGAAAACATTTATTATCATTGTTCTTAATATTAACAACTGCCTTCTTTAGTTTTATTTCTTTTGGTAATTCAATATAAGAAGAAGCTTTAAGAGGGTTTGATTTTAGAATGTGTATATCTAAAAAGATGATTTTTTTAATATTGAATCCACTTCCTACCACTGTATTATCAAAATCCTCCTCTTGTCTTGATAGTTCTTCATAAACCCCACTATTCAAAAAATCTTGAAATGATGTTATAAAATGAAGATCTGTTCTCATATAAGGAGTTTGTTCTTCATCTTGTCTTTTCATATTCATTTTCACTCCCATATAAAACTTTAAAGTTTTCATTTCTGTTAATGTCTTTTTAATAAATTTTTCAACATCGGGTTTCACTATTTCAATTGATTCAGCTATTGATGATGGACCGGGTTCTCCAAATTGAAAAATCCTTATTTTTATATGCCCTTTAAATGCCCCATCAGTGTTTTCAATATAATAGTCTCCCTTTACTTTAAACTCATTTTTCTTGTGTTTTTGTGATTGAAGATGTTTATTATAACTACTCTTCAAAACATCCTTTGAACAGATATCACAATGTTTTCTTTCCAACTCAAGAGGAGATATTTTATGAAACAGATTAAATGTGTGTTTGTTGGTTCGGAGGTGTTTTCTATAATGTTTATATTCGTGATTACAAACATCGCAGTACGTTGTATTCACCATATTTATAGAATAAAACTTTGCTTAAACTAAAATTTTCTTGATGAAAATTTCGTTTGTTTTACAGGTGAATCTGTGCTTAAAACCATTTTATCCTCCAACTTTTTCACTTAAGAAATACAATGTTTCAAGACACAAAAGACAAGTTTCAATCAATCTCTTCATCTGTTAAAGATACTGAGAAATATGTCAAGGATGTAAAATTGAACAAAGATAAATATAACAACTATTGGATAAAAACTATTATGGTAAATAATATGAGTTCTTCAATTTCCTTCAGTGGAAGGGCTTTTAGTATACCTGGTAGAACATCAATTGAAGTATCTCTAACAAAAGTTTCTCCTCTCCTTCTAGTAATATATTCAAAACTAGAAAAAGCAATGAAACAAGAAAAAGTATCAAAGAACAAAAACCTTATGGATGAAGCTTTAGAAAGAAAAGATAAGACCATCTGTAATATGCAAGGAGAAATTTGTATTTTTTTCAACAACCCTAAAGATGTAAATCCTGATGAAATAAAGGATGTTAATATATCAGGTGAAATGACATTTCGTTCAATAGTAGTTAACGATAATTTTAAAATTACCTTTAATATAAAAAATGTTGTCGTTGAATCTGATAATGAAAAAAAGTATATCGATATCGATGGTAATATACAACTGAAAGTATAGATGAATTTCAGTTTAAGTAAAGTTTTACTTTATAAATATGCTAGACTTTCCTGATTCTCCATATGACAAATTTGAGAATTGTCCTGCGTGTGAAAGACGGGGATTAAACACAGAGTCAAAAGCCTATAAACAATGTATATTCTGTGATTATCTTCTAATTAATGATAATAAAAAATATAAAAAGGAAAATAATTCTTTTAGATTTACACCAAAAATGAATTACTCTACAAGATTGATTAGAGAAATGAATGTAAAGTATGAGGATGATAACACACCTTTCCTTACAAGGGAAGAAACTGAACGTATAAGAGAAATGTTCAAAGGATTGTTGTTGTATATTATTCATGGATGTAATTTTCAGGGAAATATCAACACAAGATATTGTATAAATAAAATAATGGATTATCTTGAAATTAAACCTGAACTTAGGATAAAATATAGAGTTTCTAAAAAAGCCAATAATAAATTAAATAACCTGTTTTTCAAATATATAAATGAATGATTTTTTACCTATTTGGGAAAATAAGATAAAATTTAACAACCATAAAAATCTCCCAAATTCATTAAGATGTCTCATAGTTGGTTCAAGTGGATGTGGAAAAACCTGCTTACTTTTAAAAATGCTCCTCACTCCCATCTTTTTAGATTATGACAATTTAATAATTTTCACAAAGTCGAGTTTTCAACCAGAGTATCAACTACTCTCACAAGGTTTTAATGCTGGTCTTCAAAAAGAAGATATAATCGGTTTATTTAAACGTCAAAAAAACCTAAATGATTATAACATTGAAGATATAATTCAACTATTTTGTGATACACAGAGATGTAAAAAGAAATCAAATCCTATAACTTGTATTCTTAGTGATAATACGGATGATATACCGTCTCCCCAAGATTTGGATAAATCAAAAAAGAACCTCGTTATCTTTGATGATTGTGTTAATGAGAGAAACCAAACGGTAATGGACAGCTACTACACAAGAGGGAGACATTCTTCTTGTAATTGTATTTATCTTAGTCAATCGTACTTTCAACTTCCTCGTCGTTCCATCAGAAACAATGCTAATACTTTTATTTTATTCAAGTTAAATTCAATAGATATCAATAATTTTTGGAGAGATAATTGTTCTACATTATGTAGTAAAAAGAAATTTGAGGATTATATGAAGCACACGACTGAAAAATATAAATATATTGTTGTGAAACAAGATGAGATATTAAGGGATATATTTTTTGTTTTATAAACAATTACATATATAAATGACAACTATTATTATAAATCTTGTGGGTAAATCTGCTTCTGGAAAAAACTTTCATAAATCAAGGTTCTTGTGTAGTACAAATGAGAATATTGTAAATTTACTTAAAAACACCCCGTGATACGCATTGTATCAACAACAACTAGAGCAATAAGACCTGGAGAAGTAAAAGGTGAAGATTATCACTATATTTCAGTGGAGGAACATATGCGATTGAGGAATGAAGGTCAAATGTTTGAGGAGGTTTCTCTTGGTACAACAAAATATTCACATTGTAAGAGTGAGTTAAGGAAACTAAAATCTGGTGGTGTTGGGATATTAGAAACTAATCCAGAAGGAACGAGACAAATTATTAAACATCTGAGTGGAGTGAAGATTTTATCATTCGGTTTTGATGTTGATGAAGAAACTCAACGCAAACGTATGAAAAGCAGAGATGCAAGTATTAGTGAAGAAGAAATTACAACTCGCATTAATGTTAATAAAGAATTTGATGAAATATTTAAAGAAAAGGATTTATTTGAACACATCTACTTGAATGATGAAGAAAAGGAAAATTTCCCTGTTGATCTTTACAATTCATTAAATGATATTTTACAATAAATAAATGGATGTAAAAGAAAGAGCAAGAAGATTTAAGGAACATCAAGAGTTGGTTTCAAAAGTTGTAAAACAACAGGAAGACATAAAGAAGAAACGCAGACAGAAACTAACGGGCGAAGAAGCATTTGAAAGAAAACAAGAGAAATTTTTTAAACCACTTTTAAAAACTTCCCAAGAAAAAATGAAAGATGTTTCCACAGTTCCCACAGTAGAATATACTCCCAGAAAGCTCCAAATGTTAAAAGATTTCAGTCAAATGACGGAGGAAGAATTAGAGCATATTGGAGAATTAGAACATGATGAAGGTTTATTTCAACAACTGGAAGAGATTAATCAACCCCCTGATTATATTGTGAATGCTGTTCAAAACAATGAATATTCAGCGGATTCAAAAACCAAAGCAGGACTCATTCCAACAGAACAACCAGCAATATTTCATCTTGTTCAAGAAAAGGTATTGATATTTAATGATGAATTAAGGTTCTTAAGTTCTGCTCAACCCCCTGTTAAACTAACTCCGAGATTAATGTTTCTTCTCACAAAAGATGGAAGACAAGGTTCAACTGTGAAGGATGAATCAAAGTATATTGATAAACCATTGGATATGGAAAATAATGATGATAGAGTATATATTGATTTGCTGAACACTCTAAATTATAAGGTTATTCTTTCTGGTAAAAGTAGGAAGAATGAGAAGGAGAAACACATTATTCAGGCTTTAAGTATCCTTGGTTCAGGTGTTAGTTTTCTTCCAAATGACCCATCGCAATTAGTTCATAGACTGTTATTGTTGTTAGGCAGTCAGAAGGCTGGAAATAACAATTGTTTTAATGAAGCATCAGCCATTTTAGACCAGTTGATGAACATGAAAATAATTAATAAATATCAATATAAAGACATTTTATCTCATATTAAATAAGATGAGAAGCACAATCCTTAGTTTCAATTTCACAACAAGCGACCACACATCTTCATTCCCATACCCACTACAACTTGACACAACAAAAGAATATGAGGCATCTTTATTGTCCATGGAAACTTATAATACCTTATTTAATATAACTGATAAAAATGACAAGTTTAGTTATAATCCCGGAAGTGGATACAAAACGATAACAGTCTCACCCGGAGCATATGAGATTTCTCAAATATCTTCCGAAATTGCTCGTCTTATGAAAGAACAGGGTGATGAACCAAAAAATATTGTTATAAACATTCAAAAACATACTTCAAAATCAACGATTAAAGTTAAAAATAACTACAAGGTTGATTTCACAATTGATAATTCATTTAGAGAGTTATTGGGTTTCTCCTCAAAAAAGATTGAAACTAATGGGACGTTTTACAGTGATAATGTCATTCAAATATCCTCAGGAATAAATTCGGTGTTAATTCACTGTGATTTGATTGATGGTGCTTATAATGATGGAAAACAAACAAATACAATATTTTCATTCAGTGCATACTCAACCCCAATTGGTTATAAATTCAATATGGAACCCAAAAATTTGGTTTATCTACCTGTGTCAGGAAAAACCATACACAGAGTAAATTTTAGGATAACCGACCAAGATAATCGTGTGATTTCTTTTAATGGAGAAGTTATATCCATCAGAATTCACCTACGTGAAGTTTTCCAATAAATAAATACGATGGTTATTGTGAGGAAACACGAGTTGGGAAAATATAAAATAATTACAGGGGATGGGATGTTCCTTTCCCCATACTTCAAGGGTGAAGGTATGTATCTTGGTAGAGGATACTATAAACCTAAGAGACAAAGGGGTGTTGGACATCAATTTAGAGGAGATGGGATAATTGATACTCTCATGGGTATTGGTTCAACTATTCTTAAACATAAAGATCTAATTGGTTCAACTGCTTCTGCTGTGGGAAATGTAGCAGGTGCTGTAAAGAGTATAAAAGATGCTCAGAAGGAATCTCATAAATTACAAGCAATAAAAGAAATTAAGAAAGGCAAAACTCAGTTGTCCCCCCAAGAACGACAGAAAATAATTCAAATACTTGGATCAGGGTTTCAAAAGTTTTAACATCTTTTTCCTAAATAAATACAAGTATGGAAGCAATTGATAGTATCTATGATTTGGATGATACTATTATTATCTCAAACTCCACTAAAAAGAAGATTACTTCAAGGTAAATGCAATAACTGGAACAGACTGGAATACGAATGGTACAAAAAGTTTTGAAATAAATAATCAACAAACCTATTTGAATCTCTCCGAAAGTTTCTTGTTGTGTAAATTTAAATTCACTAAAGCTGGGAATAACACAAACGCTACACTTGTAAATGATTTCTTCTGGAAAATGTTTGATAGTGTGCGTTTGTATATTGGAACACAAGAAGTTGAAGCGGTTGATTATGTCTCTGCTGTATCTGAAATGATAAAATTTACACTCTATACATTCAGTGATAGAATGGGAAAGGGGTCTGTCGAAGGTTTTATTCCTGATATGTCAACGGGAACAAACACAGACCCTGGATATATTCAAAGGAAAGGAGCGTATAATGATGATACAAAAGCAGAAAATAGTTTTACTGTGGCGGTTCCTCTTAAAGGTATATTTGGATTTTGTGATCATGATAAAGTTCTGTATGGTCTTAAAATTAGATTTCAACTACAAAGGAATGATAATGAAAATAGATTGCTTTTTGGTGTTGGTAATGCTTTTGGTGATCAGAATAAATTTGTAATTGAGGAGATGAGTTGGTATATCAGTGAATATACTCCTAATCTTAAAACAGAAGAGATGTTGAATCGAAGACTTAACTCAAAGAAACCACTCAGTGTATCATTCCTCAAAAGAAGATGTCAACACGTTAAACTCAATCAAACTACTTACACGTGGAATTTGGGTGTTCTGGAAGGAAAGCCACGATATCTGTGGATCATTTTTAAAAAGCCAGATGGTGATACTGCGACTGATAAGAATAATGCATTGAGTGATAATGCTAAGGTGAAACAACTTCGCGTTTCTCTAGATGGAACATTTTATCCACGAGATAGATTGGAAATTAATTGGGAAAAAATGATTTTGCTGAAGCATACAAGTCTTACCAAAAGGTGTGTGAAAGTAATGGAAATAAAGAACCTATTTTGGATATGACAGCATTTAAAAGTTTGTATACAATCTATGCGTTTGACCTGAGCGCGCAAAAGGAAACTATAAAGTCTAATCGAGTGGATACTTCCCTATACATTGAAAGAGGAGAGAGTGAAGAAGTTGATACATATTGTTTGCTTTTGGAAGAAACAGAATTGCAGATTAATACAGATAATGGTGTGATGATTAGCCTCACATAATTTTTTGTTAAATAAATGAGTGGCAAAGTACCAACTGGGGTATATGTTAATCAAATCAATCTTCATAAACTATCATCTTGTGTTCAAAATCAAAAGCCTTGCACGATTAACGTTAATACAATTCAGAGAAAAGGAGCAGTAAGAATTGATGTTTTGCTCACAAGAGAACAGGTTAAAATCTTGAATGACACTGGCTCACTTAAAATTAAAATGACAAAACCAATGTTGAAAAAATATTCAATAAGAGAGACGAGTGGAGGATTTCTCCCATTTCTAATTCCTTTATTTGCTGGTTTAAGTGCGGTTGGAGCATTGACGGGTGGTATTTCAACAGCGGTGAAAACTGCCAACGAAAGGAAGGCTCAACTCCAGGCTCAAAAGAATTGGAAAGACATAACAAAGAGTTGGAGAAACAAATTAGTGGAAGTGGCGTAATTGTAGATTTTGCTGAAAAACTTGAAGGTCTGCCTGATAAAGCGAGATTGTTTGTTGGAGATATGCTTTCTTCTATTGCACAAGCAGGTGTAAAATTAACGAAAAGAGGTAATGGATTATATCTTTCTAATAAATAAATGAACATTGATGAGTGGTTGGAAAAATTTGGAAAGAATACAACATCAAATTTACAACTTGTCAAATATTGTAAGAAATTAAAAATTCATAATGTAGTTATTTGTATGAGAGATGAATTAACAAATGTGCCGAAACATACAAAGAATATTATTATGAACTTAGAAGATAATAATGGGAACGGTTCTCATTGGGTTTGTATTTTTAATAGTCAAGACAAATATTATTTTGATAGTTTTGGCCTTCCACCACCTGTTGAAGTTATAAAATTCTTACAGAATGGTGTTTATCAAACATTTCAAGTCCAATAATTAAATTCCAAGAGTTGTGGTCAATTATGTCTATATGTGTTATTTCAACTCAACAAAAATAAAAATTTTTATGATATTATTTTTAATCTAATATAAATGACTTATGTTGGTAAAGATGGTTCTATCTTTGGTGTATCTCAAGAACTGGATATTGATTTATCAAATTATTATACAAAGACACAGGCTGAACGACATAAATATAATATAAACAAAAATATTAACATGAAAAATGCTTATAAATTAAAAAATTATCCAAGCCCGACTGACGCGAATGACTTGGTGAGATTAAGCGATTTATCACAATATATATACTTAAATATAACGGCTGTGTATTCTAAAGATACAGAAGTGTTGATATTATCTCCAGGTCATACAGAATTCACAGTTCGAATTAAAATAAATTTTTATAAAGAAGGGCGTATCGTTTGTATGAGAATAGAACAATGGGGGTATGATATGAATGATTTAGGGTATAATTGGTCATTTAAAATTAACCTCGAAGACCTGGAACAATTAAATCAGTCTCGTAAGGAAGAATATTATCCACTTGGTATCGAGAATGAGTTTTGTGGAGCCACGATTAGTAAACAACAAATAAAAGAATTTAATAAGGTTAAATATAATAATGGTTTTGCCCTTGTTTATCTCATGAAAACAGAAAAAACAGGATTATATATAATAAGTAAGGAAATACAAAATGATTTAACTATGGGAAGATGGGGAGGTGTTTCGTGCCATAATATTATTCTAATATATATTTCTAATACATAAATGACAGCAAGAAGGCTTCAAGAAAATTATCATTTCTGTGTCCAAGCATACCTTCAAGAAAAGGGTATTCGGTATTTTAATAAATATGTTCTACAACATAAGAATGAGGTATTTTCAATAAAAGATTGGCATTATGCTGATGTTGATAAACCGACAACTTTAGATTTAATTAGAATGTTAAATAATGAAAAAATTATAAGGTTAAGAAAAGGTAAGGCTCTTTTAGAAATTCAAAAGAAATTTTATTGGTTTCCTGTTGTAAAAAAAATTATTTTGGATACAGGAATAACAAGAAATCCTGATGAATATATGTATAATATTCTATGGGGTGTAAACGATTCAAGGATAGTAAGGGATGAGGAAGGAGTTGAAGAAGAGAGGGAAGAGGAGGAAAAGGAGAAGAAAGAGAAGGAGGAAAGAGAGAGAATAAATAAATATTATAGTATGGAAACCAGTGAGATTCAAAAAAGAATAGAGGTATTACAGAAAATAACTCAACCCACCGAGGAGGAATACAAAGAATTAACAAGTCTATTTGCAATACTTTCGACAAAACTATTGGCATCGTCAAGCTATTCATTTTAATTCAAGTTTTTTCTTAAATAAATGGAGGAGAGAGTGAAGGCATTTCTTAGGATTCTTTATGTTTTAAAAATTAAGATTCAAATGTGCATGTTGGAAACTAAAAAGGTTTTTGCACTCTGCAGGAATTTTTCTCATAAATAAATGAGTTATTGTCTCAAATGTAAAAAGAAAACTAATACTAAAAATATTTCATATATTAAAAGTAAAAATAACAGGGTTATACAAAAAGGTATATGTTCGGTGTGTGGTTCAAAAAAAAATCAATTTATCTCCAAACACAAACTCGGAGGAGATATACAAAAGTTTTTATCAGGAAGTAAATTTACAACTACTGGAATACCAGGGGAATTACATCTTCCAGGGTATTCTTTCTGTGGTCCAGGCACAAACTTGGATAAAAGATTAGATGAGGCAGACAATCCTAAATCCTGGAGTAAACCAATCAATAGAGTTGATGAAGTGTGCATGAGACACGATATTGATTATGGGAATACCACAACGTTGGAAGAAAAGCATGAAGCCGATAGAGAAATGTTGTATAATTTGTCTCTGATACAAAATCCAACCTTGAGAGAAAAAGTTGATAGGTTCATCGTGAAGAAGATGATTAGTGCTAAATTGAAACTTGGACTTGGAAATTCAAAAAACTCATAGGCTCTAATGATGCCATTAAGACTGAAGAGCAATTAGCTGATGAATTACATAAACCAATATTCACAAAGTTTCAGAGAAGGAAAGTTTATTCCAAGGAAGTTGATTATATCTGGTCTGCTGATTTGATTGAACTCAATAATGATAAGGGGTACAAGTATGCTTTAACCGTTGTTGATTTGAGGAGTAGATATGCGTGGGTTGTCCCTTTAAAAAACAAAACAGGTAATACTCTTATGTTAGCTTTTCAACAGATATTTAATAAAAGTAAGAGAAAACCTAAAAAATTGTGGACTGATGAGGGTAGAGAGTTTTATAACAAGACATTTATGAATTTTCTAAAAAATAACAGTATTACATTATACAGTACCTTTAATGAAGGGAAGGCAGTTGTTGTTGAACGTTTTAATCGTACCTTAAAAGAGAGACTATATAAAAAATTCACACAACTCGGTTCACAACAATGGTCATCTTTTATTCAGGATATTGTGGATAAGTATAATGACACGATTCACACGTCAACGAATATGAAGCCATCAGAAACATTTACAAAATTAAAATATGAAAAAGAGATTAATGTCAGAAAACCTAAGTTCAAAGTTGGTGATATCGTAAGAATATATAGGTGGAAATCTCATTTTGAAAAGGGTTTTACTGAACGATGGACGAAAGAACTTTTAAAATTGTTGATGTAATAGATACAGTTCCTTGGACTTATAAAATATATGATTTGGAAGGGGAAGAGATTTTAGGTTCATTTTATTCACAGGAATTACAAAAGACAAAACTAAGCAGATAATACACCTTTGTGGACACTCGAGGGCCAAGTCCGAGGTGTATAACAGTATATAATGTGTGTCAAGGGGTGGACGTTCTTACATCTGTGAACCCCAAACACAGAATCCTCAACTGAATAGTCAAGGCTTAACTTTTGTTTGTGTGTGTGTGTGTGTGTGTGTGTGTGTGTGTGTGTGTGTGTGTGTGTGTGTGTGTGTGTGTGTGTGTGTGCAATGGGAGCAATAGGTTGGCGCTTCACTCCCTCCTACTATACACCGTTGTGGACACTCGAGGGCCAAGTCCGAGGTGTATAACAGTATATAATGTGTGTCAAGGGGTGGACGTTCTTACATCTGTGAACCCCAAACACAGAATCCTCAACTGAATAGTCAAGGCTTAACTTTTGTTTGTTGATGTGTATGTGTGTGTGTGTCCCAACCCTCACATTCAAAATCTCAACCCCAACCCTCACATTCAAAATCTCAACCCCAACTCAATCCTCACCCAACACAGTCTTTTTCAAAATGAGATTTCCACCTATATATATATATATATATTTTACGTTTTTTTTTTTTTCTCTTCTTCCAATTCTGTCTTTTAAGGCTTTCAGGTTTGATGACATAGAAAGAGGGAGTAAGAACTTTCTTGATAGGTTTAAATCCCAAAGAGTGGTAGCATTTCAAGTCTTCAAAATAACCCCAACTTTCCAAGTCTCCAAGGTAGTTATTTAAACCATCAAGGCAGAACTCATTTACTGATTTTTTCAAAATTTGTGAGTCTCCAAGGTAGTTCCCATATTTAGAACCATCTTGGCAGAACCCTTTTCCTGAGTCTCCAAGGTAGTTATTTAAACCATCAAGGCAGAACTCATTTACTGATTTTTTCAAAATTTGTGAGTCTCCAAGGTAAAACTTGTATTCTGGCTCATCAACGTATAACTTGTTCAGTGGGTATTGTCTTGATAACTCACAATGAGTACTATTGCTGTAAAACTCTTTTTCAGGATTTTGCTGGTCTCCAAGGTATAACTCTTTGGTTGGGTCATCAAGGACGAACTCGTTCTGTGGGTCTTGGTCGCTCATAAGGTCTTCAACCAAGCCAACAATTTCGCCCCAAGTTGTAGCAAAAGCAGTATTTTCATTTCGTATTTCAGACACAATTTCCTGTGAGAGAAAATAATAATGTATTAATTAAGTTATTTAATTATTAAATGAGTATGCTTCAATCAAAGTTTGAAAATAGGAAAATAAAAATCTTACCTCAACAGATAAGAGGTTTGAATCCAGTTCATCAACTTGAAGGTTTAGTTCCATACAAGACAGAGAGTTCCAAGGAACACCAAAGTCATCCCACTCAAGGTCTTGGTCGCTCATAAGGTCTTCAACCAAGCCAACAATTTCCTCCCAAGTTGTAGCAAAAGCAGTATTTTCATTTCGTATTTCAGACACAATTTCCTGTGAGAGAAAATAATAATGTATTAATTAAGTTATTTAATTATTAAATGAGTATGCTTCAATCAAAGTTTGAAAATAGGAAAATAAAAATCTTACCTCAACAGATAAGAGGTTTGAATCCAGTTCATCAACTTGAAGGTTTAGTTCCATAGAAGACAGAGAGTTCGAGACAAGCACACAGCACACCATTGCCAGCAAAAACAAATGTTTAAAATGGAGCCTGGGTTTGAAGCTTTTATAGAGAAAGACTGGTGGGTGTGGTTTCCTTTGGAAATTCCCTGGGCAAGCCTAGGCAAGCCTTCATTGGGAAATTTTTCAAAACCATAACATCCTGTAATTTTCTAGTGATTTCTTTGTGAGTCAGAGATGAACTGGAAATGATGTAAGAGTGGACGGGGCTTAGCAAAAGTAGGCGGAGCTTAGGAAAAGTGGGCGTGGCTTAGAAAAAATACCTTATGAAAAGTGGGCGGAGCTTAACAAAAGTGGGCGGGGCTTAAAGAAAAGTGGGCGGGGCTTAACAAAAAAAAAACTGTGGCTCAGGAGGTGGTCAAACAAGAGCATTAAGAGAAGTTTATCATTTCGTAATGGCACAAAAGGGGTATCTTCAAAAATATAAAGATTCAAATGTTTTGTTTGTCAATATTTTAGATGGGGATTATTGTGCAAAGAAAATTAAACTATTGAAGGAATTTGAGAATGAACAAATCTTTATAGGTTCAATGAGTGAGCTGTTCAACCCCCAGGTGTTCAATTCAATGAGGTTCAACCTCCAAGTTAAAAGGGGAGACAAATAAATATACCTTGGGATAAAAAGGGGATTTATTTTTAGGGAAAAAAATATGAATCGCTGAAAATCCCCCATTCATTTACATGGGGAAAAGTGAGCCAGAATCAGTATTCTTACCCTACTGAGGCCTATAGAGGTCCCTTTCAGCACATAACATTTTGAAGGTCAAGGTCACTTTGTCGCAAATCAGGGGAGTCGACGAAACCCTTATTTTTTGAGTAATTCTAATCGAATCGTCTCCAAACTTTATGGGAATGTAGTATATGGTCTGGCGCTCAGCTGATTAGTTTTTGGTGGCGATTGGCCTTGACCTTCATGGTTAGCGGGGGGGGGGGGGCGACATAAGGCTGGATGATCACGCCTCACAGAGGTACAGCCGGGATGCCCGCCAGCAGCACAGAACTCTTGTCTTGCATTGAGACACATAACCAAGAGCATCATCTCTCTCTCTCTCTCTCTCTCTCTCTCTCTCTCTCTCTCTCTCTCTCTCTCTCTCTCTCTCTCTCTCTCTCTCTCTCTCTCTCTCTCTCTCTCTCTCTCTCTCTCTCTCTCTCTCTCTCTCTCTCTCTCTCTCTCTCTCTCTCTCTCTCTCTCTCTCTCTCTCTCTCTCTCTCTCTCTCTCTCTCTCTCTCTCTCTCTCTCTCTCTCTCTCTCATCAAAGCTCTCCTCTTCTCAGATTCACAGCCTGGAACTCATGCAGCCCAGAGCACGTAGCTATCAGCCAGACCCCACAGAGAGAGTGAAGCACAGACATCCAAGGACAAGACCACATAGGGAGAGGTGCTCAAGAGTGTGTCTACATAACGGCCCTCGGCACTTTAGGAAAGACACACACACACCTACGCACACTGTTTTTCTCTTTTGTCTTGTGTTTCCCGAATGTATCTGTCCCAGGTTATGTCAGTAATAAATCCCCGAGAAACTGTTACAGCCTGTTCAGCCCTTTTCACTTCCCATGCCCCCATCCCAGTATTTTTTTTATTTATTAAACCTGTTTGCTTTTAATGAGTTGTTGTTCATTTTGAGCCATGATTCCATCCTCCTGTGTAATTAAATCCCCCCATCCCAACATTAAGCCAACCATACACGTTGAAATGGCCATGCACTCAAATTAATAGAACAACTGCATCATGGTGGATTATCTACACATGCACAGTTTCACCTCTGCCAGGCATTTTGGGAAAGAATTCTCCAGCAGTCTCACGTCGGCCATTAAGGAAACCGAGCCCATTACAATATCATCAATATTTACTTTATTCATTTATTTATTAGCTTTTTCACGACATTTACCTGTGCCCACCCTCCTGCACCCATCCCAAGCTCCTCAACACCATCTCCTTTCTTTTCAGATATCTAACATGCTAAGCTGATAGGATAGCTCAGAGGTACCATAGTCGTCTTTGTGTTGCCAAGTCTGAGTTCAATCCTTTCCCTATCTATAAAATATAAACCGTCATCTTTGTGCTTTGGGGCCAGGGTTTTGCATCAATGAGTGTTCTTTATTTCTTCGGGGTGGGGGGTGGGGGTGGGCACTGTGTCAGGTATTATACTGGTATTTGCTGATTGACATTAAATACCCCACGGTGCTTTGCACAAGAGTAGGCCATTTTGTACTAGAATCTTGAAAAAGTTCTATATTCCTGTCCTGACTCTCACTTTGAAGGACAATGACAAACCACTCAGATTGTCCTCTGTCCAGGAACTGATTTGGCAGCACTGATGGTCTGAAAGAGTGTGCATATTGGATTGGATCTAAAAAGTAAATATCCATAAAACACTTTACACTGATTTTTTTTTTTTTTTTTTTGTTCTGCTTTACAACCAGTGCCATCTCGTCTTTTTATGACCAAAATTCAGTGTACTGCCTGCGTATACCCCCGCGTGCTTTTAGGTTTGTGCAAAATTAGTTTGGTCCATAATTATGTACATAAAGAGCATGCCATATCACATGTAATAGAGCATATCATATGAAGCTCATTTAATTCCCATGTATACCTAAATTGGTGGGTGTTTGCTGTTTGCGTACTGGTTTATTTATTTATTTTCTTAACCCTTATCGTATTTCAATTTCCAAACTGACGATAAACTGTCCGATTGGTGCTTCACAAGCATGTATGGATGTCAAGCTGGTTGTCCTGTGAGATGGCATTAGCTGACATCGCTTAACCTTGGAGTGGTCCACCTGGGTTCCTCACATCGAAGCATACGGATAAGTCCACACCATAATGAAAACGATCTACCACTCCAGGGTTAAAGATCCCATGTTGTTTTTCGTGAAGAATAGGTGAATGGCACTCTGAACAAATTCCAAATTACTCCCACCTCGAATTGAACATGCCAGGTCTGGCCATCATGTTCGTGAAAGGCAAATATAATTCTCAGCTGCCCTCACAAGAAGGTGAGAATAATTGGGGCCATAAAGTAAGTACATAAATAAATTATAATCATTGCTTACTCATACACTGTCTTGATGGTTGAAGTTATGTTTACCAGCTTCTATCATTTTATTGGGGGTTTTGGTGCTTTTTTAGCTGACTGTACACCTAATCTTTGGTTTATTTGTTTATCAGAATTATTGTTGTTGCTTTCAATGCAGTAGTGGGGCAACTTAGCTAAATATAGCATAACAATTGTGCATTTTGTGAGAAAGCACCAAATTTGGCACACTAGTAGCCTATCATATTATGAACAGATTTGGATATTGGGCCATCTCAAATTCAGCCGCTGATGGCTGTGGCAGCCATTTTCCACTGCCATCAAAAATTTTGAGATGGCCCAATATCCAAATCTGTTCATAATATGATGGGCTACTAGTGTGCCAAATTTGGTGCTTTCCTCACAAAATGCACAATTGTTATGCTAAGTTGCCCCACTACAGTAACTTCATGATGATCTGTTAAAGATGTCTTCGATAAAAGGCATAACAAGGCAGTCTGTTTGAGGTCCCAATCTTTACACTTTCTTCATGATGCCGTGATCGCAATTTCAATATCCATTTGTCTTGCTGTCTTGATTCCCATTCCTTTATGAAGCTGGATGGATTTGAAAGGCAGTTTTGACCTAAAACCTCACGAGGTCTGCTCTAATTAGGGTTCACAGACTGGAGATCATTTTGACCTTGACACAAGTATGAAACCTCCCTGAAGCAGACTTGCTCTGATCTAATGATGGATGAAATCAACAGAGGAATGCTCACCACCGTGAGAAGCAAGGAGAAGCTGATGTTTCAGCATTAACTCTTCGTTCCTGTCTTTTGCACTGATGAAGGGTTAACTCCTGAAAGTCAGCTTCTCCTTTCTTCCCAATCATCGGCCTATTGATTTCATCCATTTTTTCGAGCTGTCCACCGATGCAGACACTAACCTTCACCAGGAAGACTTACTCTGGTAAAACCCAATGACCCAACGTGACAATCGAATTCAGCCGTAATGTCCTGTTATTTACATGAAGGTACAATAATGTGTCATAATGTCATTGACCTGCACGTAATGTGCCTCCAAGCACCTCCATGAGTCCGAAATAATTATAGAAATAAAAGAATAAATCGACTATTTATTAATGCGTTTACACACTCAGTGGACTATTTTGTAGTTGATAAATGAATGAACGAAAAATATCCTGAATTTTTCGCTTATCTTAAGCAGTATACAGGGTGTTTCAAAAAAGTGCACTATTTGAACATATTATCGCAGAAATTTTTCAAAAGGAAGCGAGTTCTGTGTTACACCTTCCTGTCTAGGCTGGAGTTCCTCGAGGTAGCGTTCTGGTCCCTGTTCTTTTTCTGGTTTTCTTCAATGATCTCTCCGACTCTCTGGAAAAACCTATTTATCTCTTTGTTGATGACTCCAACCTCTGCCTCACCATCTGTCATCCCTCAGACTGGCAAGCCACAGCTTGTTCACTCTCTGCAGATCTGGATAAAATCACAAACTGGACCAACACGTGGTACATGTCACTCAATCCTGACAAATCTCACACTCTCACTATGTCTCTCCGAAAGGACCGTTTGGAACCCACCCCCACCCCCCCCCCATCCACTTTCTTAACAAATCTCTGGAAGAAGTCCTTTCTTTCAAGCTTCTGGGTTTCACTATCTGCCATGATCTTTCCTGGGAAAGCCACATTTCAAATCTGGCCTCCAAAGCCAGTCGCGGACTGGGAATCCTCCATTGTGCAAAGTCCTTCCTCGGCCCACCTGAGCTCCTGACAACATACAAAGCTTGCGTCCACAGCCTGATGGAGTACTGCTCTCCGCTCTGTGCTGGTGCTCCTGTCTCTCACCTTTCTCAGCTTCACACTGTGGAAACCTAGGCATTTAGGATAATTGGTGTCTCCTGCAATGAGGCTGAGACATTTTTGCCTCTCACTCTCACCGCAGGCAGGTCGGTGGTCTTTCTGTCTTCTACCGTCTCCTCTCCGGTCTTGACCCCCCCTCCAGCTCTGTCTGCAATACGTCCCTCCCCCCCAGCTCTGTCTGCGATTAGCCCCCCCTCCCCGCCCCATATTTCCATAGGGCACTCAAGGTCTGCCAGCAACCCACTTCTGGTAAAACTACCAAATCACGAATCACTGCTCACCTTCACTCTTTCATTCCTCTTTTTCCCCTCCTTTGGAATAAACTACCACACTCTTCAATCTCGAAGCCTGGTGTTGGCGCAGTGGTTCGGGCAGCAGCTTGGGATCCAAAAGGTCCTGAGTTCAAGCCCCATTGGGCCACTGAATTAATACACCAGGGGGTTGACTCAGCCTGTCATCCTTCCGAGGTCGGCGAAATGAGTACCAGTGTACTGGGCCGGTGTATACCCCGGTTAAAATAGGTGTACCATATCCCTGTGTCGTAAGAGGCGACCAGGGTTGCGTCAGGAAGGGCATCCGGTGTAAAACATGTGCCAAATCACTATACGGATCAGACGGATGATCCGCTGTGGCGACCCCAAACGGGAGCAGCCGAAAGAAGAAGAAGAGGAGGACTCTCTTCAATCTCATTCTTCCCCCCAGGCCTTCAAAACAGCTGTTCACCACCACCTCTTATCTTCCCCCATCCAAATCCTCAATCTTTTCTACCCCCGTTAATCCACTCCAAACCCACCTCCTTCAAATTCCCTGCTTTCCTTCCTGAAAGTCCCTGTAATGTCCATCTTGTATTCCCCATGTTCCCTGTCCCATCCCTCTCCCATCCACAGAACTCCTCATGTCTCTGTTCCCCACTGTTTTGCCCTTCCCTCTCCTGCCCCTCTTGTCTCATGCCCCCCCCCCCCTTGCTGTGCATTGTGTGTTAGCTCTCATATGAGCCTCGACAATGTATACAAAACAAACAAACAAGAAAGCATACACCATGCCATTTTCAAATCACGCATACTGATTGTAATTGACATTTTCAATGTGTGCTCCACCTCTGTTCAAACAGGCTTTGATCCTAACTCCGAAATGCTCCATAACTCATCTGCAGGGGGCTGGAGTAGTAGCATGACAGTAGTCCTCCACCTCTTGCTTCAGGACAGCCATGGTTCGAGGTTTGTTGGTATAAACTTGACCTTTTTCAGCACCCCAAAATAAAAAAAAATCCATTGGATTCAAATCCGGGCTGTGGGGTGCCCACTGATGCGCTGTGCCCATGCTGATGACATGATTTCCAAACACCTGGTGGAACAAGTCGAGGGTTTCACCTGCAGTGTACGTTGGGGCACTGTCCTGCATGAACCATGCAAGTCTGAGTTGGTTTGGAAACAGTAGTTGAGCGAGATCAGCGGGGAATCGGCACAAGATCTCATGGTACCGCTTGCTGTTGACTGTCACCGTCTTACCATTGGCGTCCTCGAACCAATACGGTCCCAGCATACACAATCTGGCATTCGATGCACAGAAGCAAGTGGACTTGGGGCCCTTGAGAGACATCTCGGACACCTCTTCAGGAGGCTCAGCACCCCAGAAGATGTTGTGATTGTTGATAGCCCCGTTCAATTGGAAGTGTGCTTCGTCAATGAACCACAAGGAGTTGATCCAATTTGGCTACCTTTCCATTTGGTCACTGAACCAATCACACATTGTTACTCAGCTTGCCACGTCTTTCAGAGTTAATTCAACCCTTATAGATATGATGTGGCAGTAGAGCTTGAGTTTGGAAATGAGAATGTGCCACACAGATAAGGCTGAGATTGCCAGTTCTCGGGAATGCCAATGGTGGGATTTCTTAGGACTTTCGAGAGCAGAATCTCTCAGAAGATCAATGTTCCCTTGGTCTTTGGTAACACTTGGTGGGCAGCTACTGTTGCCTATATTTTGATTTTTCACACTTCCATTTGCATGTAAGTGCTCCACAAACCACTAAATGCTCCCGTTGGAAGGTCCATTACAGGTGTGAACATTGTAAAACTGACTGCATCGTCAGCTCACCTGCATGTAGGATTTTGTCTCAAACCACACAGTCCCGATTTTCACTTTTTGTTCCACTGTGAACACCATATTTGACGTAGGGGCCGACTGACTATTTGTTCTAAATGGCATACCACCACCACATTAACATTCAAGAGAGAAGGGTATGACATTAGAAACGACAGAATATTAGGCTGTTCAAATAATCCACTTTTTTTGAAACACCCTGTATACTATATGTTTGGTACGGCCACAACATGGGTATCATTTCTGAGCCAGTCAGACTGACAAGTCCTTCGAGGAATTATTGCATCGTGTACGACATCGTAGAGTACACCGGTCGGTTGCTGTTCATTTGACCCACTGATAAAGTACCTTTGAAGCCAGCACTTGATGGCGACCAAAATGAGCCCTGTGGTATCTTTGAGCAGAAATTTGGAATTTGCTCAGCATGCCATCGATAACTCGCCAACTGTATGTTGTCTACGAGACAATCGGGATTAGATGTGTTTGATGACGATCCAGCTTAGAGCAACCAGAACGATGAGGCCAATTCTAGTTGGAAGCTTTTGCAACATGTTACAAATTTACTGAGAAACCAGGTGCACCATGAAGCCTGATCACATGGGAAGCAATTCTGACATTTGCATTGAGATTATTCCAAAGAAGTTGTGGGTTTAAAAAAAAAATGCCATTTACGTCTGATAATACGCATCTTGTCCAGGTGATTTTTGCCAATATTTTCTCCTTCACGTCGAAGGCTGTGATGGATGAGTTTGAGTGTGCAGGCTTGATGAATATTAACAATCGTTGGGGGGCAGGAAGTGCAAGACAGCAAAACAGACCGGAGCTGTGGATTCAGGTAAAGGACAGATTAATCAATTTGAACGGGCCTTTTTTAAACTAATGGGGTTTATTTTGTAAGACGAATAGGATATTTGGCAAAAGAAGTCAGCGGATTTGTAAGCACCCCTTAAGTGTAACTACGTGCTAGATTTGCTGCATTCCTCTGATTTTCAGGTGTCTCGCAGTCTATGGAATGCGTCGTAGATCGTATCACAACCAATGTTGTTATTTTCACGACGAATGGGGCATTTATGGACCAAGAAACAAACCCTAATACTTTTTTGTGTTTTATATATATATATATATATATATATATATATATATATATATATATATATATATATATATATATATATATTGTTGTTGTTTGATTAATGTTCGTGTAAAAACGAGGAGTAATACGTGGCATGGACATTGACTTGAAATCTTCATTAGCAGACCACAAATAACCTATCATTCAATTCGGGTTATGAAAATGGACAGAATGTCAATGGTTCCAACCTGACTCATGTAAATTTATCCATCTTCACACTAATTTGTTTCCCAGCTTTATGTTTCTACATCGCGATAAAACTGGCCATCGTGTCAAAGTGCTTAATGGGTTGACCCAATTGCTGTTCCCATCTGAGTGTATAGCTTATGATGATGGGATCTCAGATGCAAATCTCATATTCTGTACACGGTGCTGATTCTTGTATTGCCTACTCATGTTGTTGTATAAGATGTCCTTATGTCTTCATCTCACTACATACTTCACACGTTGCTTCATGAGCCTTACAGAAAAGTTTTTAAAAGGTACATGTACAATCGAGTCTCATTATGGGCTGGCGGTATACCTTTCGCATATGTACACTTGCCTTTTGGCCCAAGTCTTTCATGAAGTGACCAGGCCTGATGTTCGACTAAAGGCAGATTTAAAGTTCTCATCAGATTTAATGGAAATTGTAAATGTCTAGCCTGGGTTTGAATCTTTGACCCAAGCTATAAACGGCCCACCCAAGTGTTTTTTTTTTTGGAAATTATTTTTGAAAATGTGGAATAAATGGTGTCTACCATCATTCAGGACTCAACGCATTGACATACATTTCACCTTAAACTATCCAACGTACAGTCTCCTCTGGACATAATAGCGCTTGACCAACTGTCTAAAATAAAGGTTCACTTAATACTCCTTCGCAGAAGACTTTGAGAATTAAAATTTCCCGTTGTTATAATGAAATTCTTCATAACATGACTCCACTGAATTTGAGACATATGAAGTACAGAAATCATAAATGCTTGATAAAAAAATAAAATAAAAATACATGATGCACTTGTCACTCAATGCTTAATATCATGAGAAATGGCCAAGAAATCTCATCAAAACAGCTTCTGAGCAATGTCATGAAGATATCAAAGAATAAAATCACTTCAAATTAGCCTCATAAAATTCTTCAGCACGACTCATGTGATGTGCTTTTTATGAAGGTTTTCAAAACACTCCTAATTCTTGGTCAAAAGGTCGTGTCACAGGGTTTCTTCCCTGGATCAATGTAATCAGGGGAGGAAATCCTACATTCAACCATTGCAGAGGAGGCATTCTGCCAGATGGTGTGCCTGTAATTGGATAATTGATTACTCAATGTTAAAACGGGATAACCCCGCTAATTATCTAATTTGTGGACCATGACCATAGGCCTTACGATGTACAATGGCATTTCGTAATATGGCCTTCCGCTTATTTGGACAGAGTAACCAAGCCAGAAATGGATCTGCTGATGGTTGAGGATCTTAACCAGGGGACAATTGACGAATTGTAAAGACAAGGGCTGATTGTTTGTGGTGTGGTCGTGTGTCAAACGCCTAATGCGCTGTTCAGGCACATCAATGGCTCACAGATAAGGTGTTTGCTCTGGGAAACTGTCGCTGATTGATCAGGCGGGAAGTATTGCCACTTTGTTCTGATCAAATCAGACCTTGTCGGCTGTTCAATTTGTGAAGTCGAGATATACTGTTGGTGAGCATTTCTGCTGGACCAGGCACGCGGTAATCCTGCACAATCTGAGTTATGTTCTCATTAGATTAGCTTATAATAGCCCCACATGCCTCATCAGGGCTGCGCCTTTGCTCATTCAGCCCCATAAGAGCTCCTGACATAATGCTTTTAATGCTTTAGTGTTTGACGGACGGATGTTTATCATGGCAAGTTAATGTATCGGCTCATACCCTGCTGCAGGAACCGTCACCTGGCAACTGGCGTTACTCATGGTTTAAATCCAGCCCTGATCGCACGGCCTCCCTGATGGGACCCACCTTAACATGCACCTTGATGGGACATCATTGATGAAGGAAGAGTGAATATGGTTACCGTGCCTGTTGGTTGAAATATTCTGGGTTGCTTGTTTGTGTTGATCGAAGTTGAAATCAGGCCCAGTTTCAGGGTCTACTTTAGATCTGCATCATAGAGATCAGGTGTTCTTCTTCACAATTTCTCTGGTTCAAAAGCCCCCATTATTGGCCTTGAACAAATCATTGACAGCTTCCACTTAGTCCACATCGGTTTCATCAGTTGATTTCACCACATCAGTCAATTTTATTCCTTTTTTTTGTTTTTATTTTGGTCATATCACTAATTATAATTGGTATGGAGTTGATTTCATTCAGCTTTGTCGAGCACCATATTTTGTTTAAGGCTTCATCAACATGTATTATCGTGAAGGATTATGGTATGTTGGGGTGAGCTCCATGTGAGAACAGGAAGTGGAGGGGAGATGAATGGGAACTAAGGGAATTGGAGAGAAGAGGTAAGAAAATAGATTTTTAAAAGATTGCAGGAGAGAGGATAGGAAGGAAAATTCTGCATGTGCATAATTTTTTGGTTGATTGATCTTTTGTTACTGATTAGAGCATCTATAACTATCACAACAAACTACAAGTTTTTTTCTTGCCCTCCTTCCTTGCTTCATCAGGAATGCATTCTTATTCATCTATAACTTTTGGATAAAGGATGCATTGATCGTGGTGAAATTTTGAATGATGGTAGAATATAATCAAGGCTGTTTCTGAAAAATGTTGGCTGCTAATTTTACATTTACCAAGTTAAACAATAAATAGCAGTTTCAAAATTGTTGTCGAGCTGTATCGCAAGAAACGTCGAGCTGCCAGGATAGCTTCGGTGAAGGCAAACTCACCTTTGAACGATCTAACCTGGGTTTGAATCTAGACTCAGCTATAAACCGCCACCCTAGAGGGTGATGCATCAATGTATGTGCCATCCGTTGGATGGACGTAAAAACAATAGAAGCTGTCTGCCAGCACTCATCATTCGTGAATATAAAAGATCCCACTGTATTTTACGAAGTGTAGGCAAGTCATCTTTGGTACCCTGAACATTAAATTACAATTTCCATGAACCAAATCAGAACTTTAAATCCACCTTTCGTCGAACGTCAGGCTTGGTTGGCCAGCTGGTTCATGAAGGACTTGGGTCAAAAATGTTCCTCAGCCATCCCGACAAGAAGATAATTGGGGCCATTAAATAAGTAGTCGTAGTTGTAGCAGTAGTAGATCTTAAGAACAGTAGGGGGATAATCCAGGATTGTAGAATGTTGAGGAGGTTGGGGTGGAGGGGGAGTGTTATTTGCGCAGATTGTTTTGGTAGAGGGTGAGTGGGGAATATCAGCACACCCATGTGCCCAACCTCAGAGGATTCAAAATATTCCCTTTCCCAAGAAATATTTTTCTTGTGTAGTGTACTGAGTAGCATTCATTCCGTTGTCCATTGGCCTGAGAAAGCCCATTAGGAAGCGAATAAAACTTCGCCCCAAGACCATAACTGCTCTTGTTTTTTTTATTACGAGACTGACAGGGAATATTTCCTTACCAGTTTTTGGTTGGATGTGCCTTTTTCTCAACTATGGTATACGTAATGCAACCACCCTCATCTTATGTATACAGTGTATATATTTTTAATTTTATGTACCATACTCTTTACAGTTTTGGTGCAGCCAAAGCAGTTTCTTTGCAAGCGTTATACTTGGTGATTTGCCGTTACCTTGCCAGTATATATATATATATATATATATATATATATATATATATATATATATATATATATATATATATATATATATATATATATATATATATATATATATATATATATTAGATATCTATGTATGTGTTTTTATATATATATATATATATATATATATATATATATATATATATATATATATATATATATATATATATATATATATATATATATATGTATTTATATTTATTTATATATATGTATTTATATATATATATATATGTATTTATATATATATATATGTATTTATATATATATATATATATATATATGTATTTATATATATATATATATATGTATTTATATATATATATATATGTATTATATATATATATATATATATATATATATATATATATATATATGTATATATATTTAGATATCTATGTATGTGTTTATATATATATATATATATATATATATATATATATATATATATATATATATATGTATTTATATTTATTTATATATATGTATTTATATATATATATATATATATATATATATGTATATATATTTAGATATCTATGTATGTGTTTATATATATATATATATATATATATATATATATATATATATATATATATATATATATATATATGTATTTATATATATGTATTTATATATATGTATTTATATATATGTATTTATCTATATGTATATATATATATATATATATATATATATATATATATATATATATATATATATATATATATATATATATATATTGTTGTGGTTACCAAATTCGCAAACCACCATTCAGGTCCCTTAGGTGAGGTATCTCGGTAAGTGCATGTGTAGTTAGGCCCAAACCCGTTGTCTAGTGGGAATACATGTCATTTATGCGAGCTGCGACTCTTCAGGATAGCCGTTTTTCTTTTACTATCTTTATTTTGGACCAACCGCCATGATTACCACCACAACCACAACATCAACCACCAACCACAACGCCGCTTCACCACAACCGCCACGACCTTCACGTCACACCTCGCAACCGTAGCATCGCCACCGTTCTTGCCCCGCTGTGGGTACCGGTGTTGGACTCGTGCAGGGCGCACGTTGAACAGCGTGTACAAAATCACGGATTTTGTGCTTCAAAAACGGATCAAAAACGACACACGCCCACTTTTTGCCGTCCAATCGGTGAGCGAGGGGCGATTTGGCCCCGCCTCCAGAACGATCGATATATGCAAATTTGTGGATCAAAAAGCCTTCACGCCCACTTTTTCTCGGGCCAATGGGGAGCGAGGTGAAAGGTCAAAGGGAGGGGGTCAAAGGCGAAGCTACGGGGGGATAAAAGGACCGTGTTCGTCAGTCAGAGCAGTGTGGAAGTCTGGAGCCCGGAGCCTGCAGTAGCTGGAGAAGCTGAAGAGAGTCGAACGAGGAGAGCCCAAAGAAGAGTCCAGGGTGGAGAGTCCAGAGGCGGAGAGGCGGCAGAGGCGAAGGCAGACGAGGGGGTGCTCGCGTCGGTGCCGGGAGCTGCACGCCCGAGGGAGGCCGGCAGCGCGACCTGGCCGAGGTGGAGACGCACACCAGGGATAATAAAGATCCTCTATACCCCGAGTATCAGCAACCCCCTCCTGTTTCCCCCCGCGCTGAGATAGTGCGACCAAGGGGCCCCTTTCCCACCCCCTGCCAGGCACTGTCCGCGAGGCCCGCGGAGTGAGGCGCCATCGCCGCTCCGCGTCTCATCACCAGACGGGTAGGCGCGACCCGGTCTCGGCCTCAGGCCCGCCTCATTCTTGAGGGTATTCTTTCCTTGGTTTTGGGTATGTGTTGTCGGCGCCGTCTGTGAAGTAGAATTGTATAAGTGTTGCCGTGTGCTCGGTAGTCGGTATTAGCTCTGCACTGTGTTTTCACTTTTATATTTGCTTTTTGTGTAAATGGAATTGTGTTTTCTTTTTTTTGTGTGCATTTGGTGGAATTGTATTTGTGTGCTTCCCGTGTGCCGCGAATAAATGTGCTTTATTGTTGAACTGTTCTCCCACTTCGCTTCGTCTTTTCCTCCATTGAATCCTCATCTTGCTTCACGTAAAGGGTTGGTAGTGGGCTGAATACGCCCGATAATTAATCAAACCGTCGAGGTCGACGATAACACCGCTCGGTTATTCTGATAGTACGGAACGGGTCGCTTAAGTGGCCCGTGTCCGAAGTCGACCTGCGGCGAGGTGCGATCGCCCGGTCTACCCTCCGCGTGGGTACTTAGGTAGGTCTATCCGGCGAGCAACCCTATCCCACGCGGGGGCTGATTGGCTCGATCGCGGTGAGACCGAAAGGTCCACCCGTGACTGGTTCCCGGCGTTAGTCCGAGAGGGTCACGACTGGATTGTCCGTCCGGTGGGCGACGTGCCACGATTCGAGTTACGTGGCCGTTCGCACGCCGGCGGGCGCGAAAACCGCAACACTGGTGTCAGGTCGTGCGATACAAATTCATCGCCCTCCTCGCGGCACTGGTATCGGAGAACAGGAAAACAGGCTCTCCTGTCTCCGGCTAAATTCACGGGAATCGGTCCAGGGGTGAGAGAAGCGACCCCCGATTCCCTCCAAATTACGAGCGAGCAAATTAACCCTTCACGAGAAGCAAGATGGCGTCTCAAGGCGAGCGGGAGCCGGGGGTATTAGAAATGGATGTAGAATGTGTAGGATCCATGGTCCAGGATGGAATCCCCGAGCAGGAAATGTTGATTGTGCAGGAACACGGACTCGCCCAAATGAACCCAGGGCCCGAGGTGGGTGCGGCAGCGGCCGCGGTGTATGACACCTCCCCCCCCCCTCTCCACCAAGACCCTTCCCCAACCCCTGCCGAAACGGCTCACTTGAGTGCATCCGACATGGCCCAGCTATTCACCATGCTGGCACAAATGAATGCGGCAATGACAAATGAAATGAAAAACGAAATGAAAGGCAATACACAACAAATAAACGAAAAGATGGATACAAAAATAAACGGAATGGAAGCAAACATGAAGGAAGAAATGAAAGAGCTACGGGGTGAGACGCAGAACATGGGCCGATGCCTGCAGGCGGGCATGAAGGCCGTGACAAAGGAAATAATAATAGTTGAGACAAGGGAGGTAAAGGGTGAAGAGGTGACCGAGTTGGCAGAGACACGGGAGACAGAAAAAATAGAGGAGAGACTGCACGATGAAGACGGGGTAAGTGACGCACACACACACACGGAGGTAGTGGAGGATAATGGGGGTGAGCTCGCGGAGCGTGTAGGGACCCGGTGCGAGCAGCTGGATGGCCTCCTCCAGGAACGAGGGGAGGGAGTCTGCCCCCTTGAGGCGAGTCACGACCAGGTGAGTTCGGTCGTGCTTTGCGAGGTTGAGGGGACGAGTGCTGTGGACGGGTGCACGGAGAGCTTGGGGGGTATAGAGGCCCCGGAGACCCTTGTGGGGACACGAATCCCCAGTGTGGTTGTCCCTGTGTGTGTGGTGCAAGGCGTGAGTGCCCCCGCGTGTGTGGATGGGGAACCGTGTGTGAGTGAGGCCGTGTGTGTGAGTGAAACGGCCAGTATGAGTGAGGCACCACGTGTGAGTGGTGTGGTGGCGATGGTGCCGGAGTACGTGCTTCCCGGCACGCCGTGTGTGGATGAGGCACGGAGTGTGAGTGAGGCACCGCGGGTTAGTGCCCCCGCGTGTGTGGGTGAGGCACCGTGTGTGGAAGAGACCGCGTGTGTGAGTGTCGCCATGTGTATGAGTGAGGTACCGCGGGTGAGTGCCCCCGCGTGTGTGGGTGAGGTACCGTGTGTGGAAGAGACCGCGTGTGTGAGTGTCGCCGTGTGTATGAGTGAGGCACCGCGGGTTAGTGCCCCCGCGTGTGTGGGTGAGGCACCGTGTGTGGAAGAGACCGCGTGTGTGAGTGTCGCCGTGTGTATGAGTGAGGTGCCGCGGGTGAGTGCCCCCGCGTGTGTGGATGAGGCACGGAGTGCGAGTGAGGCACCGCGGGTGAGTGCCCCGCACGCGTGGGTGAACGGCCGTGTGCAAGGTCGCTGTGTGCCAGGGAGACCGTGTGTGTGAGAGAGCGGTATGAGAGGGAGATGTCGGTTGGCATGCGGGAGCACGCAGCCGCGTCTCCCGGTGTGAATGTGATGGAGTGGACTGTGTGCGTCGTAACACGCAGGTGTGCGTGGGTTGAATGGCGACGACGAAGGCGACAGAAGAAAGAAAGCCGAGTAGCGGCTGTAGTTGTTTCGGGGACCGTGCCGGGTTCACCCAGCAGTGAGCACGCGGTTCGTGCTGTGCAACGCACGAGACCACCACGTGCTCGCTTGCGAGAGTGAAGTCCCGGTCCGGAAACGCACGCGGTGGATTTGCCGATCCCGCGGACGGACAAAGTTTAGGCAGGTAAATGGATTTGGACCGGACGGGTTCTCCACGCGATCGTGTGTGTTAAGCTCCAACGGGCAAAGCACATGTGTTCGCGTGGGGAACCCCTCGAGACGTGGGGCTTGTTTTTTTTTTATGCGCACGGTGACGTCATGGCTGCACGTGGGGTTGGAATCCGGCAGGAGGGGTATCTCTGCCGGATGGTCCCGTCCAAGGAGGGACGAGGAACACGTGCAGCTGCATGACGTCACGGGCAGGTGCAAAGTGCGCGAGCTCTGAGTTGCCGCGCTGGCGCTGCGCATGTAAAGAAAAAAAAAAAAAAAAAAAAACAAGCCTCACTTTCGGGTGCGCAGGATTCCTGGGTAAGGGGTGGAAGACCCCCTTAACCTGGGCACAGGATGAAAACTAGTTAGGGGGAAGGGTTAGCTTAGCTAGACCGACTTCATGGGGCAGGGGTAAGTCCTCATGGAGTCCGTGGAATGGATTAGTTAGACGGATTGTAGCCAGATTTAGGTTGGGAAATTTATTAATGATTTATTTGGAGACAGAGACAGACTTTGGATGTGTAGCAGGGACGTAGCTTAGCTACGTAGTGTTAAAAGGAACGTGCTTTAGTGTAAGGGATGACGTGGGAGCACGAGTTAGTTAGGGGATGTAGTTAGAAGGATGGCAGAGTTCAGTGGTGTGTGTGTTGAAGAGTTGGTGAGTTGTGAGGTGAGTACTTGTTGAGTGAGTGAGGCCAGCGGGTCTGTGTGTGTGGAGTGAATGGGGAATGCATGGTGCGATGAGTGATTGGGGGGAGGAGTGACTCCCGCCCAAGGGACCCCGGGGTCAGAGTAAAGTGAGTTAGCTGGGTTAGTCAAATTGAAAAATGGAGGTCGTTTTGTTGTTGGTGGGAAAGTAGGCTCGAGACCCATTTGGAGGGGTGCAGGAGCCCTGTTGACGGGCTTGGGAGCGTGGCTGCGAAAGGTGAGTATCGCTGAGTGGGTACCCCGGGCACCAGGCTAGTCGGCCGCGGTAGGCCATGGGCCCATGGGGGGCCGGGATAGAGTAGTGGGCACGGGTGCGCCTGCTTGGTGCGGGGGCCCGGGGCGCCATTAGCCGCGTGGGCAGTGTTGTGGGCACGGGTGACCCTCGGAAAGGGGCCCGGGAGGCCGGCCTGCCACGTGTGCGTTTCAGGGGAGGTGCCATGGGGGGCACTCCCCGGTGTTAGGGAGCTGGTAGGCTCGGAGGCAGTGTAGTGCCCGGGGTGCCATAGCGGGAGAATCGGCAGAGGGTCGTGCCTGCCAAAGGGAGCCACGTGTCCTAGCCAGGAGACCGTGTGAGGGCACGGAGAGAAAATTGGGGGGCGAGGCCCGAAATTGTGAGGACACCAACACAGGCGACGGGAATCTGGGTTGTTAGAACCAATAGTTTAAGCGAGAGGCGCTTGTTGAAAGCCCCGGGGTAGTTTAACAGTTAAATGGATAGGGTAGATTAGGAAGTGTACCCCTCCGCACCATCCATCCCCTCGCTGTCGTTGTGGGCCGCTGGACCCACTTTGGTTATAGATCGCCGAACTCTGGGGAGGCCATCCTGAGGCTTCGTTGGGCCTCGACACAGGACGTTAGCTCTCCCTTATTCCCCTCCGGGAAGGGAACGTAGGGGTTGGGAGTAGGCTAGGTGACAGGATAGGTTAGCCGAACAAGGACGATAAAGGGGGTTAGGGGACGATTTATAGTGGGGGAGTAAAAATGAAAACAACAAAAAAATAAGTTGGGGCTAAATTGGGGTTTGACAAATTAAGGGAGTGGGTATGGACAGTGACAGGCAAAGGCGATAGGTGGGAGGGAGACAGGTAGGTAGGTCCGAGCCCGCCTTCCGAGTGGCCAGCACCACCGCACTCCCTCCACCAACCTCCACTGAACGGCAAAGGCTGGCCAACTTCATCGGCTGGCCGTGTTTTGCTGCAAGGCAGAGGCCAGCTAACTTCATCGGCAGTTGTTGTTGTGCTGCAAGGCCTGTACCGGCCAGTTCATCTGCTGGCTGTTTTCTTCAAGGCCTGTGCCGGCCAGTTCATCTGCGGGCTGTGTTTGCCTGCAGCGGCCTTCTTCTGCGGGCTGTGTTTGCCTGCTGCCTTTGCCATGCCATGCCCACTGCCCATGTTCACCAGCCCCGTTCAATTTTGCTTTGCCCCCCCCTGTTCATTTCCATGTGCGCCAGGATCAAGGCAACAGTTTGCAAGCTGCGAGAACTGCCCTGTTGGCAGCTACAACACGGGCCTGCAGTGGCAGCCCGTGCACCGTGTTTTGCGTCCATCCATTCATCCATTCATTCGTTGTGCTCATTGCGTGTGCCACTTGAGCTGGCACGGAGACTACGTTTGTGCGGCCCATGCACCGTTGTGGTTCACTGCATTCAGTTCAAACCGTGCATCCATCCATTCGTTGTGTTCATTGCGTGTGCCACTTGAGCTGGCACGGAGACTGCGTTTGTGCAGCCCATGCACCGTTGTGGTTCACTGCGTTCAGTTCAAAAGGGAAGGCCTTTGACTGCGTGTGAGCAGCCAGCCACGTTCCCTGTCACCTGCATTGTTTGAGCCAGAGACTGCATGTGGGCAGCCTGGCTCCCTGTTAACTGCTTTTCTTTTGCAGAGTTCAATGATCCTGGGCCATGGTTTAGTGTAAAATTTGTAAGTTAAGGTTAAGATGTACTGTAAATATGAGTGCGCCCCCGGCATGTCTGTCTAGCGCCGGCAATTTTATTTAAGTCGTCCGTGTGAGTGAGTTTGTTTAGATAGTTACGCAGCCCTCAGGTTATTTATTTTGGGGACACGAATACCATGAATGTCGCACTCAGGGATCCGTAGGTAAAATGTACGAGGGGAAAACTACACATGATGGCACACGAAAATTTGACGACTCGGGACGAGTCTGTAAAAAGGGAAGGGGGTAGTGTTGTGGTTACCAAATTCGCAAACCACCATTCAGGTCCCTTAGGTGAGGTATCTCGGTAAGTGCATGTGTCGTTAGGCCCAAACCCGTTGTCTAGTGGGAATACATGTCATTTATGCGAGCTGCGACTCTTCAGGATAGCCGTTTTTCTTTTACTATCTTTATTTTGGACCAACCGCCATGATTACCACCACAACCACAACATCAACCACCAACCACAACGCCGCTTCACCACAACCGCCACGACCTTCACGTCACACCTCGCAACCGTAGCATCGCCACCGTTCTTGCCCCGCTGTGGGTACCGGTGTTGGACTCGTGCAGGGCGCACGTTGAACAGCGTGTACAAAATCACGGATTTTGTGCTTCAAAAACGGATCAAAAACGACACACGCCCACTTTTTGCCGTCCAATCGGTGAGCGAGGGGCGATTTGGCCCCGCCTCCAGGACGATCGATATATGCAAATTTGTGGATCAAAAAGCCTTCACGCCCACTTTTTCTCGGGCCAATGGGGAGCGAGGTGAAAGGTCAAAGGGAGGGGGTCAAAGGCGAAGCTACGGGGGGATAAAAGGACCGTGTTCGTCAGTCAGAGCAGTGTGGAAGTCTGGAGCCCGGAGCCTGCAGTAGCTGGAGAAGCTGAAGAGAGTCGAACGAGGAGAGCCCAAAGAAGAGTCCAGGGTGGAGAGTCCAGAGGCGGAGAGGCGGCAGAGGCGAAGGCAGACGAGGGGGTGCTCGCGTCGGTGCCGGGAGCTGCACGCCCGAGGGAGGCCGGCAGCGCGACCTGGCCGAGGTGGAGACGCACACCAGGGATAATAAAGATCCTCTATACCCCGAGTATCAGCAACCCCCTCCTGTTTCCCCCCGCGCTGAGATAGTGCGACCAAGGGGGCCCCTTTCCCACCCCCTGCCAGGCACTGTCCGCGAGGCCCGCGGAGTGAGGCGCCATCGCCGCTCCGCGTCTCATCACCAGACGGGTAGGCGTGACCCGGTCTCGGCCTCAGGCCCGCCTCATTCTTGAGGGTATTCTTTCCTTGGTTTTGGGTATGTGTTGTCGGCGCCGTCTGTGAAGTAGAATTGTATAAGTGTTGCCGTGTGCTCAGTAGTCGGTATTAGCTCTGCACTGTGTTTTCACTTTTATATTTGCTTTTTGTGTAAATGGAATTGTGTTTTCTTTTTTTTGTGTGCATTTGGTGGAATTGTATTTGTGTGCTTCCCGTGTGCCGCGAATAAATGTGCTTTATTGTTGAACTGTTCTCCCGCTTCGCTTCATCTTTTCCTCCATTGAATCCTCATCTTGCTTCACGTAAAGGGTTGGTAGTGGGCTGAATACGCCCGATAATTAATCGAACCGTCGAGGTCGACGATAACACCGCTCGGTTATTCTGATAGTACGGAACGGGTCGCTTAAGTGGCCCGTGTCCGAAGTCGACCTGCGGCGAGGTGCGATCGCCCGGTCTACCCTCCGCGTGGGTACTTAGGTAGGTCGACCCGGCGAGCAACCCTATCCCACGCGGGGGCTGATTGGCTCGATCGCGGTGAGACCGAAAGGTCCACCCGTGACTGGTTCCCGGCGTTAGTCCGAGAGGGTCACGACTGGATTGTCCGTCCGGTGGGCGACGTGCCGCGATTCGAGTTACGTGGCCGTTCGCACGCCGGCGGGCGCGAAAACCGCAACAATATATATATATATATATATATATATATATATATATATATATATATATATATATATATATATATATATATATATATCTCTTCTTTCTCTTCTTTCGGCTGCTTCCGTTAGAGGTCGCCACAGCGGATCATCCGTATGATCCGCATAGTGATTTGGCACGTTTTACACCGGATGCCCTTCCTGACGCAACCCTGGTCACCTCTTACGACACAGGGATATGCTATATCTATTTTAACCGGGGTATACACCGGCCCAGTACAATGGTACTCATTTCGCCGACCTCAGAAGGATGACAGGCTGAGTCAACCCCCTGGTGTATTAATTCAGTGGCCCAACGGGGCTTGAACTCAGGACCTTTTGGATCTCAAGCCGCTGCCCTAACCACTGCGCCAACACCAGGCTAATGTATGTATATGTATATATATATATATATATATATATATATATATATATATATATATATATATATATATATATATATATATATATATATATATATATATATATATATATATATATATATATATATATATACATACATACATACATACATACATACATACATACATACATACATACATACATACATACATACATACATACATTATCTTTTTCTTCTGCTTCTTTCGGCTGCTCCCGTTAGGGGTCGCCACAGCGGATCATCCGTTATGATCCGCATACTGATTTGGCACAGGTTTTACGCCAGATGCCCTTCCTGACGCAACCCTGGTCGGCTCTTACGGCACAGGGATAAGGATTGGGTTTCGCCATGATTCCAGGCTGCCCTACACCCTCTCATATCGTGGCCCAGTGCAGAGCACCCATCCTCAAGCGATCCTCCAACCAAAGCCTCCGAGTAGCCGGATTACAGGTGCACGCCACTACACCCGGTATATATTTAGATATATGTATAATATATATATATATATATATATATATATATATATATATATATATATATATATATATATATATATATATATATATATATATATATGCCTGGTGTTGGCGCAGTGGTTAGGGCAGCGGCTTGGGATCCAAAAGGTCCTGAGTTCAAGCCCCGTTGGGCCACTGAATTAATACACCAGGGGGTTGACTCAGCCTGTCATCCTTCCGAGGTCAGCGAAATGAGTACCAGTATACTGGGCCGGTGTATACCCCGGTTAAAATAGGTGTACCATATCCCTGTGTCGTTAGAGGCGACCAGGGTTGCGTCAGGAAGGGCATGCGGCGTAAAACTTGTACCAAATCACGATGTGGATCATACGGATGATCCGCTGTGGCGACCCCTAACGGGAGCTGCCGAAAGAACAAGAAGAAGATATATATATATATATATATATATATATATATATATATATATATATATATATATTTATAGACTGCATATATATTTAGATATATATATATATATATATATATATATATATATATATATATATATATATATACATATATATTTATAGACTGCATATATATTTAGATATATATATATATATATATATATATATATATATATATATATATATATATATATATATATATATTTATAGACTGCATATATATTTAGATATATATGTATTATATATGTGTATTATATTTAGGTGTGTATGTGTATGTGTATGTGTGTGTTTCAGTGTGTCTTTTCTCCATAACTCCAGAGCCGTGAAACCTCATGGGCCCAAACATTGCATGCATACTAAGGAACTCCAAGGTAGTGCATGAATGCAAATTGGGCATTTGGGTTCATTTAAACACCCCTTTTGAATATAATTAACGGCTTTATTTAATTATCTTTTATCAAGGCATCATCCTTGGTCAGCCCTCTGTCAGCTAGCCGGGGTCTTAATTTGGCATTTTGTTCAGCGTATTCAAACATGTCTTGATTTGGAAACACAATCTACTCTCACACACTAATTAAAGCATATAATCGGAATATTATATCTGATTTGAGAATCGGATATCGTGGACTAAATAAGTTTCAAAATCTGGAGTGAAATCTGAAAATTTTAACAAGTTAGCAATTTTTATAATTGAGTGTATTTATTTAAGCAAAGCATTAAGCTTAATTGTTTCTACGGTACGGACAATTATATTTCTTGAAGAAAAGAATAAGGAATGTGCAGAAAGTGGAACTTCATTGTTCGCAATGCCATGCTCTATAACCTGCTTTTGCAAGCCATGGCAATACAATCCACAGGGGTCCTTTTTTTCGGCAATTACGAGCGATTTTCTTTTCACCATTTTGTGCAATCTGCTTTCTTTACAAAATATTCATATAAATATCTTAATTAATGCTGAAAAATATTAAAGGTTAGCAGTTGTTGAAAATGAAGAGGTACTTAGCATAAACACTGATGTGGTACAAATGGGTACAAATGACTCTCCATGGGGTGTGTGCGTGCCTGCATGCTTGGTTACTTGTATGCAGTGCACGGGTTTTGAAGGCGCACGGTCCAAACGTGAACTCACAGCCGGGCCCATGGTGTGTGGCGCTGTGGAGGAGATTATAGCACCGTCTCACAAGCCATGTGCTTCTGCACGTGGGAAGCAGACGTGCTGCAGTGCCGAAGTCATGTGGAGAGTGGAGGTGCTGCGACATTGAAACCACGTGGGATGTGTCACCATGCAGTGTGGTTGTGGGGGAATCGGTGCATGTGTGTGAGTGAAAGGATGAGTATATCTCCGGTGCACATGCATGGTTAGCATGGACTGCAAGGAGGTTGAAGGAATGCATTTGGGGCAGGGGGGCATGCATGTAGGCAGGCCTTTGCCAGGTTGATAGCCTGAGTTTTAACTTTTTTAAATAGTTAAATTTAAGGAAAAGGGAATTAAATTAAATTAAATCCCTTTAAATTAAGGGAAAGGGAAGAGCGTGATGGGAAGGGAAGGCAGTTTGGGGGTAAGGGAGGCAGCTGAAGGGCAAGTTAAGGAAGCGTGAGGGGAGGAGGATTGAAGGCAGTGTACCAGGGTGTTACGGGGGTGAATAAATGTGCCGAACAGCAATGTTTTATTTTTAACCACCATGTTCTATATAAAACCAGGTGGGAGCGTTTAAAAAAGTTCAAACTCCGGCTATCAACCTGGCAAAGGCCTGCCTACATGCATGCCCCCCTGCACCAAATGCATTCCTTATATTATATGTGTATATATGTATATGTATGTATATATATATATATATATATATATATATATATATATATATATATATATATATATATATATATATGTACATAAAGTTTGACCCGGATATAAGAACACGCTCGGGAGTGAGAATGTATGTTCTTATATCCGGGTTCATCATCCACTTCACAAAACTGGCCACGGGAGGCAAGGGATGAGCACCGGGGGTCGTGTACTTCACAGGGATGGTGATATCAACTTATTTAAATTTACATACTTTATCGATGTACTCACATTATAATTGTACATAATTTATAGATGTACTCACATTCTAATTTTGCATACTTTATGGATGTACTCGCATTAATATTGTACATACTTTAAAGACATACTCACATTCTAATTTTACATACTTTATTGATGTACTCACATTATAATTGCACATACTTTATAGACGTACTCACATTATAATTGTACATAATTTATGGATGTACTCACATTCTAAATGTACATACTTTGTAGACGTACTCACATTATAATTGTACATACTTTATAGACGTACTCACATTATAATTGTACATACTTTATAGACGTACTCACATTATAATTGTACATACTTTATGGATGTACTCACATTATAATTGTACATAATTTATAGATGTACTCACATTCTAATTTTCCATACTTTATGGATGTACTCGCATTAATATTGTACATACTTTAAAGACATACTCACATTCTAATTTTACATACTTTATTGATGTACTCACATTATAATTGCACATACTTTATAGACGTACTCACATTATAATTGTACATAATTTATGGATGTACTCACATTCTAAATGTACATACTTTGTAGACGTACTCACATTATAATTGTACATACTTTATAGACGTACTCACATTATAATTGTACATACTTTATAGACGTACTCACATTATAATTGTACATACTTTATGGATGTACTCACATTATAATTGTACATACTTTATCGACGTACTCACATTATAATTGTACATACTTTATAGACTTACTCACATTATAATTGTACATACTTAATTGACATACTCACATTCTAATTGTACACACTTTATATATGTACTCACATTAATATTGTACATACTTTATCGTCGTACTCACATTCTAATTGTACATACTTAATGGACGTACTCACATTATAATTGTACATACTTTATATATGTACTCACATTAATATTGTACATACTTAATGGACGTACTCACATTCTAATTGTACACACTTTATATATGTACTCACATTAATATTGTACATACTTTATCGTCGTACTCACATTCTAATTGTACATACTTAATGGACGTACTCACATTATAATTGTACATACTTAAAAAACGTACTCACATTCTAATTGCACATACTTTATACATAGATGGACTCACATTCTAATTGTTCATACTTTATAGACATACTCACATTCTAATTGTACATACTTAATTGACATACTCACATTCTAATTGTACATACTTAATTGACATACTCACATTCTAATTGTACATACTTTATAGACATACTCACATTCTAATTGTACATACTTAATTGACATACTCACATTCTAATTGTACATACTTTATAGATGTACTCACATTCTTCTTGTACATACTTTATACATAGATTTACTTATCGTGTCCACAAAAACAGCAGTTACAGTACACATGGCTCGATGTGGTTCAGCCAAAGCTGAGCACATTGCTGACCCTGATAATTAAACTCTGCCAAATCCGATGCTGTGCAGGGCTGTTCCAACAGGGGGCATGTCAGGAGATGCTGCATGGTTTGTGGTTCAGTGCCACAGTTACACACAGCATCCCTGTCATTTAAGTATCCCCATTTGGAGAGAGTGACTTTTGTTCGTCCAACACCAGATCTTAGTCTGTTCAGGCATTTCCACATTGCATAGCTTGAATCTGCTCCAGGGAGGAGCGCCTCACTCACATTTAGCTCCACTGTTGTTGTTAATGGAAGGTTGCTCAGTCTTTCTTCCCATTGAATAACTCTTTCCCTGCTTGTGCTTGATGTTTCAAGGGGGGTGACATACCTTAGGAAGTTCTTTCTAGACTTCAGACGGCTTTGGGCTGGCATATGGCCAAAGAGAGGATGCCTTTCATCTGTAGCCTGTTGTTGACGCTCTTTCTTACTTGCTGCACTTCGTCGTATCTCTGGTGGGGCTATGCCTGCCAGGATATACAGACGATCCGCAGGTGTTGGTTTAAGGCAGCCTGTAATGAGGCGGCAGCTCACATTGAGAACGGGATCTAGCTTATTTGCATGTGTAGCTCGTTCCCATACAGGGCAGGGATATTCGGCCATTGAGTAGCAAAGAGCGAGTGCAGTTGACTTCAATGTCTGTGGGCTAGCACCCCAAGTTGAACCAGTGAGTTTACTGATGATGTTGTTCCTCGCACTCACTTTGCACTTGGTCTTCTCAATAGGAGTCTTAAAAGAGACATCTATCTAGGGTTACCCCTAGGTAGATTGGGTATTCACAGTGTTCAAGAGGGATTCCTCACCAGTCGACCTGCGGTTGGCGCTTGGCTTCGCGATTTCGCAGGTGGAAGGCACACACCTGTCTCTTGGATGGACTTGCACGGAGGTGGTTCTCTTCATAGTTGGATGTTAACTCTGCAAGAGCGTTGGAAAGTCTCTCTTCAACAACTTTGAAATCGGCATCTTGTGCACCTATGCCAAGGTCATCTGCATAGATGAAACGGCGGGTGTCTACACTGTTTGGTTGGTCGTTGGTGTCGATGTTAAAGAGGAGTGGTGCGAGCACACTCCCCTGTGGGAGGCCATTTTTGAGTCCTCTCCATCTGCTTTTCTTACCTCCTAGTTCAACAAAGAAGTGTCTGTTCTCGAGCATGCTTTCAATCAACTCTGTCAGGCGAGTGTCTTTTGTGGTCTCCAGGATCTTGCTAAGAAGACGTCTGTGGTTGACTGTGTCTCAAGCAGCTGAGAGGTCGACAAACATTACACCAGTTACCATCCCTTCCTCATAACCATCTTCGATGTACTGGGTAAGGTTGAGTACTTGGCTAGTTGTGGACTTGCCGGGACGGGAACCTGCTTGTTCAGGGATGAGGTGTCCATCGACAGCAGGACCAATTTTGTTAAGGATCAGGCGTTCGAAAAGCTTAAAGGTGTGACTCAGGAGTGAGATTGGTCGGAAATTATTAGGAGCGGATGGGTCTTTCCCAGGTTTCAGCAGTGCTATAATGTGGGCTTTCTTCCAGATCTTAGGGAGCTTGTGTGTTAATAAGCATTCGTTAAAGAGCTGTAGAAGCCACTTCTTTGCCTCATGACCAAAGTGCTTAATCTGCTCAGTTGCAATCTTATCCAGCCCTGTTGCCTTTCCCGGTTTGTGGGTAGAGATTCCTGCTTTCAGCTCTCCCATAGTAAGTGGTCTTGTGAAACCAGGGTCTTCACCGTATTTCTTACGGTTTAGCTTGATCTTCTCTCTCTTTCCATTCTTTAGCAATTGGTTGGCCACTTGATTTACAGTGGTTTTTGGGTGCTGAGAAACTGCTTTAGGATTGTCACGTAGCATGTGAATTAGTGACCATGCTTTCTTGCTGTTTTTGACATGTCGGTAGACTCAATAAGAGCATTCCAGGTCTTACGTCGCTCTTGGGCAATGCTTTCCATCACCTTCTCACCTTGGGCTGTTGTATCTTCGGAGAAAGGGTCTACTTCAAACATTCTGATATAGTCATCATAAAGTCCTGCACATTCCATTGAAAGTCCAGGTATATATTCAACTCTACAGCCTTGTGGGATATGTTTCCGGGCAGTTTTCAGTACCAGATTAGCAAACAGGTCGTAGTTCTTGCTTATTGGTCTTGTATATTTGATCTTCTCTTCCAGCTCATTGGTAAACTTTTTCCAGTCTGCTTTCTTGTAGTTAAAGCGCCTTTTAAAGGGGGCGGTGGTTCGGACTACAGCGGCATTGACTTGGATCCCAATGGGACGGTGTTGACTTGATGGGATGGGGTCGAGCACAATGTTCTTACACAGTCCGGCGATGTTGCTTGTAGCCATGGCAAGATCTGGGTTGTAGCCACGTTTCCAGCGAGCACTGTGGAGCGAGTGTGGGAGCTTAGGGTCATGGATAAGACTGAGTTGGTTAGTATCCATCCAGTCCTCTACTGCTTCTCCATCCTTGTTCATTTCAGAGTACCCCCACTGGGTGCTGTGGCTATTGAAATCACCAATAATGATCTGTGGTTTGCTGTGTACTTGGGAGGCTGGTTGAGGGAACATAAAGTCTACAGGTGGTGGTTTGTAGACAGGTGTTACTACTACACTGCTTAACTCAGCTGATAAGACTTCGATGCATTGGTATTCTGACATAGATGTTGCTTCTATAACTAAGCCTGCTTTCACAAATACAGCACTGCCATACTGTCGGTGGGGTCGCTCGATGACCAGGGCCATACCAGGTATGGTGGGGCGGTTGTTTTCACTCCCTCTGTGCGTCTCTTGCAAGCAGAGAACATCGCACTGCTGCTTGCTGCACAACTTGGCTAAGATGTTTTGTTTAGCAGATGAAAGCCCTTCAATGTTCACAGATATGACTGTCAATGCCGGTCCTAAAATTGTCCCTCGTTTTTGACATCGACCTCTGCGTCTATCTCCGGGCATGATGTTAATTGTTCAGCAACTTGTGGTTTGTAGCTTATAGCGTAGCTTGTGGTAGTGATAGGATTAGCAGTATCTTGTTGACTAGCCGAAACCCCGTTACAGACGGATTCCGTTCATTCAACCACCCTCACCAGCTCACCCACACTCGAGGGACATGGACTGGACAGGGCGTGCTTGCCCCCTCCTACTCATCCCCCGCCCCTGCCGCATTCCCCCCCGCCTTCAATTTGCTTACCCACGCCCAAAAATTTAATTACCCAGCCCCGCCACCGCCTCTTCACTCCCCGTCCCCCGTCTCTTGATTCCCCGCCCCACTTGCCCCTGGGCCTCCGCCCCCTGTCCACCCCCTCACACTCAACCCCGCCTAATTCACCCCAGCCCCCGCCCACTCATCCCCCGCCCCATTTCCCCCCCATCTCCCGCTTTCAATTTGCTAACCCCCACCCAAAAATTTGCTTACCTTGCCCCCCGCCTCTTCACTCCCTGCCCCCGTCTCTTTATCCCCAGCCCCCGCCTCTTCACTCCTCGCCCCGTCTCTTCATCCCCCACCCCCGCCTCTTCACTCCTCGCCCCCGTCTCTTCATCCCCCACCCCCGCCTCTTCACTGCCTGCCCCCGCCTCTTCACTCCTCGCCCCCATCTCAACGAAAAGTGTTTATTCTGCTTCAGAGTTGAAAGTTGACTGTTGCCACTATGTGCGATGCACTCTTACAGGTACGAAGTTTCTTTCAGCCCAGGTCACAGTACCGAGAAAAAGGTGACGCGGCCGCTCGGAGGAGCACAAAATTGGTCCTTCAGTATTAATATATAGAAGATACAATGTTTCTTGTTACATTTTTTGTGTGAAATTCACATTCTGAGGTAGTCAGCATGTGCAGAAGAGGGTTTTACATTGCATACGCTATTTTCGAGGAGTAGAATTACACCTCTCAGCGGTAACGGTCTGTCGACGACAGACGTAATGACGTCAGCAAATGATCGATGATGCAATGACGTCCTGACGCCTCTCAGCGGTGACGTCACACGTCGCCATGTAAAACGAAAAGTGTTTATTCTGCTTCAGAGTTGAAAGTTAACTATTGCCACGATGTGCGATGCACTCTTACAGGTACGAAGTTTCTTTCAGTCCAGGTCACAGTACCGAGAAAAACGTGACGCGACCGCTAGGAGGAGCACAAAATTGGTCCTTCAGTATTAATATATAGATGCTCCCAGGGCCGCGACGAGGACGCTCCTATATTGACCCCTATACAAAGATGGACTCACATTCTAATTGTACATACTTTATAGACATTCTCACATTCTAATTGTACATACTTAATTGACATACTCACATTCTAATTGTACATACTTTATACATAGATGGACTCACATTCTAATTGTACAATGTACATAATTTATAGATGTACTCACATTATCATTGTACATACTTTATACAAAGATGGACTCACATTCTAATTGTAGAATGTACATAATTTATAGATGTACTCACATTCTCATTGTACATACTTTTTTGACATATTCACTTTAATTGTACATAATTTATGGATGCACTCACATTCTAATTTTACATACTTTATAGATGTACTCACATTATAATTGTACATACTTTATAGGCGTACTCACATTATAATTGTACATACTTAATAGACGTACTCACATTCTAATTGTACACACTTTATGTATGTACTCACATTAATATTGTGCATATTTTATCGACGTACACATTCTAATTGGACAAACTTAATAGACGTACTCACATTCTAATTGTACACACTTTATGTATGTACTCACATTAATATTGTGCATATTTTATAGACGTACACATTCTAATTGGACAAACTTAATAGACATACACACATTCTAATTGTACATACTTTCTACATAGATGGACTCACATTCTAATTGTACAATGTACATAATTTATAGATGTACTCACATTCTCATTGTTCATACGTTTTTGACATATTCACATTTAATTGTACAAAATTTATAGATGTACTCACATTCTAATTGCACATACCATTGCGGTTTTGAAATATCCTGGGGAGTTCATCCAACTCGTAAAGGAACCCTGAAGTTTACACATATCAGTCGTATTTTGGTTGGATAGATTACCTTCCCATTTACATCAGTGGACAGGGAAATATGTTGTATTTGTGTCCCAGGTTTGCATTCATTTTCTTACTCTTCTCTAAATCCCCTCTCTTCTGATATCCATTCTTACTTCTTTCCCCATTCCTCTTAATTTCTCTTTTTTTTTTTTTGTATACCTTGTCGAGGCTCGTATGAGAGCTAACACACAACTCACAGCAAGGGGGCATGAGACAAGAGGGGCGGGAGTGGAAGGGACAAAACAGTGGGGAACAGACACATTAGGAGATCTGTGGAAGGGAGAGGGATGGGGATGGGACGGGAACATGGCGAAGAGAAGATGGACATCACAGGGACTTTCAGGAAGGAAAGCAGGGAAATTGAAGGAAGTGGGCTTGGGTGGATTATCGGGGGTAGAAAAGATCGAGGATTTGGATGGAGGATGATAAGAGGTGGTGGTGAACAGCTGTTTTGAAAGCCTGGAAGGAAGAATGGGAAAGAATAGAGTGAGGAAGTTTATTCCAAAGGCGGGAAAAAAGAGGAATGAAAGAGTGAAGATGAGCAGTGATTCGTGATTTTGGTAGTTTTACCAGAAGGGGGTTGTTGGCGGACCTTGAGCGCCCTGTGGAAATGTGGTGGGGACAAATCGCAGAGAGAGCAGGGGGGGGCAAGGCAGGAGAGGAGTCGGTAGAAGACAGAAAGACCACCGACCAACCTGCGGTGATTGAGTGAGAGGCCCAAAGACTCAGCTTCATTGCGGGAGATGCCGATGATCTTAAATGCCCTGGTTTCGACAGCGTGAAGCCGAGAAAGGTGGGAGGCAGGAGCACCAGCCCAGAGGGGAGAGCAGTACTCCATCAGGCTATGGACAAAAGCTTTGTAAGTGGTCAGGAGCTCAAGAGGGCCGAGGAAGGACTTTGCACGACGGAGGATTCCCAGTCGGCGACTGGCTTTTGAGGCGAGGTTGGAAATGTGACTTTCCCAGGAAAGGTCATGGCAGATAGTGATACCCAGAAGCTTGAAAGAAAAGACTTCTTCCAGAGGATTGTTGAGAAAGTGGATGGGGGGGGGGGAGGTTTCTAAACGGTCCTTTCAAAGAGACATAGTGAGAGTGTGAGATTTGTCTGGATTGAAAGACATGTTCCACGTGTTGGACCAGTTTGTGATTTTGTCCAGATCAGCAGTGAGCAAAGAAGCTGCTGCTTGCCGGTCTGAGGGATGTCAGATGGTACGGCAGAGGGTGGAGTCGTCGGCAAAGAGAAATAGAGGATTTTCCAGAGAGTCGGAGAGATCATTGATGAAAATCAGAAAAAGAACCTTTACCTGCACCTTTTCAGTGCATCCAAACACACTTGTAACACACAAACCCACATTTCATGACAAAACTACAATACAAAGCACAGTCAAAGGAACATCATTCGGTAGTGCTGTGGAACATCCAGCGCCCGACGAAGCAGCAAGGATCACATATGGGTGGGGTTACCAGAGGACGGTGTCGCTGAGCTGAAAGCTCGACCAGTGAGCGTGGCCTGACAAATGGCCGTGCTCCAATGTGAAGGCAGCGCCATGAGCAAGCTGCGCTGGGATGCTGACTATGCCTCGGCCAAGGGCTTTATAAGTCTGAGAAGCCAAGAACTCGGTGTCTTGTTTGACCAGAGAACCACAATGTGTCCTCCAGGAATGACCCAAGTGACTGCGAACTGCTACACAGACAGCTCTGTTGAGATCGAGCAAGCTAGCCACAGAGTGAGTGTGAACAAGTCGCGGTGCTCTTTCCCCGGACATGCTGGCAATTACATTCTGATTTACACGATCTTTCTCTTGCTTTCCCTTTGTAATCGTTCACTTGGAAAGCACAAAGAGCAATCAAAGATTTCCCCCTCAACTCGCTCAGAGCAGGGGTACTGACTCACATTCACGATTTCCTCAACACATTATGAAGCATTCCCTGGATTTTTCTCCACACGGCGCATTACACCGATCACACTCTCTTCTTTCTCCCCCCCCCTCCCCTTTTCATATTGTGACTATGTAAGCCCACAGGTTTGCGCCGGATGAGCGATGGGTTGCCAACGAGCCCTGCCATCTTTATTTCTCTGTCTATCTCTCTTACTTGTCTAATTTTCCGGAGGTCATGAGGCGCCTATGGCTATAGTTTCACGATAAGGTGGTGGTGTCGGTCGTATGGCAGCTTAGCTGCCGGGGTAGCTATCATTTCTTGAAGTGCGACTGTGTCGCTGATGCAGTGCCCCTCTACCAGTACACACACTGGAAGTGGTACTCATTTTGCCGACCTCGGAAGGATGACAGGCTGAGTCAACCCACTGGTGTATTAATTCAGCGGCCGACGGGGATTGAACTCAGGACCCTAGGATCCCAAGCCACCACCCTAACCACTGAGCCAACACCAGGCTGACGATAAGGTGATCGTCTAAGGGGCTTACATATATAAGGGGAAGACTTTATTCTGTGACACTGCATTGCTTGTAAATACATGCCTTTTGTTAACATGACCATTCATTTACAACCTATCCGAGTGTCTCTTTCTCTATTGGTTAGACAATAGTATGTAAATAGTGGATCAGAGTTTTGTCCTGCAGTTTCACTGTGGTCATGCTAGCCAATGTACCACTTCTGGTTCTGCTCGGCCATACTTTATATAAATAGAAGTGACGGGTCGAGAGTACGGTTCTCTATCTGGGGGGATTAATTTGCCAAGAAGGTTATGAGGGATTTAGATGCGAGGACTTATCTAAATTAATCGTTTCAAACAGCATACATGGTTGCTTAGCAATCCATCATGCTCTGGAGTTATCTGTGGCTCGTCGGCTTCAGAGTCAAAAGGTCGGGATGCGGGTCCAAGAGGCCACTCATGAACTGGCCGGCAAACCCGGAACAATACTTTATAGATGTAATCACATTCTAATTGTACATACTTTATAGATGTACTCACATTCTAATTGTATGTACTTTATAGATGTACTCAAATTCTAATTGTATATATTTTATAGATGTACTCACATTCTAATTGTATATACTTTATAGATGTACTCACATTCTAATTGTATGTACTTTATAGATGTACTCACATTCTAATTGTATGTACTTTATAGAGGTATTCAGTTGAAAAAAGAGAATGTGTGCTACTGGCTATCACTAGATGGCTTTTGTGGCCTATGTTGGCACATTCTGTGCGGACAAACAGACAAACAAACAAACAGAAAATGAAAAACCATTCATAGAGTGACAAGTTGGCAAAACTGCACAAAGTAGAATGGCACTCGGTAAAGCGTGTACCTCTGCCAGGTGGAACAGTTCATGTTTTGTATCCCACTGATGGGCTGGATCTGAACCAAAACCCAATCTGCTTGTTCTTGTCACCTATCCAACTCATCCACCTTGTTTTGTCAATACTCATCCACAACTTTTTGAGATATAGTGATATATTTAGTTTTTGGCCTTATCTATCAATTTTAGAAAGTAGGCCTGTGTTGACCTTTTGACCTTAAAATTAATTGGTAGTTGAAATCAGTGACATGACATGAAAATGGTATTCAAATTTCAAGTCAATAGGATGAAAATTGAGAATTTTAGAAAATTTGGCCCAAATTGTCCTTTTGGCCTATTTTGACCTTTTGGCCGATGTTTACCTCAAAATTAATAGGTGGTTGAATTCCGAGACCTGATGTGCAAATGGTCTTCAATTTTTATGTCTATCGGATGAAAATTGACAATTTTAGAAACAACATAAAAATTTGGCCTATTTTGGGTTGACCTTATGGCCTATGTTGACCTTTTGACCTGTGATAACCTCAAAAGTAATAGGTGTTTGAATTCACTGTCCTGAAATGCAAATGCTGTTCAAATTTCAAGTCAAACGGATGAAATTTGAGGATTTTAGGAAATTTGGCTCAAATTGGTCTATTGGCCTATGTAGACCTTCTTGGTCGACCGAATTTCACGAAACTTCAAGGCAGGACCGTCACAGGGTCAGTGCCATTAATCTCTGAAAATTTCAGAATTATCGGTTGAGCGGTTTGGGCTGGAGGCGAATGGACAGACAAACACACACAAACAAACGGAGGCGATCAACATACTTGTCAAAAAATTTTTTTTTCCCCAAGTAACAGAACGTATCAGGCTGTACCCTGACAGGTATGACGAAAATCATGCAAATGATGTCACAGTCACCTTGGCCTTTGACACATATAGTCAGAAAACATTGACAGCCTCACTTTTGTTCTTCGGAATCCTCTGGTAAAGTTTGACGAAGACAGACGAAAGTGTTCACGAGTTATCGCACCCACAGACAAACACAAAAACAAATGGGACAGATCGACATGCAGTCAAAATGTTAAATTTTTGTCATACCAAACAGGCAGACAGATAGACAGACAGACAAACAAACGGACCCAAATGCGATACCCTCTCCTCATGCGAGGGTAATTACTGACTAGGTAATGCAATGAGAGTATACCTGTTCATTCGTGCTGATGTCATGTGGGTGTTACGTCTATTAAATCCATTTCATTGGAACATGAGTGTGACCATTAATTACGTACTACTGAAAAGTGAGTACATTTATTATTGGCATACTGTTTGAATGTGAGTTTGACCATGAGCAAGTCTAATAATTCTGAATTATTGAACCATGACTACTTCTCTTAATTATGTCCATTACGTACAATTGGAATGTACCTTTTAGACCTTTAGACCCCTTTTAAACTTTGTAAGACCCTTTGAACACTTTAGACCCCTTTATAGCCTTCGGATATTTACACTCTTTGGACCCATTGGACGCTTCAGACTCCTTTCAGACATTTAGACTTTCAGACCCTTTTAATACCCTTCGACACTTTAGACCCCTTCAACCTTGAAACCCATTTTTAGACGTTTTAGGACCCTTTGGACAATTCGGGCCCTTTAGACCTTAAATTACACCATTTAGACCCCCTAAGCCCTTTAAAGACCCTTCAGACCCCTTTAGAGCTTTTCATACCTTTCGACATTTACAGCTTTTCTCTTTAGACCATTTCGACCTTTCATTTGCAATCAATGACCTTTCATTTAGTAAATCCTTCCATTTATTTTCCACACAAAACAAGTACTGGTGAGGGTCTACAATCTCTGATTGCTCTTTCTAGTTGTGTTTTTGCATATACCTAAGGATATAAGAAGATAATATACCTAAGGAATAGAAAGAAGATGAGCATTGAATTGACAATAGAACTGGCAGAAGGCTCAGGTGGTATTGTTGAACCATCAACAGCACGAAGGTCACATGAAATTGGGACATAAAAGATGTGATGCAGTAAGAAAACCGATGTTAAGAAAGGGGAACGTGACTAAAAGGCGAAAATATGCACAACCTCCCCCCCCTCCCCAAAACCTCTTAACCCCCTCCCCACCCCCTCATGCACACACGGGAATTATAGACTTCATCTCCTACACTTTCGAGCATTTTGGAGGTTTGGGTTTCATTACTTCAGAAAAGCCAAATCTCCAGCTGCTTTATCAATCTAAACAACATATAACACTTATAATGCAATATATTGCACTTCCTCGCTCTCTCAAAATCTGTCCGAAGATCTGCTCTGCTGCTCTTGCACTTCCTCTCTGCCCTTTCACCCTGTCATTTACCCCAAGTCATCTTCCATCTGTTTGGAAATCAGCCAACATTGCAGCATTACATAAAAAGATGCAAAAATGGATCCCCTCAACAACAGACCAATTAGCTTCCTTCCAATCATCATCAAGATCATGGAATCCATCATCACAGTTGATGTAAAATCATTATTTACTCCAACAGCCTCATCTCAGATCATCATTTTGGATTCAGACCTGATCACCACCTTAGACATGCTGCTTCTACTCTCCCAACAATGAGTGGAGGCCCTCAATATCAGTCATGAGATTACAGCTGTCTCTCTGCACGTATTTCGAGCTTTTGATACAGTCTGGCATCCTGTCTTGCTCTCCAAATTGTCTGCCTGTGGAATCCATCACCATCTCGCCTCTTGGACAACTGACTTCCTCCACTCTCATAGCTAACCTATGGCTCTCAACAGAACCCTTTCTTCTCCTCTCCCTGTGAAGGCTGGAGTACCCCGAGGCAGGGTTCTCGGCCATATCCAATTCCTAATCTTCATCAATAATAATCTCACCAACTCACTGGACAAATCCATTTTAACTCTTTTCTGATGACTCCACTCACTGCCATGACATACCTCATCTCTCTGACCGACAGGTAGCATTCTCTTCCCTTTCCGAAGACCTCGACAAAATCATAAACTGGTCAAGGACTTGGAACATGTCTTTCAATCCTGAGAAAACTGTCTCCCTCTCTCTTTCTTTCTCTCTCTCTCTCTCTCTCTCTCTCTCTCTCTCTCTCTCTCTCTCTCTCTCTCTCTCTCTCTCTCTCTCTGGACCATTCTGCAACCCCTCCCATCTACTTTCTCAACAACCTTCTCAAAGAGGTTGTCACTCAAACTCTCCAGTCTCACTCTCAGCCATGGTCTCTTTCCAAAGCCAGATGCTGACTGGGCATCCTCAGTCATGCAAAGTCCTTCCTTGGCACACCTGAGCTCCTATCCACCTGCAACGCTTTCATCCACAGCTTGATGGAATACTGTTCTCACCTCTTTGCTGGCTCCCCTGTCTCACATATTGCTCAACTTGATGCTGTGGAAACCAAGGACCTCAAGATCATTGGAATCTCTCATGCTGAAGCTGAGTATATAGGCTTATCACTTCACCATCGTAGACAGGTTGGTGGTCTCTATCTTCTACTGCCCCCTTTCTGATCTTGCACATTTCTGTGCTTTGCTCCCCCATGCCTCCCCCCCCACCCCCCCCCCCCCCCGCAGGTTTCTGCAGGGCTCACATGGTCCACCCTCAACCCTCTTCTGGTAAAACTAACTAAATCCAGGATCACTCTTCATCTCAGGGTCATTGTCAGGTCTGGCCAGATTAGATCTGTGACTTGCTACAGGTACCATGCAAAGCTGTACTAACCTGTTTAATGACCGGGTTGTTGGTGACTCAGCCGTCTCCCCCACCAGGTTTTCTGGTTAGCAGTGTGCATGGATATGGATACCCAGCAGGATTAAAAACAAAACCTGTCAAAGAGAGGAGGATCTCCTTGTGAGCCAATGGCCATCCACATCTCGTGCCCAACTGTGTCAGTGGACGTCTTCCTGCAGTTGGGTTACTTTTTTTTTTTTAGGAGGTTGGTGGAATGATTTGCATTCCGGCCACCATAAAACCCTTCACTCCGCAAAACACAAGAAAAATGCATAGAAAATTGAAAATGCACTCCGTGGGAGTTCCTCCTGTGCAATTACCCTTTGCAGGGCAGCTCACCAGATGACGGGATCGGGGCAAAGCCTTTGGGACCACCAATCTTTGATGAAAGGAGGAAAACCATGGGGTAACCTTCCTGGGTCAGGTTGCGGTAGTGTGTGTTGGGGTGGTCCTGAGGTGTCATCCTCCAGACGGTGGTCCCTTCAGGTGGGTGCCTGGAATATCCTATCCCGAAGAGAGAATGATCACCTGTCTCGATTGAACATCAGTGTTGCAGCACTCTCTGAGGTTCTGAGACTGGATGGTGGTGAGATCATGGTGGGTGGTTGCACCTACGATTGGTCTGGTCGCTCTGATGGTTACCATGCCCAAGGAGTTGCTGTAGCTGTGTCCAATAAGCTGACTCCAATGATAATTGAGGTTACACTGGTCAACGAGCGTAATATGAGATTAAGGATTTGTCACTCCTTGGGTGTCGTTTCCCTGGTCCTTGTATATGCTCCGAATGAGGCGAGTGATCTCACCATGAAGAATGCATTTATGCCACACTCGAGCTTGTGGTTGATCACTGATCAGTGCCCCAGGCAAGATAATCTTCGAGTCGTGGGGGATTTCAATGCATCGACTGAAGCTGATAGGGATGGTTATGAGACATGTGGTCGTCTCCATCGGTCTAGAACTGTGAACCAGAATAGCACTAAGTTCCTTGAGTTTGCAAGAAGTCATGGACTTAGGGTGGCTGGCTCATGGTTTCAGTACCCACAGGCTCATCGCTGGACTTGGTATTCCAACACTGGTGGTGTGGCAAAGGAGATTGACCATGTGCTCGTTGATGGTCCCTGGTGGATGATCCAGAACTGCAGGGTCTACCAGAGTGCTCAGTTCCTCAATACCGACCACAAGCTTGTGGTAACAACTCTGAAGTTTCAGCTTAAATCTGGGAGAATGGTACCATCTAAGCCTAGGCCGGATATTGGCAAGCTCAAGGATGAGAGGGTCGCTAAGGAGTTTGTGAACAGGCTGAGTGGGGATTTGGGGGGTCTGGGTGCTTTGGGGAACTTCAACTTCTCATTCTATATCATTTCATACAGTTGACAAACAGCAAGTTTATTTATTTACACTTTACATCACCACTCATGTCATACCACCATAAATTATTTATTTATTGACATACCATTTTTAGCTCGCCTGTTCGAAGAACAGAAAGCTACAGCGATACCCCCGGCGTGAGTGTCAGTGTCAGCGTCAGCGTGAAAATGTTAAAGTTTTTGGTGCAAGTTATTTAGAAGCTTGCCATTCATTTAATATGTGTACTAGGATGTTGATATTTGGCATGGAGGTTCATTTGGGGTATATTATTGATGTAGTGAAGTTAAAATTAAAATATAATTTCAAATGTTTTAAATTTTTGACCTGTTTTGAACTTAACTTTTTTGTTGCACATCAACGTTAAAGTTTTTGGTGCAAGTTATTTTTTAGAAGCTTGCCATTCATTTAATATGTGTACTAGGATGCTGATATTTGGCATGGAGGTTCCTTTGGGGTATACTATTGGTGTAGTGAAGTTGAAATTAACAAATGATTTAAAAAAACAAATTAAATTTCAACATAAGATGGTGTCAAAGCCACCCAATGCTCGCCTGTTTATACTAGACGTTTGCCATTCATTTAATATGTGTACTAGTTTACTGATTACAATATACAAATACATATTTTGCTTTAAAATTATTTGGATCAGACTTCACTGCAATGCTTTATAAAAATATTATTCGACTAGTCTTTTAAAAACGATAAATGTATAAACAGGCGAGCATTGGGTGGCTTTGACACCAACTTTCTGGTTATTTTACAACCAACATTGCACCTTCTATTATTTATTTATTTATTTGCATACACCTTACCAACTTGACTCCCACATGCAACCTTGATGTATTTATTTATTTGTATCCACTTTACCATCTATCATTCTATTTCCACTGCCAACATGAAATCCTGACATTTCTTTTTTATGTACACTTTACTCTCTGTGCTACAAACACAAACCTTGATTTATTTATTTGTACACACTTTACTGTCTCCACTACCAACACACCACCTTGAAATCACCTACATATTTATCTTGGAGTACAATCGTACTTCACATATAGGGATGAGAAAAAACTGGCCACCCCATCAAATGTACACAAAATGATTTGCTGAAAACTACTATAGAATGAAGCCATAAGCATTTAAAAGCCATACCTTTTATTCTCCAACATTTTCATAGCTAACAAGAATGAAAAAAATGCCAGAATACATCACTAAAGTACAAATAAAGAGATGGCAAAGTCACCAAATTGTTCATCCCAAAAATCGTTGATAAATGTCATCCAGCCTCGCACAATAATGGCTGAAGCAATTACAATGATTCCAACGGAAGGAAGCAACATTCTCTCTTGCGTATTGCATTTGTAGCATAACAAAACAATTTTTTTTATTACAGCCACAATACACCACAACCTGTGAAATGCCATTCACGCATCGTGTACTCGGAGTGAGGAACTCTCCCATGAAACTCACTCGATGCTGTAAAGTCTGTCTCAGATTGCAAGGCCACATGGATTGCAAGGTATGACAAAATGCATAATTTACAAGGGAAAAGGACCCAGAACAGTCCACTGATGCTTTAGTTGAGGTTCACAGGGGGTCATACCAGTCATTAGCCCACACTCGCGAAGCAAAAAGCGGGGTTAAGTGATCATTTACGTACGTGCGTCCGCATTTTGTTATTCCCTTTTCTGTGGAACAGCTTGGTGGATTGACACAAAATTTTCAAAGGTGCTCACATAGAATATTTTAATGATAAATTATGACGTCATAGGTCTCGTGGTGTGGCAGTTGTATTGGAAAAAAGGAGAAACGTTGGACCTCTGTATCTCTGAAACCGTGCCATGGAAAAAAATTGAAACTTGGCACCTGTCAAGTCCTCCTCGTGGGGAAATAAGTTTGATTTTTTTTTAATTTAATGATGTCGTAGGTACCTTCGTGTTGATGTTATAATTGCATATGTAGAACGCTACATCTAATCATTATGAATATTTTGAGGGTCATTTTGGGATAAATTGGTCAACAGAAAAAAGAAATTACGATGTCTTTGGTCATGTGGTTCGGTAGCCATTAAAAAAAAAAAAACCTTCAAAAATCTTCTTCTCTGAAACTTCTGAACAGATGGAAGAGAAACTTTACAGGTATGACTGCCTATCCATTAGGAACAAAATGTTCCCACCATTGTTGTCATAGGTTGCATGGTTTGGCAGCCATATTGGATTTACCCTAAAACCTTTAAAAATCTTCTTCAGAATAGCTGGACAGATCGAGGGGAAACTTCACACACATATTCCCCAAGCCTTGGGGATGCCAGGGTGTTCCTGAGTAATTAATGTCACATGGTCTGGCAGCCATACTGGATTGAAGGAAAATATTTCAAAATTGTTCTCTCCTGAACCGCTGCATCAGTCGATGTGATACTTCAAAATTATGATCTAGTAGTGATGGGGAATATATGTTTTAAATTTTAACCTGATCGGAATCATGGTCTGGCAGCCAGAATGATTTAATTTTTAGAATCTACAATCTTTTTTATTTTTTGAATAAGGCTTACTTGGTTATGCTTGGATCGGTTTTAGGGCAGAGGAGTAGCAGTTGAACCCCGAGTCCTATCCAGGTTCCTGCTGATGACTTCATCTTTGCTTTTTGCTTGTTTGGGTTTCTTCTGAAGACTTCAATGCAGTACCTATTCTATTTGGTCTTCCATTTGATTTGAATTTAATATTTTTTAATTACACATTTGCTGCCAGAAGAGTTGGCTCACACCAAGTGCTTCCCAAGACTGCATGGGGTAAATATTTTATGAATACCATCTTTGTTGAAAAGAGCATGCTAAATTCACCTTTCCAGACACCATATGCATACTATTGTTCAAACAAGTCATGTAGTACCTCTTCAAAAATATAAATAGATGTGATCATGTGACCCCTTTCCATGACATTTATTTATTACACATATACAGCATAGGGAGGGGTGGGGAGGGAAGAAATTGGAAATGTAAACATTGAGAAGAGGAACAGAAGGGAAGAGGTTAGGCATGGAGGTATCTCTTTATTGTGTACATATAGGTAGGAAGTAAATTGAGGAAAAGAAGAGCATGTAGGACATTAGGAGAAAAAAAGGAGATGAGTGGAGTGTGGGAGAGAAGGGAAAGAAGATTGGGGGGGGATATAAGAGGATATAAGGGAAGGAGCAGAGAAAGGCGAGAGGGGAAAGAAAAATTCTGCCATGTTGGCACACAAAAGAAATAGATGACTCCAAAAGTGAAGGAAAACAGGGTAGCAGAATGTCTGAGTGGAGACAGAAGGGACGGGAATATTTGACGGGATATTAAGGGACCTTGGGAAGGGACTTGTATAATATATTGTATATAATTATTGAGGGGGTCGGGGGTTCCCATGTAAATGCCCCTTGAAAGAATTTACTGATATACGCTGACGTCATTGGCATTCATATCAGGAAAATAGAGTCAAACAAGTCAGAAAAAAAAACTTTAAAAAATGTAAAACACGTGGGGATGGAATCCCCCCCAAACAACCAAACATGGTAGGAAGGAATGACAAGAAAGAAATGACACCACAATACAACACCATAATCCTTTTACAGATTGCCATCATGGCATCTTTAGGCATTTTTGTCATAGATGGAAATAGTAAGAATGATATGAAGATGTCTATGTGAGGTTCGTTGTTGATCTGTAGTGTAGTTTGGTGTAATTGTTTATTTTATTTGTTGTGGGATTGAGATGGAAAAATGTAAAAAATATTGTGGTGTTTTATTGTGGTGTCATTCCTTCCCAACTTGCTTGATTGTTTTTTGGGGGATTCCATCCCTACATGTTTTCTTCTTTTTTTAATGTTTTATTTTTGTTTATATACACTTTATATACCATCACCAAGACCAACATACTACCTTGAATTATCTATCATACTAAAATATGCCATTTCGTGTCTATCTCTCTGTCTGACCACAATGCATTCGGTCATGACTTGTACTACTACTACGACTACTACTACACATGCCCAACTAGGGGACAGAGCAACCCCCATAACTGTCGGTCTTCCGCCTTCTGCCAACATTCACGTGTGCTTAGGCCAAAGTTGGCACACTGCTGTAACCAAGAAAGTCTTGGGTGCCCTCGAGGTCGGTGTAAGGTTGGATCGGGTCTGTGACCATGGTAAAGATTCGTGGTAAATTCCAGGGAAATATGAGCCAGTTCATGTTAATTTAAATGGCGGATGTATCTAAATGGAGAATAGCATCTCCTTGCGATTTCGAGTGTGATGGGGCCGAGTCTAGTGATCTCAAATAGTCTTTTTGAAACTCGGTCATACCATCGTACCCCAAGGACGTGACGTTGACATCACACGTGGAAAGCTTGTAAAGTGTCTGGGTCCTTTTTCAAAAGAGTCCATGTCTCACGAGTGTATAGGAGAACAGATAGGACGCATGTTCTGTAAATGCGGATCTTTGATGGTAAACTAAGCCGGTGCTGTTTTCAGACAACGTCTAGTTTCCCCATGATAGAGTGAGCCATGCCGATTCGTCTACGCACATCAGGGCTACAGTATACAGATGAATGAATGTTGGAGCCCAGGTAGGTGAAATGGTCCACTGACTGCACAACTACATCAGAGATATGTACTGGCAGGGGAGAAGGACCAATGGCAAACATTCTGTATTTTGTTTTTTTTGCCATGAGTGTTTAAGGCCCAGGCTTTTAGCAACCGATTCAAAGTGGTTGAACACAGCCGGCCAGTAAACAGGGTCTCTCATCAATATGGCAGCATCATCTGCATAGAGTAGATTGGTGATGATTTCTTGACCGACATTGATTCCAAGCTGATCTTTACACCTTGACATTATCCAGTCCATGGCACAGCAGAAGAGGGAGGGAACAAGGACGCAACCCTGACGAACTCCAGAAGACATGGGGAAAGGTGATGACAAGTTGGTGTCCACTCTGACACAGGCTGTTGTATGTTCATGAAGGTTCTGGATCAAGATGAGAAGTGATGATGGAACTCCATTGCCGCTCAGCACCTTCCATAGGGATGTTCAGTCCACAGAGTCAAATGCGGCCTTGATGTAGATGCACGCCAACTACAGTTGGTACAGGGGCTTTTGCCTTTGTCGATGGGGATTATTTTGCTATTTTTCCACTCGGCTAGAACATGCCCAGAATTCCAGACATTTATAAAAAAAAAAACCAGTATAATACATCACAAATTGGAGTCTCCGCACATTTCAGCAGTTCTGCGGTGGTTATCACTCCCAGCAGCTCGACCATTTTTGAGTTTCCTCTCTGCCTGGCAGACTTCAGACAAGGATGAAGGATCCATATGCACAGTGACACCATCGCCAGCTATGGTTGCCTCTTCTTCCAAGTTGAGGGAGTGTGTACCAGGGGGAAAGTTATGTAAGTGCCTGCTCAAAATGTTCTTTCCAGAATTTGAAGGTTTTCTCATTGGTATGGCAGGGGAAGCCACTTGCCTTCTTGATCGGAATGCTGCTTTTGTTTTTATTTGAATTTCAACCAATACATATGCACTGGATTGACTGGAATGCAGGTCTAAGGTTGTTTTGATAAATACATTCCTCAGATTCATCAGCCAGGTGCCCATACCACGAGTCAAGATCTTTCCTAGGTTTCGCCCGAAAGATACCTCGAAGATGCCTTCTTTCTGAGATGTTTCCTTGAAGTTGTTCTTGCCTCTTCGTATCAATAATGGGCAGTGTTTCAGCTGACAACCAGGGCCATTTCTGTTGCATACAGAATCAAACTGTCTTGGGTGTTGTAGAGAGGATAGTGTCATGGATCAAAGGCCAAGACTTCTCAACGTCATCTGAGAGTTTGCCCAAAGCATCAAAATGGTTCTGAATGGTGATGTTATATTGAGCTGACAGCTCTGGATCATGAACCACAGCTTCGACATTCAAATGTCGCCCAGGTCTTGCTTGATAATGGTATGCAGAGTGCAGACATATATCGGCCACAACTAGTTTGTGGTCAGTGTTTGCCGGAGCTTTCGTACCTCTGAAAAAAATGATATGATTTGAAAATTGAATGACCTCGAGATAAAATATGATACAGTTCTTTATGGGAGTAAGCATCATAAGAGATCCAGGTGAATCTGTGTATGTCTCTCTTTCTGAACCAAGAACCCATAATGGATAGGTTAAGAGAGTAGCAGAGGGAGATCATACGAAGAGAATTGTCATTCATGTAGCCTGATTCTTCATTCCTGATAACACTTTCGAACCCTGTACGATCAGTGCCAGAGAATGCATTCAGGTCGCCAATAATCAAAAGTTGGTCATGAGGGGAGACCAATGCTACAAGAGACTGTCTTTCTCTGAACTTGCAGACCTTGGTAGGAGCGTATGCCAGAATCAGAGAAAGGGCGCCATGTCAATGCTTTTGGCGAGCCATAAGTAGACGGCCTGAGACAAGAAGCCATGACATCAAAGAGTGGCTCCTATCATTTGCCAGTGGTAGAGCTACCCCATAGTTGTACTGTGACTCCTGAATGGATGAGGGTGTAGTTACTGACTTGCTGCTGTCCACTCACAAGTATTCTTGCTTCGGACAGGCCTGCTACTGATATTCGGAGCCTTGTCATTTTATGCACCATAGCATCCGGATATCTGAATTGGGCAAATGATAACACATTCCATGTAGTGATATGTCTAGTATGCTGAGGATCAGGAATTGGTGGAGCTGAAAACGCAACGCATCTCAACCTACCCCTTCCCAAAGAAGGAGTTTGGGTGGGAGGTGTCATACTCGCTGGAGAACCAGCCCTGGGTTGTCCTACGGGTCCGAGATAGTCAGGGGTTCCAACCCTGGTTCCATAAATATTTTCTATCATAGAACAGTGTAAAGGGGGGGGGGGGTGACTCTTCATACTTTGCTCTCTTGGGACAGGGGGAATGTGAAGCACAGTTGAGAGAGCCAGTTCTTCATAAAGTTGAGTAATGTGCCTCCATCTATGTCAGACATTGGCATTGGTCCCAAAAGGAGTTCATGCACCAATGAGTGGCTCAAGGCATCACTGCTGCCCGTGCCAGACTATTTAACCCATAACTAGGGATTTTAAATCGGAGTTGATCTTCTCCGAGGTGGGCTGCCATCCACGTCTGATGGGCCCCACCTGCTCAAAGCAATCTGGTTTTAGGCGCCAGAAACACGCCTTTAACACCGCTGCCATCTGTTAGAAATGGGGATCAGCACGAGAAGCAAGGCAGGAGGAGTTTGGTTAGGAGAGGCTGTAAGAGACGCTGACTATATGGGACATTTCATAGATGGGGAGTAGCTCAACTCTCCCCACCACCCCAGTCAATCCTAACCCTTTGACCCCTGTTACTTAAAGGGGCTGTCACACCTTGATGTTTTAGCCAGTGTATGGCAAGGTCTCAAAATGTATGTAAAACGCTGGCGTATGCTGAACTATTGATGTTTTTTGAAGTTTTGGGCGTATAATAACATGTTGGACGTATGCATAACGTATTATTAATGTACACAGAACGTTTTAATCATATATAGATAACTTATACCAACGAATGCTGAGCGTGTTGTCAGCGTTCACAACCTATGCCCAACAATAGTCTAACTTATGCATAGCGCGCGGCAGCGTATCGCCGACGATCACGTGGCGTAGGCTATTAATAGGCTGCGGCTCGACGATTCAAATCATAACCGCACTTGACATCGAAGTGTGAAGCCACTGTCACACCTTGACGTTTTAGCTAGCGTATGCCAACGTATGAAAAATTTGCCGAACCAAGCTGGCACACGTCGAATATGTTATGGGTACGTTTTGTATACGTTAAGAGCACGCTGGCATACATCGTAGTTTTCTGGCATATGTCGTCATACACCGAGTACGTCGAGAAATTTTCAGCATGTTGAAAATTTCTCGACGTACTCGACGTATGACACATGTTCCGCATATGCTTGGCCATAAGTTGTAGGCACGCTATGCGATCGTTGACACACGTCGACACACGTTACTTGTAAGTTACTCATAAGTCGAAACACGTCAAGGTAATGGTTAGCGTCAGTGTTCCAGACTCCCTGGTTTTTTTTTTGGTTTTTTTTTTCTTCTTCGGTATGACGGTGATGTTGACACTTTGATTCCTTGTGCGGTTATGATTTAAATCGTTGAACGGCAGCCTATTAATTATATTATATTATAACCGCACTAGAAATCGAAGTGTCAACATCACCCTCGTACTGAAGAAAAAAAAACCAGGGAGTCTGGAACACTGACACTAACCATTACCTTGACGTGTTTCGACTTATGAGTAACTTACAAGTAATGTGTGTGGACGTGTGTCAACGATCGCGTAGCGTGCCTACAACTTATGGCCAAGCGTATGCGGAACGTGTGCATCATACGCTGGCATACGTCGTAAAATTTCAAGCATGGAAAATTTGTCTAACACCTCAGCGTACAAAGACGTATGCCAGCATACTACGACGTATGCCAGCATGCTCTTAACGTATATAAACTTACCCATAACGTATTCGACGTGTGCCAGCGTTTTAGCCAAATTTTGCATACGCTGGCTAAATCGTCAAGGTGTGACAGGGCCTTAACTAATCTCAATCAAACTTGCTTGGGAAACAAAGGATCACATGACGGGCATTGTAGTGACTTCATGAGTCCCCCTCCCAGGTGGGTTTTCCACATTGGACAAATGCAGTGTTTCGGTGTATAGATATTCTCCCCTTCATTGGACATATATCACACCAAATTCAGTGCATTCTCAAGACTGCCACCATAACAGTACATCATCGCTCGATACACAAGCTCGAATCTATTCTTCACACACATAAGCACAGAGGACCTCCGAATCAACACCCAGGTGTTTACCGCATCCTTTGTGAATGTGGCAAAGTTTACATTGGTGAAACTGGAAGGATTTTCACCACCAGACTGAAAGAACATCAAACACGTAATAGATGAGGAGAATGGGATAAAAATCAACAATAGTCAATCATGCACAGAATAATAATCATCACATACTATGGTCAGACAGCAAACGTCTAACATCCATTAATCACTGTCCCACAAGGAGCATCATTTCATGTATAATCATAATGATAATAATAATGCTGGGTTTTGCTTGTATATATATATATATATATATATATATATATATATATATATATATATATATATATATATATATTTGAAGGAAGAAGAAGGCGCTTCCAACCAAAAGTAAAACAAGATCCACTCTGCTAATTTGAGCAAGAGCAGACCCGGTCTCAGGCAACATTTCACCAGCTTCACAGTCAGCTTCCTCAGGCCAAGAGACCCTGCCCGAGCCTCGGCATGTGTCCAGTTTTTATTTCGATATGACCGCTCATTTCCGGCCATGTGCTGGTGCTCGAGGTCCAATGGAGGAGCACGTTTTTTTTTGCAAACCTCAAGCAAAATAAACGTCAAATCACATCATTGATGGGCTGCTCTGCTCCTTTTTTGTTTTTATTTGCACATGATCTAGTGTTGTATGTGTGCAGATGAGCATGTGTGTGGGTGCTTGTTGTTTTTGTGTTTCCGGGGCACGAACATGGCTGGTTTCATGTCTGGCTTGGATGTGATGAGGTGTTGGTTGTGTGAGTGTTGGGGTTCTCGTTGGGTGTTGTACACGCGCAGATGTGCTGTTTGGGATTGAGTGTTGTTTGTTGATTACATCTGTTGACGTTGTTCCATCACAATCCCACAACAAAAGTAAAATGTCAAAAGATATAGTGATGCTAAACCATAAGAGGATTGTGGTGTCGTGTTGTGGCATTGTAACCCGGTGTCATTCTTCATTGTTCTTCTTCTTCTTCATCTATCACAATCCCACAACAAAACTAAAATGTCAAAAGATGTGATGGTAATCCATAAGAGAATTGTGGTGTTGTATTGTAGCATCGTAATGTGGTGTCATTCCTACCTTATTTAGTTGTTTTTTTTTGAGACTCCATCCCTCTATGTTTTGTACATTTAAAAAAAAAAAACGGCTTTTTTTCTTCTTGTTTCTGCAATTTTTTAAATGATTAAAATGCTTTATGTTTTCTATATTTTGTTATTTTGGAATGGACTAAATCCATCTCTGTTACTAATTCTTTTAATACTTGTTTTAGTTGATTTGGGGGATGGTTTGGATATGTATTGCTTTGGGAATGGTGCTGTCCATCTTCCCCCCCCCCCCCCCACGATCCTGGTTTGGTTGAGCCAACATTTCCATCGATTTCTCTTCCTCATAAAACGATTAATGTTTGATATATTTTAAAATTTTGCGTGGCGTGCATTAGCCCAAAGACAAAGTAACTTCCTCATGTTGGAATCGTCATCATGGCTTCAGCTGTTATTGAGGTCAGTTTGGCTACAGTTTCACATTGTTTTGAAAGGAAAAGAAGAAGAATAAGAATAAGAGGAAGAAGAAGAAGTACAAATTGGCATTTTAGTGAAATATCATTGTGGTACTTTAGTGATGTATTTTGGCGTGTGTTCAAGTCTTAGTATTTCAGAAAATGCTTGAGAAAAAAAAGGTTTGGCTTTTAAATGCTTATGACCTCACCTTTTAACCCACGGTCACAACGAGCCCATGACGCTTTTGTGCCATGACACGACAGAAAATTTTGGCAAATCGTGGGTCATCGGGGGTCGTCGCAAGACAGTCCTACGAAATTTTGAGCATCGTGGCATCAACTTGCCGTCGTGAGGCAAAATTGGACATGCACCTTTTTTGCTCGACGATTTTTTGTGGTATCTATGTCTTGTGGCCGTCGTGAGTCTGTCCTTCGACAGTCTTGCATTATATAGTCAGGAGACAGATGCGCGAGCATCCCACGAGTGACCCACGACTGTTGTGCGACAGTCTTGCGACAGTCGCACGACTGTCGCACGCGTCCCACGACCTGATCACGTGAAAAACAGCCCCCCGACAACTCACGATGGTCTCACGACTGTCACATGACTGACTTGCGACACACCCACGACATAACCATGACATATCTTTTTTTTTTTCTGTTGCATCTCCATCGCCAAACCATCTTTAATGTGTCGTAGCCCTTGTGACTACTTGAAATAGATTTCGGGCATGTTGCAAGATCTGGCCACGACAAATATTTTATGGGTCTACCATGACAAAATTTCGTACGATCCGTTGTGCCCGGGGCTTTAGGAGTTTATGAGCATATCATTGTGTGCACATTTGAATGGGCGGCCATTTTTTTCCTGCATCATCCCTCTATATTGGGGTACCACCGTACCCCATGATATATGCTGTCGGACCCCGCTATTCACGGGGGATACGTTCCTGGAAAATGTGGCGAATAATGAAGCATTGTTTCAATGGAAAAGGGGGGGGGGTAGGTTCCCTGCAGTCCGTGATAAGGGAAAAATCAAATGTACCATGAAAAACCGTGAAAATGCCCACCAAAAACCATGAATATGCACACACAAAAAAAAACGTGAAAAATCCATGCTAAACACCTCTGCCCTCCTCCCCCCCCCCCAATTATCAAGGATCAACCCTTGACAGATAAACCAAATGACATTAATTTTCTTGAATTATTGTTCTCTCAAATCAGACTTTAAAAAATCCATAGTATTGTTCACAGCAAAATGGAACTGGGTTAAAGTGCACAACTTTGCCAATAGCTTGGGAACAGTTCATATTCCATCACTCGAGAAATGTTCACAGATTGTTCACTCTTTTTGAGGCCATATAGCCAGACAATGGTGGAAATATTTTCATCATCAAGTAATGAGAGCCTATCTGGTAAATCCTTGTGAAAATACTGTATTTCAAAATATTCACCTCATCCTTTCTTGTGGAAATATAATTAAGTATTGATGTTATGTTAGCAACAAAAAGATTTGAGGTTCAACCAGACCATTTTAGACCATAAATGCACTTTAACTCGTCCAATACATTTGTCTATTGGTGGACCTTGTGGAAGGATAGAGCGATGAGTCAAGCACTGCAGTTATATTCGTTCAGTATGGCTTTTAAAGTTGTATCGTGGACGCCGGACATTTGAATGAGGAACTCGTTGATATGTGCAGAAGTGGCGGTTTGGGCCTGACACAACCCTCTGTCTTCATAATTGGGCAACCAAAACGTGGTGTTCAGTGGCTCTGTGGTGCGGCGTTACGATGTTTCGCAGCTTGAATGCTGTCTTCCTTCCCCAGGCGAGGGCTTCATGTCACAATTTCACTTGCATCTCATAAACAATGACCATTTTATTGGGTTTGAATGTGACGAGTCCCTGTAATGCATACGGTATTTTGCTCGACACAAGTGCCATGTTCTGCAGTTCCACGCAAAGTCTTTTGATGGTGTCATTTTGTAGTATTCCTCGCACCACACCAGGTACACCAGGTACACAATGAAGCGATGAAACATGCACATTACGTTCATGACAACATTTTACCAAGGACGTTTGAACGTTGGATAATCCATTTGATAAACTGAAATACGTGATCTTTTATTGCACTCCTGACCTTTTTAAGCAGTGAAAACCTAAGCCTTTATTTATATAAATACAAAGGTAATGTTCAAAAAAATAAAATAAGAATCCTACATTTCCCGAGACATTTCTGTAAGCCTCAATAACACCCGTAACCAGAGTCAAAGTCATTATAAGGCCTGAACAATAACAGTTCTTATCAGGTTCTTTTAAAAATCAATAACCGTATATATCGGACACAAATTTTACTGTTAATGAAAAATGTTATTTACAGTATAGGAAAACTTCTGGTGATCACAGCATGCTATGAGATTACCCAGATTCACTTTCATGATTGAATGACCTGGATAATTCAACTGTGTGTGTGTGTGTGTGTGTGTGTGTGTGTGTGTGTGTGTGTGTGTGTGTGTGTGTGTGTGTGTGTGTGTGTGTGTGTGTGTGTGTGTGTGTGTGTGCGTGCGTGCGTGCGTGCGTGCGTGCGTGCGTGCGTGATTAGCAACCATTTCGTGATGTAAGAGAATTGAATGCATTAAGCCGAGCTCTGAACTTACTGTAATACAATTCAGTTGAGGAATATAACAGTCCAGCACTTATGTAGCACTTTCAATACATCTTAATGCTTTCAATTATGTTTACAAATGAGCAGGTGAACAAAATTGACCATATACTGATGAATAATACAAATGTTGTACTGTACGCAAAACGTACCCGTCAGACGGAGGTATAGCTTAGAGGTATACACACTTACCTTTGAGCTGTTTATCCTGGGTTTGAATCTCGACTCAGCTATAAACTGTCACCCTGGTGTTTCACGTGCAGGATGCTACATCAATGTGTGTGCCGTCTATTGGAAGGTCGTTAAGCAAGAATACCTATCTGCCAGTACCAGCAATGGTTGTTGGTGAATGTTAAAGATCCCACAGTGCGTGAAGAGGAGGCAAGTTATCCCCAGCACCCTGACCAAATTCCTCATTCCTGCTACCCTCAGTCTAAAGGCAGGCTTTGGCAACCAGTTCGTGAGAGATTGGTTCAAAAAATGTTCTTTGGCCGACCCCCCCCGCCCCCCCCACGATAATGTGAGTAATTGGGGGCTGTCAAAGAAGTAATAGTAGACCTAATATGTGCTGTGCAACCCTGCAAACACTTTATTGGACATGTGAATGATCCTAAGGACTTATCAAAACGATTCAGCCACCTCATATGTACCTGCTCTGCAATCACTTGATTGGACATGTGAATGATCCTAAGGACTTATCAAAACTATTCGGCCATTTGTGGTGATCGAGTACCTCACCAATTTTTGAATTCCCACACTGGACTTTCATTCCTCTACATAAGAGTCAATTGCAAAACACAGTGTATGTTGCCCAGGAAGCTTCTTTGGAAATGGTGTTACGTACTGTTGAGAATGAGAATGGTTCAGATCACACCAAGGTCCATGTGTATGGACTCAGATGTTTGAGTTGTTAAAATTTTTGCCAAGGGTTGAGTTCAGGCTGAAATCGGTGAGGTCCTACATAATGCGTTCATGGCAAGCCCTGCATAATGTGGCGAGCATTACAAGCCTTTGGTCCAGCCTGCCTAGGGATTAAGCTGGAGTGCAGTGGGCGCGATAGTTTACATCCATCATGGTGTTTGACAGAACAGCTGAGGTTGCATGTCATGTCACGCACTGCGAAAACCAATGAACTAATTGCAATTCCACTGTATGCATTTCCTGTGTGTATACATACTGGATTATATATATTTTACATCATTCATGGTGTTTGTTTTATCAATACTGAATCTCACTTTATACACTATTTGCACAGAGTGAATTACCGTAATGTGACAACCCTGATAAAATGTTCAAATTACATCAAGCATTACATAAGAACTTGGATAATAAAAACAGCCAGATGCCCACACAGAACATGATCATTGTGCTTTGTTTCAACAAAGGTTCAAAATTACAATAGATATGAATACAGTTCGGCAACACATTAACCCACCCCGTCTCTCCGGGTTCATTCACATTCTAGCCGCAAAACTGCTAAAAGGATATTTTTTAACTCGTATATATAATTAGCCAGTTTTCAGTTGTCTTTCTCAGATCTTCGTGCCTATCCATACATTACCACAATACAATTGTAATCCAATTAGGGTCAAGCTGTCAGAACCTGTGCTGCTTGATGTCTCAGATCTACCGTATTTCATCAGGCTGTATCAACAGCTAGGTCACATCACTGCAAGGTCGTGTCTTTGAAATTCTGTCCCAATCAATACGGCGCCTCTGCAGCCTCGGCATTTGGAATTGCATTCTCCGATGGATTGGCTCACAGTGCCCCCTATAGTCTCGTGACGTAATAAACGCACAAACGTACTACCTATCGTCTGATATTTTCCATAATACTGATCTTAATACCATTCGCTCCATTTGAGTTCATCCTTTTATAATGTGCATGCGGTGGGAGTGTGGTCAAAATTGTGAAAATGAAAAGTGATAAAAAAAATGAGAGAAGTGAAGATGATAGGCAGTAGAAAATGAGGTGAGGGGAGTGAAGCACGAGTTGGGAGAGGAGGAAACGAAAAATGAGAGGAGATTAAGAGTAAGGATAGGAGCAACTATGGAGTAAATTGTGAGGCTGGGGGAGGAGGGGATGATGATACAATATTCCTTCATATTCACTTGTGTACAAAATATATTCTCCCTTTTTGAACCATTCATAGTGGAAGGTATTTATTCTCTCAATGGTATTCAAACCTCGCTAATGGTATCAGAAAATTGTCTGCAACATCTAGAATCCATCTGTAAGAGAATAATATCAAGCTCGTTGACTGCCATCGATTTTGTAAGAAGTCGGATCTGACTACAATTTGCTATTTAAGGACCATGCCAGAAAAGCGTGCAATATCGCTTGGTTAGCTAAATTACTTGGATTCCCTTATGCATGTGAGAGATCTCACCATATGTATGTGTATATACTATATGAAAAAGTCACTTTTCCAATCTGAGCACCACAGTGGTGTTACTTCTCATATCAACAGTGAGCTCAACTGCGACCCCTATTGAGTTTTATACTGTTTTGGTTTTGGAAAATTACCTAGGGCTCAAGCATTGTGAAGTGCTGTTATTGTGAAGTGGAAATGTCTAGCAGCAACACCAGCTCAGCCGCAAGATGGTAGAGGCCACACAAGCTAGCAGAATGGGATCGCTGAATGCTGAAGCACGTAGCGTGTAAAAAATTGTCTGTCATCGGTTGCAACACTCACCAATGAGTTCCAAACTGCCTCTGGAGGCAACGTCAGCACAAGCCCTGTTTGTCGAGAGCTTCATGAAATGGTTTTCCATCGCCAAGCAGCTGCACACGAACCTAATATCACCATGTGCAATACCAAGCATCAACTGGAATGGTGTTTAGCTCACTGCCATTGGACTCTGGAGTAGTGGAAACACGTTCTCTGGAGTGATAAATCATGCTTCACCATCTGGCAGTCTGATGGATGAATCTGGGTTTGGCGGATACCAGAACACCACCTGCCCGAATGTATAGTGCCAACTGTAAAGTTTGGTGGAGGAGGAATCATGGTATGGGGCTGTTTTTCATCGTTAGGACTCAGCCCCTTAGTTCCAGTGATGGGAAATCTTAATGCTACAGCATACAATGACATTCGGTACGATTCTGTGCTTCCATCTTTGTGGGAAAAGTTTGGGGAAGGCCCTTTCCTGTTTCAGCATGACAATGCCCCCATGCACAAAGTAAAGTCCATACAGAAATGGTTTGTTGAGATCGGTGTAGAAGAACTTGACTGACCTGCACAGAGCCCTGACCTCAACCCCATCGAACACCTTTGGGATGAATTGGAACGTTGACTGCGAGCAAGACCGAATCGCCCAACATCAGTGCTCGACCTCACTAATGCTCTTGTGACTGAATGGAAGCAAATCACTGCAGCAATGTTCCAACATCTGGTGGAAAGCCTTCGCAGAAGAGTGGGGGCTGTGATAACAGCAAAGGGGGGGGGGCTAACTATACATTAATGCCCATCATTTTGGAATGAGATGTTGGACGAACAGGTGTCCACATACTTTTGGCCATGTGGTGAATATACCAGTAAATACAACCCGTCGCTTTGCTGACGGGAATACTAAAGAGCTGGGGGAAGAAAAAGAGGAGTGAGAGAAAAAGAGGGGGAAGAGAAAGAGAAGGGTGGGGGAGAGTGAGGAGGTGGAGGGTTAAGAGAGAGGAGGGTGGGGGAGTGATGAGGGGTGGGGGAGCAAGGAGGGGTGTGGGAAGGGAAGGCAGCAAGAGGTGAGAGGAAGGGAAGGCAGATGTGTGGTGGAGCGTTAATTAAAATTCATAGTTTCATCAAAATGCTTCTGCATCGATTAACATTGAAGATGGAAGCAAAATAATGTCTGAAATCTATTTTCTACTCGTCATACTATGAACACCGCCCGGACATGTCCGGGAATAAACGCAGTCCAGAAACAAACACCACCCAGAGACAAACACTGCCTGGAGACTAACACTTCCGGAGATAAACTCCCATCCAGAAAAAACACCACCTGGAAACATTTGGAGACGAACAAACACTGTCCAAAGATAAACAACACCTGGACACATCCAGAGACAAACAATGCTCGGACATAATCACAACCTGGACACGTCTGGAGAGAGAGGAGACAGAGAGAGAGAGAGAGAGAGAGAGAGAGAGAGAGAGAGAGAGAGAGAGAGAGAGAGAGAGAGAGAGAGAGAGAGAGAGAGAGAGAGAGAGAGAGAGAGAGAGAGAGAGAGAGAGAGAGAGAGAGAGAGAGAGAGAGAGAGAGAGAGAGAGAGAGAGAGAGAGAGAGAGAGAGAGAAAGAGAGAGATTTGTGGGAGGGTGCTTCTCTGTATTAGGTGGCGGAGGAGCAAGGATGGAACAGAGAAAGAGAGAGAGAGAGAGAGAGAGAGAGAGAGAGAGAGAGAGAGAGAGAGAGAGAGAGAGAGAGAGAGAGAGAGAGAGAGAGAGAGAGAGAGAGAGAGAGAGAGAGAGAGACAGAGAGACAGAGAGAGAGAGAGAGAGAGAGAGAGAGAGAGAGAGAGAGAGAGAGAGAGAGAGAGAGAGAGAGAGAGAGAGAGAGAGAGAGAGAGAGAGAGAGAGAGAGAGAGAGAGAGAGAGAGAGAGAGAGAGAGAGAGAGAGAGAGAGAGAGAGAGAGAGAGAGAGAGAGAGAGAGAGAGAGAGAGACAGGTGGGAGGAGGGGAGTTAGAGTAGCAGAGAAAAAATGTTATGCGTTATGAACAAAAAAACACACACACACACACACACACACAGTATCTAGTGCTTAGCCAATATTGGCAATTCTTCCTGAATTGGCAGACTGAAGTCAGTGTGATCACCGACTTCAGTACGTACTGTACACAACCCAAAAATCTTGAGTATCTTTCACTTTCACTCTTGTTTTGGGGGAATTTCGATAAACAAATTATAAAAACAACGTTGCATCAGAGCTGTTTCAGGGAGATGGACATAAACATTAATCTTTATAAACAGCTGACAATCGTAATGTGACGGGTGGAAAAAAGAAATTGACTGTGATTTTGAAAACACGTTAATACGGCAAACGGCTTGGAAATCAGGTGTTATCAGATATATTTTGCTGTTATACTCACAAAGAGAAACCACATAACCTTTGTAAATCATGCTCCTCTACCTGAGAACAACTGCCGACTGAATATCCCAATCGGGACACGAGCTGCACCGCCATCGACTGCAGGGTGCTCGGCAAGTAGCTTAAGCACTCACGTAAGCACTCCAATGAAATAGTTGATAAGGAATGGCTGGCCAGGCTGTGGCTACGTACCATGGATCTTTTAACTTTAAAGCCAGTCTTCACTG
>NC_140968.1:59748480-59848480 GCF_056783735.1 Eptatretus burgeri
TATGTGTATATATATATATATATATATATATATATATATATATATATATATATATATATATGTATATATATATATGTATATATATATATATATGTATATATATATATATATATATATATATATATGTATTTGGCACAGGTTTTTGATTTGGCACTGATTTACTGATTTGGCACAGGTTTTTTTATGCCGGATGCCCTTCCTGACGCAACCCTGGTCGCCTCTTACGACACAGGGATCAGGATTTGGGTTTCGCCATGATTCCGGTCTGCTCTACACCCTGCCCGGTGCAGAGTCCCCGTCCTCAAGCGATCCTCCACCCAAGCCTCCGAGTAGCCGGATTACAGGCGCACGCCACTACGCCCGGTTCAACACCAGGCTACATATATATCCATACATATGTGTGTATATATATATATATATATACATATATATATATATATATATATATATATATATATATATATATATATATATATATATATATATATCTTTCGATATATACACACATATATGTGTGTATATACATATATGTATATATCTTTTTATTTATATATATATATATATATATATATATATATATATATATATATATATATATATATATATATATATATATATATATATATATATATGAAGACCACAAGGAGGAAACCAGAGATGTCACTTTTTATAAATTTCAGGGTTATTGCACCTGCCAATAGTTGGCAACATAAGGTTTCCTCTCACAGTATTACTTTAACAAATAACCAGGGGTGTGACATAATTTATATTGTATAAAGTTTAGCCGTGCAATGAAAAAACAAGTGTTGCCAAAGCTGAACAAGTAGAAACCCAGAGTTGTCAGTACTTTACTCCTGGTTATCTCCCTTTCATTCATGTTAACTGTTCCACCATAATATTCAGAGTTGAGAAACTAAAAAATGAAAGGTTGTAAAACTTTCACAGCATAAACTCTGGGCACTACAATAGCCTATTTGGTTATATCATGGGCTCCGAAGTTGGTGCATATCGTGGTTCAAGCCTGGTCAAACCTTTATTGTGACTTTTATGGGACCCACGCCGTGGCTTAATGGTTAGCGCGTCTGAGTACCCATCATCATTCGATGTACCCACCGCCCAATCAACCTGCTTAGGTATTTGAGGGAGTCACATGAGGTGACCGGCTATCGCAGGGGTGGTTTATCCTTGGTTTCCTCCCGGTTTTCCATCATATTAAGTAGTACGGAGTAAGAAATGGAGAATCCGTCGTCATATAAGCGAAATACCCTTGAGTATGGTGTTGAACACCAATCAAACAAAAAAACAATGAGCGTTTAATGTTGAAAAAAATAATCTGTGATCACCAAAGTCATGTAATGTATGCTAATAACCAACAAGCATGAATTTGCTACACATCCTGAGTTAAAATTGCATGGCAATTATTAAACAAGTGAATAACCAGTGATGTCAGTTTGCAACATTGATTCGTTCTTTGCTCTTAAATTAAATAACACAGAAGCTTGGCAAATGCTCCATGCTTAATTTGATCGGCCAATGATCACTCTTCCTTTTACTGGAAAAGAAATCTATGTGACAGTTATTAAACAGTCCACCAAAGTCTTGAAACTTTGTTTTTCAGTTTCTTCAAAATTGACTTTTCCTGACATCTCTGGTTTTCCCCTTGTGGTCTTCATATACATCCATACATATACATATTTATATATATATATATATTTATATATATATATATATATATATATATATATATATATATATATATATATTCTTATGGATTTCAGAATCAGATCTGACTAATGCACACAACATCCAGGTCCTCAGACAGTTATTTCCATGGATGCATGTTCAGAATAGACCCATCTCCTTGTCTGGTAGGATTCTAACTCTTTGATGCATTGGAGAAGGGTATAGAGCAGATTCCCTCTCTTAGGGGATGGCCTTTTCCTCTTTACAGCATGTTCATGCATGCGAGAGATGGCTGTTAGCCCAACGGAGACTGATTCTACCCCTTTCCATCAGGAAACATTGGCTTGGAGATGGATGATATATTTACACATTGGACTTACAGGACATTTTATTAAACACACCACGGCCTTTTCCTGAACAGTTATTCTGACGGTCAAATACGGCTGTGGATTATTTACCTCACACACCTCTCTTTCATTGACGTTCGATACCCACCTCTCTTTCATCGCCGCCTGGCATCCGCCTTTCTCCGTTAGCATTTGGCGCCCCACTTGGCAGCTCCGTGGATGCTGGATCGACCTTGTCCGTGTCGGGCTGGACAGGAGTGGGGGGGGGGGTGGCCCCCGTTGGCATTTTGTGGGCGCTTCACACCCCCAGCAAATGTCCGCTTTGTGGTGCTCGTCCAGTGCTCCGAACATGGTGTTGTGGGCCGGGCCTGTGTTAATTGGAGGTTGCATTTCGCTCGATGGTGAGAAAGGGATAATCATGAGATTGACGGTTGCAGGTCATGTGCAACAATGCGCCAAGAGGCAAGCTGGATTTGGCTGAAGTCTGCTTGAGGCTCTGCCCACACTGGTCGCCTATAAAAAGGACGGGAGGACCACCTTCCTGACGGTTGGTGATAGCTCCTGACAGTTGGTGACAGCTCATGATGGTTCCTTACTATTGCTGACAGTTCCTGGCCATTGCTTACAGCTCCTTACAGCTGTCCATTGGTTACAGCTCCTGATAGCTCCTGACGGTTGGTGACAGTTCCTTCCAGCTCCTGACCATTGGTGACAATTGGTGATGGTTCCTTACAGCTCCTGCCCATTAGGTACAGCTCCTTTCAGCTACCTGTTGGTTTTGGCTCCTGATAGCTCTTGACGGTTAGTGATGGTTGGACCGTTCCTGCTGGTTCTACTTGGTACCTGCTCTTGGCGTACCCGATTCTTGGCATCCTTGGTTCGTGGGGGGTGACTAAGTGACATCGATTGGTGTTCGAGCCTGTTTGCGGGTGGGTGCATGGTGAGGCAGGGCGCTGGCAGCGGACCAAGGCATGCTCACACCTCTCTTTGCTGATGACTCCACTCTATGCTGTTCCCGTTGTTGTGTTATGTTCTGATTTTTTAGTTCACCTGGAACATAGTTCCGGGGAGCTTATGCGATGGCGCGACATCCATGTGTCAGTGCATCCATCCATAAATACTTGAAACTTCTTCTCTGAAACTACACATACAATTTTGATGAAACTTTACCACAATGTTCATCACCGTGTATGTACTGAAGTTCGTTCACGGCATGAAAATAAAAAAATTAAAATTAAAAAGGCCCAAAGGGGGTCTATGGGGGTTGCCCTCCAAAATATGCATTTGCTTTCTTCTCAGAAACTACACATGCAATTCTGACGAAACTTGACCACTACCCTCATCACCCGTGATTTATCAAAGTTTGTTCACACCATAAAGAAAATTTTAAAAAAATATAAAAAATCAGGGTATCTTGAGTATGTCCTGGAGAGACAAACATATTTTGGGGGACAACCTCCCCCCCCCCCCAACCAAAAAACCACCTTAAACTGCAATTTTTTTTAATGTTGTGAACAAACTTTGGTTTTTCGTGTGTGTAGTTTTAGAGAACATGTTGCAAGTGTAAGTGGACGGACGGACAGACGAATAAACAATGCACCATCCCTTAAGCTTCTTGGAACTACATTCCAGATGAGCTAATAAAAAAATGCTGAAAAAATATTGAATGAATCTTGGCCTGATCAATAAACATGTTTAATATCTCAATGCAGAACACACATCTCTTTCTTCCCCTCTTCAATGTTCAGAGTAAATTGGAACTGTTGATTAAGCAGAGCAACATCAGGACAAGATGCCTTTTTAGACCGGCGGTCCCATGTGTTGCACTACTATCTTCCCTCTACTCCTAGCAAGCAGTACATGACTACCTCATGCCATCACCAATCCCTACCCGCAATATTTTCACCCCCCATTAGCCCAACCCTCTTCATTGCAGGTTACTGTGTCTGTCTGTGTCTCTCTCTCTCTCTCTCTCTCTCTCTCTCTCTCTCTCTCTCTCTCTCTCTCTCTCTCTCTCTCTCTCTCTCTCTCTCTCTCTCTCTCTCTCTCTCTCTCTCTCTCTCTCTCTCTCTCTCTCTCTCTCTCTCTCTCTCTCTCTCTCTCTCTCTCTCTCTCTCTCTCTCTCTCTCTCTCTCTCTCTCTCTCTCTCTCTCTCTCTCTCTCTCTCTCTCTCTCTCTCTCTCTCTCTCTCTCTCTCTCTCTCTCTCTCTCTCTCTCTCTCTCTCTCTCTCTCTCTCTCTCTCTCTCTCTCTCTCTCTCTCTCTCTCTCTCTCTCTCTCTCTCTCTCTCTCTCTCTCTCTCTCTCTCTCTGTCTCTCTGTCTCTCTGTCTCTCTCTCTCTGTCTCTCTGTCTCTCTGTCTCTCTCTCTCTCTCTCTCTCTGTCTCTCTCTCTGTCTCTCTCCCCCTCTCTCTCTCTCTCTCTCTCTCTCTCTCTCTCTCTCTCTCTCTCTCTCTCTCTCTCTCTCTCTCTCTCTCTCTCTCTCTCTCTCTCTCTCTCTCTCTCTCTCTCTCTCTCTCTCTCTCTCTCTCTCTCTCTCTCTCTCTCTCTCTCTCTCGCCCCCTGCTGGTCGTTGGTGAGTCGTGTATGGGTGTGGCGTCATGGCGGCTCTGTGTGTGCAGCTGTGAGTACTGTGCTGTGTTAGTGTTGTTCCTGTCCCTATTTCGTTTCCCTCTGTGTCCCCGTACGTGTTTGTGGAGTTTTTTCCCTGTTTCCCTTCCTGCTGAGACGAGAGAGGGAAGGAGAGCGCGCACGGTCGGTGCTTTGTGGGTTTTCCTTGAAACCTTCAGGTTTCTGGGCCTACTTTTTCATCTGCCTTGTTTTCATAGGCCTGCCGTTTATCGGTGGTTTAGCTTCTTCCTTATACTCTTCCTTTCCCTTATACTTCATTTGACCCCACTTGCTGGTTGCTTGTGACGGTTTTCCTTTGTTAAACTTAAACTTCTCTTCTTTTGCTTTAAGCTATGGCAAACGGACGTTTGCACAATAGTGTGTACGAGTCACTCACTCGGAAAAATGGAGTGACAATTACTCCACCTGATGGAGTTAGTGTTGAGAACGTGGTGATGGCTCTGGGAGAGCTCGTAGGAATCGAGAATGTTCTCGCCGCTTCGAAAATGAGCCAACGTGTCGTGGTTTTCTTGTCGGAGGAGCGACACGTGGCTCAGGCGGTCGAAACCGGTCTATCCGTTCCGCCGGACGTCTTCGTTAACGTTAGTTATCTCGATACGATGGCGGTAAAATTAACACTGTCCAACATCCCGCCCTTCTTCTCGAGTGAGGAGATTGTAGCTGCATTAAGCGTTTTTGGCACAGTTGTGTCACGAATCTCCATGATTCCACTTCGTCTGCGCTCTGACGCTTCGGTTCGCCACATCATGTCGTTCCGACGTCATTGCTATATCATTCTAAAAAACAACGCTCAATCGCTCAATGCAGTTATGACTTTAAAAAATAAAAACCGCAATTACCAGATTTATATTGCGACGGAGACCACAACTTGTTTTATCTGTGGTGAATCGGGACATTTAAAAAGTGATTGCCCCAAGAATATATTAAGTGGCATATCTAGTGTGGTCGAACCCATTGAGACGAATAGTGGTATATCTAGAGTTGGGAACGTTGGTGACGCTTCAAACTCGAACAATCTGCCTGGGCCGTCGAGAGTGGAGGTAAATCCTCCCCTCGTGGATGACGAAAGCTTCACCGTTGTTCCTTCAAAAAGGAAACATAAATTGAAGCATTTAAATGATAACAATAGTCAAGATGTGACGGCGAGCTGTGCAAAAAAGATGGCGCCAGCTGCCGTGAATAATGACTCGTGTTTGGAAGCAACAATAGATGCTCTTTTTAAAACGAAAAATCGATTTGATGTAATTGCTCCAGAGGATGATGACTTTTTTGTCGGTGGGGTTGGTGAACATGAGCAGGAGATTGGTTTTGTGCAGCGGGGAGCACACGTGACCACTCCCATAGTCACAGGCACCTTGGATATTAACACCGAACCCACTGTAACCCCCCTCCCTGAAAAGACCAACAGTGAAATGTGTACCGTTTCTAAGTCACCAATTACTCCAAACCTGGTTGAATCAGGGTGTAAAGCTTCAACTAGTGAAACACCAGGTTCATTTCAAGCGGAATATAACGTTCCTTCCATTAGTATTCTTCCTCCTCCCCGTTTTCTTCACCCTCCCACTCCTCCTCCTCCTCCCCCTCCCACTTCTAATCTTCTTCCTCTTCCCACCCCTCCACCCCCCCGTATTCCACCTCCCCCTATTCCACCTCCCCCACTCCACCTCCCCCTACTCCACCTCCCCCTATTCCACCTCCCCCCACTCCTCCTCCCCCCACTCCTCCTCCCTCCACTCTTCCTTCCCCGACTCCTCCGACTCCTTCTCCCCCTTTGGAAGCGGAATGTGAGGCTTCCCTTATTAAACCATCAGCTCCATCTTTGGAGCATAACGTTAATGTAATGGACACCAATCAGAACTCGGATTATGATTCGGACGGGGACTCATCACTTGCTTCTTGTGGCGGTGCTGAAGCATGGAATGATCCAGTTTCCCAAGATTCGGAGAGTGTTACCAGTGTTCCACCTGCCGATATCATAAAGTTTCTTCATGACACCTTTCGCAAGAAACATGTTAAAATTAAAAACTTTTTCCCCGACTTGTCCGGCTTTATAATCTCTGCGAAGCTTTTGCTCCTCAAAGCCGGACAGCTTGGTGTGACGGAATCACAAGTGTATCGACTCCGGAAATGCATCCTCAAAGCAAAGAATGAGCTGCAGACACAGAGAGACTAAGTTTTTGACACACCCTAACTCTATGTTAGCCTATGGCCTTCTCTATAGCGAGTTTAAATTTTAATGGGGGACGCTCCTCCATCCGTAAAGCAGAAGTTAAACAGTTTGTTGAGACAAATCACATTGATGTTTTGCTTTTGCAAGAAACAAGATGCAGCTCCTCTTGTGCAAGTGAATGGCAAAGGACAATGAGGGGAAAATGGTTTTTTAGTAGTCTGGAACACCCAAGGGCTGGGGTGGCTGTTTATTTACAACCTTCCTTTTGTAGTCCCAGTGTTGTTTTTAATGAGATTATCAAAGGGTATTTGATTTCACTCACCTTCACACACAATGGCTTTAAACACACCGTACTGAATGTCTACGCACCGAGCGATAGCACGGAGAGACTCGCCTTTTACACACACTTAGAAACGTCTCTTGTACACATTGATTTTGATGGACTTGTCTGCTTGGGTGGAGATTTTAACTGCACGATGGACCCCACCATTGATCGTAATGGAGAGGAGCCGCACCCAGCAAGCGCAGCGCCTTTGTTGAGAGCCTTGTCCAAGTTTTCTCTAGTTGATGTGTGGAGAATCCGCAATCTTTCTCTCCGCCAATACACGTGGAGTCGGTGTTCAAAAGGCCACGTATCACTTGCAAGATTGGACCGTTTCTACATCAACAGTACCTTTTTAAATGTTGTGAGCAATATGGACATTATTCCGAGCGGCTTCTCAGACCATCACATGGTCGCACTTCGGATTCACCAACCAGTTCGGAATCGTGGTGCTGCCTACTGGACCTTCAACGCAAGCCTTTTGGATGACCAACTGTTTGTCGATGCCTTGGTGTGTTCTGGAGAGCCTTGCTCCAACGTAAAACTTCCTTCCCCTGCCTTGGAAAATGGTGGGACAACGTCAAAGTGCAAATAAGATCCTTTTGCCAACAATATGGAGCCTACCACACCAAATATGACTCTGCCCTTCAATCCTTGCTTGCCAAAGAAATATTATATTTGCAGACCAACCTCTTGGCCTCAAATCATGAAAGAACCAACCTCTTGCTGGCGAAGAAAAAAGCTCTTCTTGCTGGACTTTGTGCAAAGCAAGCCAGAGGAGCGCTGATTCGTCTCCGACTGGAGAATTTGTGTTACCTGGACACCTCCTCTAAGTTCTTTTTTGGACTGGAAGATCAAACAAAGAGAAGTCAGCAGATAACTTCAGTAAGGACAAAGGAAGGAAGGATAACACACAATCAAAAAGATGTCAGAGCCTCACTCAGACACTACTTTACTGAACTTTATCATGCTCCGAAAATTGACAACAAAATGGTAACAGTGCTGACTTCTTCCTTACCTACCTTGTCAAAATCTGCAGTTCTACAAATGGACAAGGAAGTAACTTTGGAGGAACTCCAAGCTGCTCTTCAAACTCTACCCTCGGGTAAGGCCTCTGGCCTGGATGGAATTCCTGCGGAATTTTATAAAACCTTTTGGGACCTCCTCGGACCAGAACTACTTGAGGTTATAATCGACGGTCGACGATCAGGCTCACTGCCATTAAGCTGCCGGAGGGCTGTCCTCGCCCTTATCCCCAAAAAAGGAGACCTTCAGCAACCACACAACTGGCGTCCCATCTCATTACTCTGTGCAGACTACAAAATATTTTCCAAGGCCCTTGCCAACCGCCTTAAAGCCATAATCGAGGAGATCGTACACCCAGATCAGTCTTACTGTGTCCCGAAGAGGACAATTCATGACAGTATCTTTATTGTGCGTGATATAATTGACATCTTGGTGTTCTTAGACCATGTTGGTGTTCTTAGATCAAGAAAAGGCCTTTGATACCATTGATCATTTTTATCTTTTCTCTGTTTTACGGGGGTTTGGTTTTGGGGAAAATTTTATCTCTCATGTTCAGTTACTGTATAGCAACACTTTTAGTCTCTTAAAGGTTAACAACATTTTATGTCCCCCTTTCCCGGTTAATAGAGGCATTCGTCAAGGGTGCCCTCTTTCTGGCCTCCTGTACTCTCTTGCGATCGAGCCTTTACTCGTTCGGTTGCGTGCACGTCTTCTTGGTTTCCTTCCTCAACCAATGGCGAACCCGTTTAAAGTGATTGCTTATGCAGATGATCTTTGTGCAATCGTTCGCTCGAATGAGGACGTCTCAGCCTTGGTCCGTTGCATTCATGAATTTGGTTTGGCAAGTTCCACAAAAGTGAACTGGGGAAAAAGCAGAGCTCTCCATCTTGGTCCACAAAATGGCGCCATTCCTCCGACTCTTCCCGAGAAACTTAAATGGGAAAGGGATGGAATTCTTTACCTAGGCGTCTTTCTTGGAACTGAGAACTTCATTTTAAAAAACTGGGAATCTCTAATAATTAAAACTGAGAGACGTTTACGAAAGTGGAAGGGCTTACTTTGTCAACTCTCCTATCGGGGCCGAACCCTTGTTATAAACAACCTTGCAGCATCAATGCTTTGGCACGTTTTTATAGCACTGCAGCCCCCAGATTTGTTTCTTAAAAAATTACAATCAATTCTTATTGACTTCTTTTGGGGAGGAAAGCATTGGCTCCAACCTGGTGTGTTAAACCTGCCTGTTGCTGAAGGAGGACAGGGGCTGATTGCTATTACCAGCAAGGTGATGGCTTTTCGCCTCCTTTCGCTTCGCAGACTGCTGTACACGGACGTCTCGTGGAAGGCCTTGGCTCACTGCCTGCTTCGGCAGGCGGGGAAACTCGGCTACGATCAGCAACTGTTCCTTATTGACACCAAGAAAGTTGATATAGCATCAGTCCCCCTGTTTTATAGAAGCATGCTGAAGGCATGGCAGGCAGTCACTGTTCGCCGAAATAACAATGATTACTCCCTGGAAATGTTTTTAAATGAGCCTATCTTTTTAAACCCCATTTTTGAAGGGGTCTGCAGCAATTATATTCTTGTGCAGAAGTTTATTGATGCTGGATGTACGAAGGTAAAAGATCTCAGAACTCCTTCTCCTTATAAGTGGAAGCCAGCTGCTGACGTCGCTGTGGCCACTGGAGTGAGGTCCATTCGAATTATTGGGAGAATCTTTTCTGTGATTCTGCGCTTTTTCAAGCAAACTAGTCTGAAATGGATTCCACAGGTAGAAGCTAACCTTTCTTTATCCCTACATCCCTTTCCAGAGCTTTTGCTTCATTTTCAAGGTTTCACCTCCTTTAAATTGATGGAAAAATCTTCTGTTTACGCTTTGTGTGTTAAAACTCTTGTTCCCGATAGACCTGCGGAACCACAAGCACATTGGGGGAGAATGCTTCAGACCACTCATTCTACTTCGATCAACTGGCATGTTATGTACAAGGCACCCACTGCTAAGCGCTCCGGAGATTTGCAGTGGCGACTGGCACATTACATTTTACCATCCAATGTTTTATCTCATCGTATATCTCCCGATAACACAGAATTGTGTCCCTTCTGCGGTGCCACAGAAACTATTTTTCACATTTTTATTGATTGCTCAAGGTTGGCACCCCTTTTTACAGTCTTATCACGTGCTATCCGGGGACTCGGCCTAACTTTTACTTGTTGTGGTTTTGTTTACGGTTTTAGCATCTTCCACCAGCGTAAATACGAGTGCCTGTTAGCAAATTATTTGTCCTCTGAAGCGAAGCTTGCTATATACATGTCAAGGAAACGCAAACTTCATGATGTTTGTGATTCTGTTTCCGATGTTGTTTATCTCTTTAAAACCTTGGTCACAGCACGAGTGCACCTTGAAATTAATTCCAGTGATTGTACACTGTTCTCACAACAGTGGTGTGTGAACACATCCTTATGTGAACTTGTTGATGGTGTACTTACATTGAAGTTTTAATTTACCTTGTTTCTTTGTTGGGCAATGCTCAGGCATTTGCTTGTACTGGTATAACTTCTCTTGTTACATCATGATCCCAAACAATCAAGAGGCCAAAAGTGTCTGTGTCTCTCTCTCTCTCTCTCGCTTGGCACGCACGTGCAAACGCAAGGGGCTGTTGCTCAGTCTCTGGCGGTACGTGTGGAGCCTGTGTTGCTTTCTCTCTTCTTATCATCTTCTCCTCTCTCTAATGTATTTTTTGGGGGTGTTCCTTGTGTATAAATTGTTATTCAATGCTTTATCGATGACTTGAAAATTGAATTGGTTTCTTCTCTTCTTTTTTCCACTCTTGTATATAATCCTTTGCTTTGTTGTATTGAATTTTTACCTTTTATACTTTTTTGTAATAAAAGGACATAAAAGTCAAAAGTCTCTCTCTCTCTCTCTCTCTCTCTCTCTCTCTCTCTCTCTCTCTCTCTCTCTCTCTCTCTCTCTCTCTCTCTCTCTCTCTCTCTCTCTCTCTCTCTCTCTGTCTCTCTGTCTCTCTGTCTCTCTGTCTCTCTGTCTCTCTGTCTCTCTGTCTCTCTGTCTCTCTGTCTCTCTGTCTCTCTGTCTCTCTCTCTCTCTCTCTCTCTCTCTCTCTCTCTCTCTCTCTCTCTCTCTCTCTCTCTCTCTCTCTCTGTCTCTCTGTCTCTCTGTCTCTCTGTCTCTCTGTCTCTCTGTCTCTCTGTCTCTCTCTGTCTCTCTCTGTCTCTCTCTGTCTCTCTGTCTCTCTGTCTCTCTGTCTCTCTGTCTCTCTGTCTCTCTCTCTCTCTGTCTCTGTCTCTGTCTCTGTCTCTGTCTCTGTCTCTGTCTCTCTCTCTGTCTCTCTCTCTGTCTCTCTCTCTGTCTCTCTCTCTGTCTCTCTCTCTCTCTCTCTCTCTCTCTCTCTCTCTCTCTCTCTCTCTCTCTCTCTCTCTCTCTCTCTCTCTCTCTCTCTCTCTCTCTCTCTCTCTCTCTCTCTCTCTCTCTCTCTCCCATTACTATTTGTTTATTCTCTTGCTTGTTGTGTCCAACTGTGGCCTAACTGCCACACTATACGTTTGTGCTTGTTTACCATATGTTACATTGCTCCTCCATGAGCCTAGATTCTGTATACAAAAATCTTATGTTTATAGACAAATCAGACTGAAGTGATAGCTTCTCAAAACAGTTGCTTGTCAGCTGGTGACCACATATTTCAAGTGGAGAGATAAACAAGACACCCTGCGATGGAGTGGTCCAAGGAATCTAGATCCGAGTATCAAGATACAGACTATAGAGAGAATAGGGGAGTATGAGAGGAGAGGTGAGGTGTGGCAAAAATGTTGGCAGTAAACAGAGAATATGGAAGTGAAAATAGGTTGGGTATATCAGAATGATGGAAGGAAGGAAGGAAGGAAGAAAGCAGAAGTGGGGGTGGGGGGGGGGGTTGTCCAAGAAAGATCACAGATTCCTTGAGATATTGCATTACTTTATGAATGGTTTATTTTTATTACCTCTGCCACCGAAAGTGGACGGTGGTTATGTTTTCATCCCTGTTTGTTTGTTTGTCTGGCTGTGAGAAGGATATCTCGATATGGACGGATTCAGACGAAACTTGGTGGACAGTTTGGGTGTGTGACAATAACGAATTGTTTCGATTTTGATGAAGAGCAGGATTCCGGTCCTGGATACTATAATTTTTAAAGTGATTCTTCACCATTGAAAGATGGGGCTAAAAACGATATATAGCATGATGTCTCAAAATTAATTGACTGATTCAGACAAAACTTGGTGGACACTTTGGGTATGTGACAGATGAAAATATTCGATTTTGGTGAAGATCTGGATCCGGATATGAGGATTTTTTTTGATTTGTAGCTCCCCTGGACTTTAGTCAGGTGAGCTTATGCGATCGAGCAGTGTTTGTAAGTGAGTTTGTCAGTTAATGTCAGTCAGTCAGTCGGTCATCATGTCAGTCATTATCACTTGAAGCAAGCATATGATTTTGATGAAACTTGGCCACAAGTTTCATATCTGATGCTGAACAAAGGTGTGTTGACCGCATCAAAATTTGCACTTATGAAGGTGGTCTAATGGGTGGGGGGGTAGATTGACCCCCCCCCCCAAAATATGTATTTGCTCTCTTCTCCGAAATTACATACACAATTTCGATGAAACTTGACCACAACATTCATCGCTCATGCTATACCAAAGTTTATCAACCACACCAAAATCTGCGCTCATTAAAAAAGTCTACGGGTGTGTTTTTTACCACCTAAAATAGGTATTTGCTTTCTTTTCTGAAACTACACACACTATTTTGATTAAACGACCACAACCTTCATCACCCATGATGTACTAAAGTTTGTTCATGGCATTTAAAAAAGTCAGGGTCTAAAGGGGTCTGTGGGGAGTTTGAGTGAGTGTTGCTCCTGATGCAGGTGAGCTTCAGGACACACAGTCATATTTTTTCAGTGATTCTTCACAATTGAGAGATCGGACCAAAAACATTATATAGCATGATATTTCAAAATCTAATGGATGGATTATCACAAAATTTAGTGGATGAGTTTGGTATGTAACAAGAACAAGCCAATTCGATTTTGGTTAAGGTCTGGATACAGATCTGGTCTATCAATGAGTTCCAAAATGTGAACTGTTCAGTTTGGCGAAGGTATGTGTAATACCAAGTGCTGTTCAAGTTGTTGTTTTTCTTTTGCATGAATCTGGTTGAGGTTTTGTTGACTTTTTCACTTTTTACTCATTTGGAAAGAAACTTTAACAACAAAAGTGTCATGGCTACGAGAAGAAACATGTTTGTTTAATCTTTTCTGGTGGAATGATTAAAGATAGTTGGTCAAATATGACATGGACTTTTGTTTGTAGTTATAACAAACATCATAAATGATGGAATCAACACTACCAACTTCATTTCTGAATGGTCATGACAAACACAAACTCTGAATCACTCAAAATAAGATACTCAACTCACTTGATGTTCGCTCTTGTTGATTGAGGTGACCAGACTTGCAGCATGTGGGTTATTCTCTCCATTTTCAGGTCTATCTTTCAGGCTCCAGTTAAATATCTATGTCCTGGAGAGACAATCATCACCATATTTTGCAACAAATATTCTGTCGGTTTCAACAGCCTTGATGTCTTCATTTCTCATAATTTCATCCTTATTCACTGTTCCCCTCACTTTGTTTTCCCATTTGCCACCAGCTTGATTTTCAGCCCATTCATTAAAGCAGGAAACGAGTGATATGGGTATTGGTTACTTCGACATGAAGGACAAAGCCTTTCAAAAAAGTATTCATCTTGATTTAAGATTCAAGATATTTTATTGTCCATGTTATAAAACAAATAAATTTGACATCACTGGAAATTTAATAACAAATATCCTTCGGAATAATGATGGCAATGGATCAGGGATCAGACTACACACATTATTTTGTCTAAAAACAACAATTAACAAAAGGCCAGGCTAACTTTGAAGCACCTTTCACTTTATGCCAAATTCCATCCTTCTCCACAGTTCTAATCTCTCAACTTTTTCTCTGTAGCTATAAAACTTACTTGGAGTATAACCTTTGAAGTTAAAATGTAACCCTTCAGTTTTGGACCTTGGCCTGTTGTACTATTTATTTAAATCATTTAGTCATTCTTATGAAGCAACCAAAGTTCAAAACACGTGTGTCCTGGATATTGTTAGACTTCGTAAACACATCCCCTTAAAACCTTTCTTAGAAGGGTCATATAATGTTTTACCCTTCCAGCAATAAAGAGCAATAAGCAACATTGTAAATGACCACGTGCTTTATTAGTTGTGAGAATCGATGTCCCTGTGTTCATTTATGAGCATCGCCCCTGATTCGCCCCTTGTGCCTGATTCGAAAGGCCGAGTAATACTCTCCACAACACCTTCATTGTACACTCCCCCTGATGAAGGCAACTCTTGCTGAAAGTTCATGCTGCTCAGGCCTTGTCATTGTAACTACTTTTATATCAGTCGTGCCTCCCCTTCTTTAAAGGTATAATAACCAACACCTGCTTCATGTAAGAGATAAAATGAGTTGTCTTTATCTTTAGTACCTTTAGTAGTGGACATGATGCAGATGCTTATTCTGTAAGACTAGTCATACTGTGGACTCGTCGTGTCTTGCATTTGCTTCTCACATGATGAATAAACTGAGCTGAAGTTTGTATCATCAAACTGCCAACCTTGTTGAATCACGTAATACGCTTCAGGCTCATAAATACCACTCATGAGGAAATGAGTCGGTGGGCTATTTTCAATAACATAGTAATTTGTAACATCACAGGCACGTGGCACTTTGTGCAAGGTCAGAATCATAACAAAGGTGGAATGTTGGAATTGAAGAGACCAGAGAACAATCTTTTTGGTTAAAGTTTTATTATTTGCCTTAAATTATTGGAAGCAAGGGGTATTATAATTATTAAACTCTCTTCGTCAACACAAACTGCTTTGTCTCGATTCATTTTAAGAGTGTAATATAATCAGTTATCACATTGTTAAAATATTTAATCTGATCGATTTTCCAAAGGTTAAAAATATATTCACTGTTAAGGGAAATAATTAATATATTTCATGACTCATCAGAACCCATACTAGTTGATGTTCACAGAGTATTGTACAACGTTTTTATTGTCATTCTAATATTATTTGAAGTGCTTATTCCGCTCTTGTTTCAGTGCAAGGGCAGATTGGGAACCGTTTGAATAATTTCAAACTAATTAAAGGCAGTCAGCATGGGTTTACGAAAGGGAGATCATGTTTAACAAATGTATTGGAGTTCTCAGAGTCAGTTTCTGACTGGGTGGATGAGGGAAGTGCAGTGGATGTAGTATATCTCGACTTTCAGAAGGCCTTTGGGAAGGTACCCCATAGGAGGTTGTTAGCGAAGGTGAGTGCTTGTGGATTGTCTGGTAGAGTAGCTAACTGCATTGAAAACTGACTTAGTGATAGGAAACAAAGAGTGCTATGAATGAGGGGATATCTAGCTGGGAGGATGTATGTAGTGGGGTAGCTCAGCGATAAGTTCTAATTAACCGTTATCTACAGTGCCTTCAGAAAGTATTCACACATCTCAACTTTTAACACATTTTGTTATTCCAGCCTGAATTTAAAATGGATTCGATTTAATTTTTTTTGTCACCGATCTACACAAAATACCCCATAATGGCGAAGTGAAAAAATGTTTTTAGAAATTTATACAAATTTAAAATGAAAAGTTGAAATACCTTGCATCAATAAGTATTCAACCCCTCAGTCAATACTTTGTAGAAGCGCCTTTGGCAGAGATTACAGCTTCGAGTCTTCTTGGGTATGTCTGTATCAGGTTTGCACATCTGGATTTAGGAATTTTCTCCCATTCTTCCTTGCAGATTTGCTCAAGCTCTGTCAAGTTGGATGGGGAGCTTCAGTGAACAGCAATCGTCAAGTCTTTCCACAGATTCTCAATGGGATTCAAGTCTGGGCTTTGGCTGGGCCACTCAAGGCATTTCACGTTCTTGTTTTGAAGCCATTCCAGTGTTGCTTTGGCTGTGTGCCTGGAGTCATTGTCCTGTTGGAACATAAATCTTCACCGCAGTGTAAGGTGTTTTGTACTCTGAAGAAGGTTCGCCTCAAGGATTTGCCTGTATTTGGCTCCATTCATTGTTCCCTCTATCCTTAACAAGTCTCCCAGTTCCCACCACTGAAAAGCATCCACATAGCATGATGCTACCACCACCATGTTTCATGGTAGGGATGGTTTTAGATGGGTGATGAGCTATGCTGTTTCAGCCAGAGCTGTGCTCTTTGCATTCTAATAATAGGGAGTACTCGGTAAAGTGCATACCTCTGCCAGGCTGATTAGTTTACGTTTTGTATCCCACTGATAGGCCGGATCTGGATTCAGACCCAATCTAAAATCTAATCGGCTTGTTCTTGTCACCGAACCAACTCATCCACCAAGTTTTGGCCTAATCCGTCCATAACTTTTTGAGATATCATGCTATATATTGTTTTAGCCCAATCACTCAATGGTGAAAAAACATCAAAAAAAATTCGGATCTGGATCTTCAAAACCTAATAATTTCGTCTGTGTTACATACCCAAGCTCTCCACCAAATTACTTCCAAATCTGTCCACAACTTTTTTAGATATCCTGTTCCTCGACAAACAGACAGACAGACAGGGGTGAAAACATCACCTCCATCTACCTTCAATGGCAGAGATAATCATAATAATTAATGACAATAATAATGTGCAACCAGACTGGAAAGGGGAAAAACAAGTACTGCAGGTACATTCAAAGTACACCGCCCCCATGCAAAATAAGTAAATAACAAATCCTCTAGCGCACGATATTGCCGAGGCACCTTTGGTGCCCGGCAATGCCGCCATGCAGCACATGGAGACAGAATTTGGAGGGAGCAGTGCACTTCTGAGGTGAATGTGTACAAATGATACTTACTCACTGTCAATTATAAGCCAGATGTGGTATTTGTAAGCATTTGTAAAAGAAGGATTAAAATTGACGGCTTCATGTTATAAGTTTCGTTTTGCACGGATCAGGAAATTGTAATATAAACTGCTTGATGTAATGAGCTAATTTTGACTGTAGATGGAAGAATTGTACTGTAAACTGCTTGGTGAGATTTGTGAAGGTGCTGGAACGTTCTCAGATGAAATTTCCAGTATACTCTAGAATTGCATTTGCTAGAAGGCACGAGATTGTTCTGTGATGCTATATAAACCCGCGAGAGGGAGGTGTAGAGAGAGAGGTGACATGTGAGGAGCCGTGTGTATCCATCGTCCCCGTGCTCGATTTAACTCTGAGTGAACGAGGTGTGAATGTTCAGAGCAGTTTTTAACACGTGGAGCCAATTATAATCAGGTTGCTTGAAACTCATGAAGATTGTGTGTCGGGAAAGAATTTATTTGACCTCTTTAATCATCTGGAACGGTCCAGCATACAAGAGAGAACAATGTGGTGGGAATTGATCGTACAACAGCCACAAAGGACGAGGTGAGCATGCATGAGTTGTGCCAGCAGGACTGGGACACTGCGCAGTGGAAATAACTCAACGTGGAAATCGGAGTTGGACATTGTATGTAATGATGAACCTCCTCATTTGACTTTATATCTGATTATTTGAAATACAAGTTTCAAAAACGTTACGCTGTTCATGTGGTCACTGCAATGTCACTCAGAAGTCACAGACACCAACTGACAAAGATCCATTCGAGTGGTTGCTGACCTGTACGTTCGTTCATAACCTTGGATTGCAGTCGTTAGAGAACGCGCTGGGTTTGGCACCACGAACAACATACATACACCAAAGGAAAGGAAACCCCAATGGCGCGTGTACCACCAACACTCACCGTGCAGCACATGGAAATGGAATTGGGAGGAAGCGGTATAAAATAATTGTTTAATTAATTGCATTATTAAAATAAGTAAGTAAGAATCATAAAAAAATAAATTTCTTAATTACTTGGCTAATAGCATACCAAAACCACCACTGTTTCATCAGAATCTGTAACTTTTTGAAAATTAATTCATCGAAAAATGAATGATTAATTGATTATTCAATAAACCAAAAATACCCTTTATAGCCAAATCACTTGGTCACTGTCATGTCAAAATATCAGCTACCGAGCTCAAAAGGTGCCTGAGATATTGCCCAGATGAGAAAGAAAATAAATAAGTAATTAATAATTGGATAATTATTAATAAATCAATTAATCGATTAATCAAAAAATAAAAAAATACTTGTTTTTGCCAAAGCACATCTTTGCTTTTGTCCCCAAATTTCAGCTTCTTCGTTCAAAGGATGGTTGACATATCGCCCGGACAAACAAACAGGAAAAAGTTTAATTACAGATCACGATACTTGCAAAATCCATCAAACAAATTTGACCTCAACAATAATTGTTGGTTGAATTCAATGGCCAAATTAGTAACTCCTCTTCAAATGTCAAGTCAATCAGATGAAAAATTGAGGATTTTAGAAATTCAGCCTATGTTGACCTTTTGGTCCATGTTGACCTCAAAAATAATTGGCTTGTTGAATTCAGTGACCTGATATGCAACTCCTCTTTTAAATTTCAACTAAATGGAATTAAAATTGAGGATTTTAGAAATCTAACCGAAGTTGTTGACCTTTGGCCCATGTTAACATTTTGACCTTTTGACCTCAAAAACAATAGGCTTCTATCTTATGACAAACTCTAGCATGTGGTGAAACTTCGTGAAGATCGGTTTAAAATAATTGTGACCCATAGGCGATTGACGAACAAATGAAAAATCACTCATGGAGTGATACTTAGTGGAACGGAACGGCACTCGGTAGAGTGCGTACCTCCGCCAGGTTGAACAGTTTAAACTTTGTATGCCACTGATAGGTCGGATCTGAATCAGGACCTTAACCAAAATCGAATCAGCTCGTTCTTGTCACCTAACCCACTCTTTTAGCTTGTTTTGTCACAAGTCATCCACAGCTTTTAGAGATATGCCATACATCGTTTTTGGTCTTATATCTCAATGGTGAAGAATGAGTTGAAAAAATTTCTTGAATCCTGATCTGGATTCGGATCTTCACCAAATTTTAATTAATTCGTCCTCGGCACACGGCCAACCTGTCCCCCAAGTTTCGTCCGAATCCATCCATAACTTTTTGAGGTATGTGTGCCATGTATCGTTTTTGGCTCGATCTCTCAATGGTGAAGAATCACTTTAAAAACTTGCAGATCCGGATTCGGATCTTCACCAAAATTAAGCGTTGCTCTCCTTGGTCGACCAACTACACACACACACACACACACACACACACACACACACACACACACACACACACACACACACACACACACACACACACACACACACAAATTTTCAGAATAATTGCTTGAAAACTGTGTCCAAAACGGTGTGACAGACAATAACAAAATCGACTGACGAATATACTTGAAAAATCTTCGATTTTTGCAAGTAACGGACAAAGGGAGTAAAAACCGGTGATGACGTCATGCATCACCTGGATTTGTAATTGGGAAGGAGCGGGGAACAAGGAAGATCCTGTAATTCGTGGTTGGGTGATCACCCGATGTTCGAGGGTTAAACGTGAAAAGGTCTTTCCAAGAAGCTCGATTCCTCCTCCTCCTCCTCCTCCTCCTCCTCCTCCTCCTCCTCCTCCTCCTCCTATTCCTCCTATTCCTCCTATTCCTCCTATTCCTCCTATTCCTCCTATTCCTCCTATTCCTCCTATTCCTCCTATTCCTCCTATTCCTCCTATTCCTCCTATTCCTCCTATTCCTCCTATTCCTCCTCCTGTTCCATTCGACTTGATGGAACGAACTCCATCGATACCTGAATATGATTTATTTACTCGTCGTTTATTTTCAAGGTATTTATTTAATTCACACACACAGCTCCAACGGGTCCGTGTTCGGTCGGCTCCGCTAGGCGGCGTCTGTGTGCACGGACGAGGGTCGAGTTGTCTGAAACGCCGGAAGAGACGGAGAAACACGGGCAGACATCGGAGATCGAGGTGATCCGGATGAAGAGGCTCAGACACTCACACCTGGAGAGGCAGGTCGGTTGAGGGACGCGAGAAAACTGAGGCGTCGGACGTCGCGTGACCGGACAAGCCGGTTGTCTGAGCGTCGCAGCCGAAGCGGTATCCCAGCGCGCCTCGCCCCGTGCCCCCCCCCCCGAATGTGTGTGATTGATTTCATCCCTCCTCGCGGGGTCATTCGTACACGGACACCGGACACGTGTCGCTGTTTGTATTTACACGAACCACAGTCAATGGTGAGTCGTCATCGGGCGAATGATGATCCGAGTTTTATTTCCTTTTAATCATTATTAAATTAACACCTTTTGTCCGACTGATTACGTCATCAATGACGTCCCCGCTATTTCGTGGCGGATGGAACGTTGATGCCTTGTTTCCAGTCATGTGTTGTGATAAAAAAAAGGATGTATTTTGTCGACGAGACGCGCGGGGAGCGCTCCCTCCTGATTGGCTGCATGTCATTTCATAATCCGGAACCTTCACGTGATCACCAAGGTCGCTCGATTCGATCGTCTGTTGTAGATTTAAATTAAAAAGCTCAAATCGACTCGGAAATTGCCCTGGTTGTTGTACTTTATCGATGAGTTCACAGTTTTCCTTTGCATTGTGTTTGAATAATTTACGTTGCCGCGTACAGTATTTACTGTACACGTAAAACTGCAAGCTGTGGTGCTTGTGAAACGGGCAGTTAGCTCCTCCCACACGGCATCCTGACCACGCCCCTTATCACGCTCCTCCCCCTTCGCCGACTCCTCCTCCCCCTTCCCACGACCCCTCCTCCCCCTTCCCACGACTCCTCCTCCCCCTTCCCACGACTCCTCCTCCCCCTTCCCACGACTCCTCCTCCCCCTTCCCACGACTCCTCCTCCCCCTTCCCACGACTCCTCCTCCCCCTTCCCACGACTCCTCCTCCCCCTTCCCACGACTCCTCCTCCCCCTTCCCACGACTCCTCCTCCCCCTTCCCGAAAAAAAATCCCGAATTGTTATTAATTATCTACGGGTGGATATTGAAATTAAAGTTCGCTGATTTTTTTTTTTTTTTTTTTTTTTTTTTTTTTTTTTTTTTTACTGGTGTGTGAGTATCTCTCAACGGTTCGAACAAATCTCGTGGTCACAACCCCATGACTGGTCCTGGTGTTTGTTTGTGCAAGGAGCAAATATTTACAAAATGAAGAATCCCTGAGCTTGAGCTCTAACCAGATATTTGTGAGCAAGTGAAAGCATTTACTCGTCTTAAAAGTGGTTCTTTTATAGTCTCTTGTCTTGTGTTACCATGGTGATGAGAATTGTGCAAGTGTTACAGGAAAGGGTGTGGGGAGTGTTTCCAACACTTACTGTAACTTACACTAACGTGAGGACTCTTCCTTCAACATGACATTCTCTAATTATGTTTTTACCTTTGTCTGGTTTGTCTGTCTGTCCATCTGTGAGCAGGATATCTCAACAAGTTGTGTACGGATTCGGATGAAACTTGATGGACAGGTTGGGTGTGTCGCAAGTTCAAATTCATTCAATTTTGGTGAAGATCCGAATCCGGATCTGGATACGAGAATTATTTAATTTCTAAAGTGATTCTTCACCATAGAGAGATGGGGCCAAAAATGATATCGTACTGAATAGCATGAAATTAAAAAAAAAATGTATTGGGCCCGATATGTTCTCGTGGATCAGGCATTACGTGGCGGAGGTATGCCCTCTACCGAGTGCTCTTCCCATTGTTATTGTGATTCATTCATTCTTTCATTTCATGTGCAACCTGTGGCTGCTGGTTTGCATCATCACTGGGAGTGTGGTTGTGTCGCTGATGTAGTGCCCCCTCTAAGTCAGGGCAGGAATTTATCATTTGTTCATGGTGCCGGTGATAGATCGCTGACGCAGCTTCGCGAAGGACACCGTGGGGTCTTTTGACGTCCACGACCGAATTCTGGCAGATGGGATTCCCATTTAATGTCTGTCCGAGGGGACGGCACACACATTGATGAAACGGTTTGTAGCTGCGTCGGAATTCAGACCCACGCTCGATGGCTTTGAGGCGAGTACGCGTCCCTCTTCGTCATCCTGCCAGCCCGTTATTATGATTATAGTTATTTTTTCTGGTCACATCATTACTTTTTTTTTGAAATCCTTATTTTAATCTTTTTCATTTACGAACGTGTGTGCTCCTTCCTTGAACACGGCATCTTCAAATTTAGTTTTCAGTCCTTGTCCCGAGAATGTCCTTTGACTTCAGAAGTGATTTGAGCACAATTCATTTTTTGTAAAAATGTTTATTTTGTACTAATCACTGTATTGTGCTTTTTCTTTTTCTGTGACTATTTCTGCATACGTCTCCTGTGTTGTTGTTTAAAACGAAATTTGTGGTTTCTGCTGAGCCAAGTCACATGGTCTCCAACTCCACTTTGGGGAGGAGCTTGACATATGATAGTTTGGCTCAATGTTGTAATCTTTAATGGTTGGTCTTACATGGTAACATTAACAGCTGCAGACCTTCCAACGCGTCAAAAAAGGAACTGAGCTTATTGGATTGAAACCTATATTTTATCACTCAGGTGATAACCCAGCCAGATCTTGTATAACAATATGCTCCTTCCTCTAATGCCCTATGTTTATGGTATATGTCATTGTGTTGTTGCAACATTAGGAGGTGTCTTGCCTTATATTGTGTTTGGTCATAAGTTTAGTTTGTACTCAGGGTGACCGAGTTAAGGAAAATCTTTAAGTCTCTCTTGTTGGCATGAGTGTAATGTTATATTTTCCCTCGTAAATTGCAGGTAATCTTGATGGCAACCAGCAAGCAATTCTTCCACCTGACCAGTTTTTGCAATTTGAATGTCCTTCCCGTGAGTGGTGTTTGTGGAGCCCAGATAAACTTGTCTAGTTGTTTGGTTGTCTTTTGCCACTTATTATTATTATTATTATTATTATTATTATTATTATTATTATTATTATTATTAGCCCCTGTTGGACTTATTCCGAAACAAGGGCTTATGGATTTGGTCTTGTTTTTCGCGTGCATGCGTGTGTGCGTCCACAACCATATATCGGACATGTATGGACTGGTTTTATTTGTACTTGGCAAAAAGACAATACATGATGGTATACATATGCACGTCATTCCCCCCCCCCCCCCGAGATCATATCGAAGATGGCCGACTGGCGGCCATTTTTGTTTAAAAAAAACCCAACGTTGAACATGTCCTCAACCATTTCTCGGGCATGCATTTACCGATGTTGTTCAAACTTGACACACAGATAACGAATGATGGCTTACATAAGCACGTCATTTTTTTGAGATCTGAACCAAGATGGCCGACGGGTGGCCAATTTGTTCCTTAAATGTGTCCCCAACCATTTCTCGGACATGCACGGTCCGATTTTGTTCATACTTGGCAAAAGCACAGTACATGATGGCATGCACGTGCCCCCCACTTTGTTTTACGATCTGATCAAAGATGGCCGACTGGTAGAGTAGCGGCCATTTTAGTTGTCTATAAAAATGGGCAAGCCCTTTAAGTCCATATAGGAAAATTATTAAAACAACAGAGGCTTTGACATTTTGTCTTTTTTTTTTTTTTTTTTTTTTTTTTTTACTTTATTTTGCTTTCTGTGACCTGGCCGTGTTGTTCCAGCAGGTGCTCTGATATGATTTGATGAGGGATACCGGGCTCTTTTCCCCGATGGCCAATCTTCAAAGAAGTAGCCCAACTTCCCCTGATGAAGTAAAGCAGGTAAACTTTATCCTTTTTCGCTTCACTCTTCACGCAAAGGTCGGTGTTGCCAAAAAATTATCTCCAACCGCTTTGTCAATCGACATGAAATGTCACAGTTATGATGGAGTAGAGATGGGGAATATATGTTTTAAATTTAAACCTGATCGGGCGCATGGTCTGGCTGCCATGATTACTTATTATTTCGAATCTGAGTTCAGGAATTTAAATCAAACATGGTACAAGTTTGTATAATGATGCAATGATGTGGGCGGAAGCATATCTGCTGACGTCACGACGTCGAAGAGTGACCTTCTCGTTTGTACGTGCTCTGAGGCTCATGGAGGAATTGCAACACAAATCCCATGAAAATATGCAGACAAATACATGTGACAACACCGCACTGGACTTCAGAGAAACACAGCCATAGATGTTCGGCGAAGTGATGGAACTTCCTGAGGCACTCTGGGTACCAACAGCACCATCTTTATTAAGTTACCTTTTTCTCTGCAGTCAATAGTACAATTAAGGAGAAATTTATTCCTTCCAATGGATGCCAACCCACATGGTTTTGGCCATGCTTTATCCTTTTGGATGCTGAGCATCAAGCAAGGAAGCCAACATGTACCATTTTCGATGTCTTTGGTATGACTTTGACAGGTCGGAATCAAAGCACTGACTTTCCAGGCTCACAGTTGACACTCTAACCATTATTCACCGAGTCTGGTCGTGGAATGTTTTCTTCAATAATTTTCCCCTTATATTTTGCCTTGAGTAATCCGCTTGTGCACATTTTCCTCCACTCATGCAGTCAGTGCATTGCTTTCAAAGGAACCATGTCCTTTCCTCTACCAGTGGAGGCTGGAGTTTCCCAAGGCAGTGTATTGGCCCCAGTCTTGTTCCTCATGCACATTAATGACCTCCTGGATTGTCTGGGAAACCCTCTTCCTTTTTTCAGATGATGCCACATTGTTGTACCTCATCCCACCGATAGGTAGTCAGCAGCCACGCCACTCTCTGCTGACCTGGAATTGCTTTGATGCTCATTTGATAAATAGAACATGTCTTTCAATCCTGGAAAAGCTTACATCCTAACCATGTCACTCAGAAGGATCATCAAATGAACTTTCCAAACTTTTTTGATTGTTAGCTGTTGGAAGATGTTCAGTTTCTTGAACTTCGAAGCCTCATCCTCATCCTCATCTACGGCCTCTTCTGGGCTGACCACATCACAAAGCTGGCCTTCAAAGTCAGCCACATACTTCCTACGTCGCTCCGAGGCATTCCTTGAAAAAAAAAAATCAGAACTACCTGCAGGCTCCAGAGTCTTTGACCATGACTCAATAGAGTACTGCTCAACCTTATTAGCTGCTGCACCAGCATCACATCTGTCTCTCCTGGATTCTGTGGAATCTAAAGATCTCAACATTATTGGCATCTTTCACAATGAGGCCGAAGAAGGTGTGTTGCCACCGCAGGCAGCTCGGTGGCCTTTCTGTGTTTTTTTTTTTTTTACCGTCCGTCTCCTCCGATTTAGCTTCCTCTACCCTCGCAAACCTCCGACCCTCCCCAACAACTCCAGGAATGCACACCTGTTCTTCCACTTATCACCCATCCGGTTACATCTCCAACATACTTACTTCCTCCATGCTTCAACACTTTCTTCCTCTTTTCTGCTGTTTGTGGAACATCCTTCCTCAAGCTGTTCAATCTCACTCTTCTTCCCTCCACTCATAGCAAGCTGTACACTACTATCTCATGTCATCGCCTATCCCTACCCATATTATTTTTTTACCAGTATTAACCCAACCCTCTTTCTGGCCGGCTACACTTTCTTTTCCTCCTCTATTACTGTTTTATTCATTCTCGTACTTGTGCCCAACTATGTATTCTCCTACTGCCCCACTCTCTGTTTGTTGCCTATTTACCTTCTGTCAGTCTGGCTTTTTCATGATCCTTGATCTTTTATCACAAAACAAATGTTATTCTGTTTTCCATTTTTAGTATTCTTTACTCTCCTGTTCTTTGGAGATTGCCGTTCTGTCCTGTTAGTCAATACTTTTTGAAGTCAAGAGGATGATTTTTTTGATTTTTTTTTTTTAAAAAATGGTGTTTCTGTGCTAGATATAATGTTGGTTGATTCACAAGGGCTTTCAAAAGTGGTGAATGGTTTGTAGTCGTATATGGCTGAACATGGTCTGACACGTTGTGTGCAGGGCATCATGCAAAGCCTCAAGATGGCAGCAAACAGCCTCTCGCATAACCACGTGGCACTTGGGCACACCATCACAAGTAGTGACACGCATGCCAATGCCCTGTGTAATGCTGTCGAGGCTGTCTTTGTGCATGGACTCAGGCCACAGTACATACGACGGGTGCAGGCAACAAGGAGACACCGAAGGAAGAAAGGCCACACTCTTCCTCGGCCAGTCTTCTGGCAGGTCATTCGGGCTGTCACACATCGGTGAGGAAACTAACTTGCAAGGTTCGAGTCGGAGCAATCATGTACGCCTCATTTACAGTTCTCTGCATACTGAGGCTATACTTGTTTCAATTGGAATATGCTTCAGCTTTATGAAATTTTTAATTCCACCTGAGTTGTAATTGGTCAGCTACATAGGTGTGGCCTGCCATCACATGTAGACTAGACGGCGCAGGCACATTGGCCCCCCCTCCCTGAAGGTCATTAATGAGCCAGATCAGTTTCCTTTATCTTCAATCAACACTCTAATAGAGACATAGTGTCTCTGTTGTGACTATGTTTGGTTGGACAAATTGACAATTCAAATCTTTAAACCTGCTCTCTTTAGTCATTAAAGTATAACTTAGTTCAAACTCTTGGATGATAGTCATGTCGAATACCATTCGGTACTATTTTCAATTCATTATTGCGCAGTAACATGAAATAAGACAAATAAATAAATAAGTTGCAGGCAACAAGTTAGCTCTGGAATGAATGTCGAGCTTTTTATATCACTTTGAACGCTCTTTTTATCACTCCGAACACTTCTCCACTCAATGAGAAACGCACCAAAAAAGCGAGCACATCTCACGCCACACGCCATAGCTACCAGTATCGTGTGAAACAAGACGATGATCAACAACTCGCACAATAGCTTATCAAATCACTTTTTAAAAGAAATCTAGAAAGAAAACAAAATTGCCGGCACATGTCGGTGCAAAAACAGTTCTTCGTTTTAACCTGACTTAGAATACGAACTTTTGTAAGGTATGCACCTTTAAAAAAAAAAAAACAGCAAAAATAAGAGACGAGATAGTAATGCTGAAAACAACAATCCCTTAGGACACTTGCATCACGGTTAAACATGATGAAATGAACTTGGGAAGACCTTGCACAGGGTTTAATCTTTGATGCCGCCGCCGCCGACAAAGTCACTTTTACCGATTAACAGCCGATCGACGCAAAACTTCTTCATTCTGAATTCTGAGGATAAGGGGACAATGAGGTGCAACGTGTTGAGAGAGAGAATGCGGTGAATGCAATGTAAGCGCGAGAGGAAAGTGTGATATGCCGAGCAGTACCCTCGCCCAAACTGGTGAAGAGGGTGGATTATTTTTTGTTTTGTGTTTTTGTATATACCGTTGAGGCTCGTATGAGAGCTAACACACAGAACGTACAACAAGGAGAGCATGAGACGAGAGCGGCGGGAGAGGGAAGAAAAAATAACAGTGGGGAGCAGACACATGAGGAGATCTCTGGAAGATAGAGGTGTGGGGTGAGGTGCACAGGGAAAACAAGATGGACACCACAGGGACTTTCAGGAAGGAAAGCAGGGAATTTGAAGGAGGTGGGTTTGGGGGTGGAGTAAAGGGGGTAGAAAAGATCATCGTTTTGGATGGGGAAAGACAAGAGATGGTGAACAGCTGTTTTGAAGACCTGGAGGGAAGACTGGAATTGAAGAGTGTGTGGGAGCTTGTTCCAAAGGCAGGGAAAAAAGAGGAATGAAAGAGTGAAGGTGAGCAGTGATTCTTGATTTTGGTAGTTTCACCAGAAGGGGATTGCTGACGAACCTTGAGCGCCCTGCGGGACATATGGGGGGTGGGGGGGCATATCTCAGACAGAGCGGAGGGTGACTGGTGAGGCCGGAGAGTAGATGGTAGAAGATAGAAAGACCACCGACCTGCCTGTGGTGAGAGAGTGAGAGGCCCAAAGATTCAGCCTCACAGCGGGAGATACCAATGATCCTAAATGCCTTGGTTTCCACGGCATGAAGTCGAAGAATGTGAGAGGTGGGGGCACCAGCCCAGATGGGAGAGCAGTACTCTATCAGGCTGTGAAGGAAAGCTTTGTACATGGTCAGGAGCTCAGGTGTGCCAAGGAAGGACTTTGCACGACGGAGGATGCCGAGTCGGCGACTGGCTTTGAAGGCCTGGTTAGAAATGTGGCTTTCCCAAGAAAGATCATGGCAGATAGTGAGACCCAGAAGCTTGAATAAAAGGACTCTTCCAGAGGATTGTTGCGAAAGTCGATGGGTGGGGGGGGGGGGTCCAGACGGTCCTTTCGGAGAGACATGGAGAGAGTGTGAGATTTGACAGGGTTGAAAGACATGTTCCATGTTTTGGACCAGCTTGTGATTTTATCCATATCTGCAGAGAGTGAAAAGGCTGCTGCTTGCCGATCTGAGGGAGGACAGATGGTATCTTAGAGGGTGGAGTCATCAGCAAATAGATATAAGAAGATTTTCCAGAGTCAGAGAGATCATTGATGAAAACAAGAAAAAGAACAGGGCCCAGAACGCTGCCTTGAGGAACTTCAGCCTGGACAGGAAGAGGGGATGAGAGAACTCCATTAAGAGCCACACGTTGATGACTCTTTGATAGATCTTTTGTGCATCTCAAGTAGACTAATTAGAAAATAGGATTAGCATGGAAATATCATCTAAAGCTGTGTCCAAGGAACTTGTGCTGTGCCCATTCACTGGTGGCTCATGGGCCCAGCCTTCCCGTCCTCAGAGATTTGTCCTGGTGCAGCTCGTCCCAATCCATTTCGGAGACCAAGGCAGTTCTAGTTCCATTCCTTAGATGCAAGCAGCTGGGTTCCGTTGAATGCGCCATCTTTTATGGCCCCTGGGCGAGGCATGGCTTCTTGCAGCGAAGGTCACCACAGCACCCTTTCACCCACACGTGCCACTTTCTCATTGGTGCAAACATGGCCCATAGCTGCTCAGAGGGTTGGTTTGCAATTCCCAGCACCATGTGATAAGATAGTAATCGCAGTGATGGCGACTAAACTATCTCCCTACCACGTTTCCTGGTGATGGGGGTGTATGGATATGGACACCCAGCAGGATTAAAAACAAACCTGTCAAAGGGTGGAGGAACTCCTTGTGAGCCAACAGTCATCCATAACTGGTCCCAAACTGTGTCTTTGCACGTCCTCTGATGATGGTTACCATGCCCAAGGAGTTGCTGTAGCTGTGTCCCATAACCTGATTCTCACGATAATTGAGGTAACAGGGCAACGAGTGTATTATGAGACAGGATTTGTCACTCCTTGGGTGTCGTTTCCCTGGTCTCTGCACATGCTCTGACTGAGGTGAGTGATCTCACCGTGAAGGACACATTCTTTGTCACGCTAGAATCTGTGGTTGATCGGTGCCCCAGGCGAGATACTCTTCTAGTCTTGGGGGACTTCATGGCATCAACTGGAACTGATGGGGATGGTTATTTATGAGATGTGTGTTGTTCCCTTTGGGTATGGAAATGTGAACCAGAATAGCACGAAGGCCTAAGTCACATTTGCTCTGCGGCGAGGATACGGCGGCCATACGCCCTCTGGATTGACAGAAACGTGCGGCGGCCGCAGAGTTTCTGAGGTGGCCTCAGGGTGGCCCTAGGGTATGGCTATATTTTACAAGCCATAAGGTCGCCGTGGAATTATAACGCGGAGTTCTAAGTTTTTTTCATTTCTACATTCGCGGTAGAAATTCGACAAGCCGAAAAAAAACAAAACTGGTAAAAAAAAAAATAAAAATCTACCCATTCGTTACCGTCCGTCTGGCCGCACGTTCGCCTTAGGGCCCCCCTGCGGTCGCCTTGCGGGCACCTTGCGTCTGCCTTGAAAATTATATGTCCGCCGCAGGAACGCCCTGAGGTCACCGTGCGACATCAAATAAAAGACCGTACAGCAACCCCACGTTTTCAGTCTCCACAATTTCTAAATACGCCGTGCGGCTCCCCGAAAAATAAAAACATATGTGACTGCTACATTGTGTGGCCGCCGTATAATTGCTAGTGGCCGTAGATTTTGGAGACCCCACGGCCTCCATGGCAAATGTGACCTGGGCCTAAGTTCCTTCACTTTGGAAGAAGTCGTGGACTTCGGGTGGCTGGTTCATGGTTTCAACACCCACAGGCTCATTGCTGGATATGGTATTCCACTGCTGGTGGTGTGGCAAAGGAGATTGACCATGTGCTCATTGATGGTCATTGGACAATGATTCAGAACTGCAGGGTCTACTGGAAAGGTCAGTTCCTCAATACCAACCACAGGCTTGTTGTATCAACTCTAAAGTTTCAGCTTAAATCCAGGAGGATGTTACCATGCCAACCTAGGCTAGATGTTTGCAAGCTCAAGGATGAGAGTAAATGAGTTTTCTAACAGACTGATTGGGGATTTGGAGGGGGGGGGTCTTGGTGTTTTGGGGAATCCTGAAGAGTTGTGGAGTGCCTTCAAGACTACCATTCTTGATGTTGACGGTCGATGTCTTGGATCCCACCGTCGGGTGAAGAAGAACTTTGCCTCCCAAGGGACACTGGATACCATTGACCAGTCGCAGGGCCGGGCTTAACGGCAGAGCTGAGATGTTCAGGGAGTTGAGGCGGTAAACTGTACGTGCACTAAGGGTGGACAAGGAGGCCTGTATGTTAGAAATCTGTGAAGAGCTAGAGCACCACATGTGGTCAAATGATTCTCGTCTTGCTTACAGAGGATTTCATGCATTGCGTTCCTCCAAACCCATCCCTCAGTGCACTGCAGTTAAAGTGGAGGGTGGTGGGCTCTTGACGGAGGAGTCCGACGTGAGAGCCTGCTGGGCCAGTTACTTTGAGCAGCTGTACCAGGCTTACCTACCAGCTGTTGAGTTGGATATCAGGGGTGTAACTATACCTATTGCTGACCCTCCAATCAACTGTGAACTGCCTTTGTTTGTGGAAACACCGCTTGCGGTGAAGTGGTTGAAATGCGGTAAAGCTCCTGGCATTTCTGGAATCCATACTGAACTTCTCAAGGCTGGTGTAAATGCTGTACTCGTGTCATTGCATGTGGTTCTGTGCTCTGCCTGGAGCATAGATGTCATCCCAATTGCCTGGAAGAGGAGCCTTGTTGACCCTCTCTGGAAATGGAAGGGTGATCACCAGGACTGCAACAACTACCGAAGGGTGACTCTGCTCTCAGTGCCGGACAAGGTCTTTGCTTGGATAATTCTTGTTCGGGTTTGCCACCATCTGCTTGAGCACCAGCGCCCAGAGCAGTCAGGCTTTGCACCAAAGAGATCAACGATTGACCATATCCTTACTTTTCGAGTCCTCACTGAACGTAGACAAGTTTCGGCTGGGGCTGCTTACAGCCTATGTTGATCTCCGCAAAGCAATAGATTCAGTGAATCAGGATGCCCTCCTGAGGATTCTCATTCTTCGTGTGGTGCCACCAAAACTGATGAATCTGATTTCTGAACTATACTCTGGTATTGAGTGCTGTGAGGTGTGGTGGTTCCATCTCCGACTTATTTCCAGTTGTTGCTGGAGTTCGTCAGGGTTGTGTCCTGGCCCCCACTCATTTTAGCGCCCGTGTGGGTTGGATGTCGAAGAGAGCAAACTGCGGTGCATCATTTGGGAATGTCAAGATCTCTGACTCTGTTTTCGCCGATGATTCAGTCATCTTTGTGGAGATGATGGATGTCCTTATGCGGGCCCTCGAGGCGCTGAATGAGGAGTCGGAGCTGCTGGGATTGCGGGTTTCTTGGGTCAAAACAAAGATCCAGGATTTCAATGAAATCTTGGTCCATGTTTGTGGTGACTATGTTGAAGTCACGGAGAGATTCAATTACTTCGATAGTGATATTCATATCTCTGCATGTTGTAAGCCAGAGATTGATATCTGTGTCGGGCCTGTGGAGTCATGAAGTCACTGAATCATGGGGTGTGGCGCTGTCGGTACCGATGCAGGAGGATGAAAGTCTGAGTCTTTAATTCGTTGGTCCTTCCATTCTTGCTCAATGGATGTGGGACTTGGACTCTGACGAAGGATCTGAGATGGAGACTTTTCTCCTTCTGTACCAGGTATCTTTGGATAATCCTTGGCTATCGCTGGTCAGACTTCTGTCCAATGAGCGGTTGCTGAGAGAGACTCAGGTGAGATTTGTTACCTGCATAGTGCGTGAGCGTCAGCTGCAGCTGTATGGACATGTGGTTCGTTTTCCTGATGCTGATCCTGCTCACCAGATTCTCTGGTAGCAGGTTGATTGGCATCTCAAGGACATGAGGATGGGAGAGGCAACTAACTGCTTGGGTGATGACCAGAAGGAGGCCCCTGGAGTACCGGTGTAAAATGGACGCAGCGATGCACTGCTCCGGTGCATGCTTCCATACTTGACCTCACCTGTAGCAGTGTGGATTACCTCCCTTCTGCAGGAATTGTCATGCAGAGCAGTGATTGTAGTGTTGAACTGGCTTTGATTGTGTGCATTTCATCATGTAATGCCATGTAATGTGTGGATGTTGCTCTGTTTGCACGGCTGCGCTATAAGAAAGTGTGAGGAAGGAGAGGGTTAAGAGGGATAGGGAGAGGAATAAAATGGATTGATGAGGGATTTCAGAAACGGGAGAATTACAAAGGGGGATTGAAACACGCACGCACGCACGCACGCACGCACGCACGCACGCACGCACGCACGCACGCACGCACACACACACACACACACACACACACACACACACACACACACACACCGCATTTCCCTGTCCACCGATACAAGGGGATGTGTAAAATAATTAACAGAATTACTGTTGAAATATCTAAACTTGGGATACCTTATGTGTTGAGTGCGACACATTTCCAAAACCGTAACAGTATCTTTCTGCATGCTCATTCATCTTTTCACTTTTCCTTCATTGTGTCATTTGTTGTCTTCATTCCACACGTTACCTGTGGCTCCAAAAAGAATTGTTCTTGCTTACTGAATGATCACATGGCACTTCACTTGCTCTCACCATTCTCACCCTGTGTCTCCAGACTATTCGCAAAAGTACAGCGCCTTCAGAAAGTATTCACACCCTTTGACTTTTGTCACATTTTGTTGCGTTACAGCCTGAATTTTAAATGGATTTAAATTTTAAAAAATGTTACCAATCTTCACAAAACACCCCATAACGACAAAGTGAAAACATGTTTTTAGAATTTTTTACAAATTAATTAACAATGAAAAGCTGAAATGTCTTGAGTCAAGTATTTGACACTCCTTATTGAGCTCAGGTGCATCCAATTTCCTTTGATCGTCCTTGAGATGTCTCGACAACTTCATCGGAGTCCACCTGTTTCCAATTCAATTGATTGGACATGATTAAGAAAGAAACACACCTTTCTATATCAGGTCCCACAGTTGACGGTGCATGTCAGAGCAGAAACTCCACCATGATGTCCAAGGAACTGTCTAGAACTCAGAGATAGAATTGTGAGGAGGCATAGATCTTGGGAATGGTATAAAACAATTTCTTGAGTGTTGAAAATTTCCAAGAGCACAGTGAGCTCCATCATTAGGGAATGGAAAGAATATGGAACGACCTAGACTCTTCCTCGAGCTGGCTGTCCAACTAAACTGAGAAACCAGGCAAGAATGACCTTGGTCAGGGAGGTGACCAAGAACCCAATGACCACAGTGACAGAACTACAGAGTGCTTTGGCTGAGATGGGAGAACCTGCCGGAAGGACAACAATCTCTGCAGCACTTCACAAATCTAGGCTTTATGGGAGAGTGGTCAGACAGAAGCCACTCCTGAGAAAAAGGCACATGACGGCACACCTGGAGTTTGCAAAAAGGCATGGGAAAGACTGAGAGGAAAAGGTAAAAGGTTCTGTGGTCTGATGAGATGAAAATTGAGCTCTTTGGTCTGAATGCAAAGTGCTACGTCTGGCGGAAACCGAGCACAGTTCATCACCCATCTCACACCATCCCTTTAGCATACAGCTAAAGCAACACTAGAATAGCTTCAGAACAAGAAGGTGAAAGTCCTTGAGTGGCCCAGCCAAATCCCATACTCAAATCCCACTGAGACTCTGTGGAAGGACTTGATGATTGCTGTTTCACCGACGCTGTCCATCCAATTTGACAGAGCTTGAGCAAATCTGCAAGGAAGAATGAGAGAGAATCTCCAAATCCAGATGTGCAAAGCTGATACAGACATACCCAAGAAGACTCGAAGCTGTAATCACTGCCAAAGGCACTTCCATAATGCTGGTCGTATGGCAGCTTAGCTGCTGGGTAGTTATCATTTCTTGAAGCGTGACTGTGTCGCTGATGCAGTGCCCCTCTACCAGTACACACACTGGAATTGATACTCGTTTCGCCGTCCTCGGAAGGATGACAGGCTCAGTCAACCCCCTGGTGTATTAATTCAGCGGCCGACGGGGCTTGAACTCAGGATCCCAAGATCCCACTCAGGATCCCTAGGATCCCAAGCCGCCACCGTAACCACTGAGCCAACACCAGGCTCGCTTCCACAATGTATTGACTCAGGGGTTGATTAGTTATAATTATTGATGTGAGATATTTCAGCTTTTCATTTTTTATTAATTTGTAGAAATTTCTAAAAACTCGCTTTCACTTTGTCATTATGGGGTATTTTGTGTTGATCGTTGAGAATTTTTTTTTTAAATTCAATCCATTTTAATGTAAATTTAGGCTGAAACGCAACAAAATGTGGTAAAAGTCGAAGGGTGTGAATACTTTCTGAAGGCACTGTAGGTGCCGACTCATCCTTCATTCACCACCCACTATGACCTTTTCCCTCTAATATCCTGCACTGTCCTCTTTCCTTTCTACCAGACATGACAGACCTCTGTAGCTACAACTTGGCCAATGCTTTGATTTATTTTTAAAAGTTTGTTCTCCCCTTTCTCCCCAAACCTCCTCTCTGCCCATCTCTTCCAACAATGCAACCATGATGATGTCAACTGGGATTGTGTATGGCTATTTTCACCAATGTTCAATCAAAAAGCCCTCATAGTCATTTTAATGCAATATTTGTCTTTTTGCACATACATAGTTATTTTAACTTTTTCCCACTTTTATCATTCTGTCATTATGGCAATGTCAGTTCGCTCATTTATGTAACTCTTTTATTTCCATGTCTTACTTTTAATTTTAGCCTGGTGTTGGCTTAGTGGTTAGAGTGGTGCCTTGGGATCCCAGGGTCCTGAGTTCAAGCCCCGTTGGCTGCTGAATTAACACCAGGGGGTTGACTCAGCCTGTCATCCTTCCGAGGACGGCGAAATGAGTGCCAGTGTACTGGTCCCGGTGTATGCCCCGGTTAGAATAGGTGTACCATATCCCTGTGTGTCGTAAGAGGCGACCAGGGTTGGCGTCAGGAAGGGCATCCGGCCATAAAACATTGCCTCAAGAAAAAGCCCAACCCCTGCACAGCAGGGAAAAATGGCTGTAAAAACGGTAATTTTTTTTTATTTTCTTACTTTTAATTTTCATGTGTACTTCCACCGATTCTCTCTCTCCATCTCTCCATCTCTCCATGTTTATTACCTCCCTCAGTGATGTCCTGGCACAGTTGGGAGGCCTGCGATGCATAACTACAGATGTTGGACGATGCCGTGCTTGGCTGCGCGTAGCACTAAACGATGGCCTGCTTGAATGTTACTTGGCCTCCCTTCTTGTTGACCCAATATCCTTGGCTGAATTTTATTGGTCATCAGGCCTTTTGCTAGATCCTGAGTGTAGCGCCCAGCTTCAGACACTGGTGCAAGGTCTTAGTGGACTTCCCTTTCACCTTTCAGCTAATGCCAGTATGCTGAATGAATGGACTACGACACCACTTTCGTTGGCCGGACTCTGCATTGTCCGACATTCAGGTGCAGTCTCTCTAGAAGCTGCACCAAGGCGTGCTGTGAGTTGCAGCAACGTCACCTCTCTAGCTGACAGTTTTCAAGGATATGACGTATCTGGGGTGCCACCAGCTGGACCAGGCCGTAGCTACAGCCTGTACGAGGGTCTTGCAGCAAATATAGAAAATGACGGTGGAATTTTGGACAAGACAGCAGGACTTGTTTATGAGAGCAGCAGCTTTTGTGGCAGTCAAGGTGATGGCAGCTATGGTAGTGAATTGAGTAGCAACACCGATGGGTTGAGCCTCCCTGAGGACCTCATCATGGATTTGGTATCACCAGCTCAGTCAAGCGATCAACAACAAGAGAAGTTACCCTTGGAACATGGTTTCTGTAACAATGCTGATATTGCACCACAGAGAAATAACATTAATGAGAGAACATATGTGGAGAAATTGGAAATTGCGGTAAGTGAATCGTCAAGCTTTGCGTCCAGCTTGGCGCTTTCACTTCCTCGAAGCAGTCTCCTTTCTGCCGGAGATGGCTATCAGCCTGAGTTCTCTGCATCAGTGAGTCCAGCATCAGAAGCTGAAGAAGCGTTTCCTTTACCAGACACTGAAGATCAACATCCAACCAATGAGCTTACATCCTTCACCAGGTCTAGGTTCAGAAAGGTATCTGGTGTGCATTATCAGGGTGTAGGTGGAGAGGACACATTTATTTGCAAAAGCATTGCAACTCAAAAAATGGCTCCAGCAAGAATATATTCGAGCAGAAAGCATCCATCAACATCAAGTGACTCTCCAGTAGTTGACAAGTTAGATGGTGCTCCTGTGCTCGAAACGTGCATCTTAACAAGTCCCACGAATAATGGTCACCGTGACTTGTTTGGCTCTGAAGAGGACATTTATCGTCTCAGCCAAGAGGCAGACATTACTTTTTTGGATGTTGGTCATAAGGATCTACCTTTATCAGGGTTGCCTGGGTCAATGAATGCAACGAGCAGACATGATGCTAGCGTTGGTACAAGCTCACCCCCACTGTTGAAGGAGGTCAAGGTGATACACAAGAGAAAAGCTGGTAAGATTTTTCTTTCTTTTCAAAGTCATGTCGAAGGAGCACACAATTTGAATTGTATGCAAATGATGTAGACTTCAATCCTTGACATTAATCATGCTATGGTTACAGGTTTTGTTCTAAATGAGAGTGTTTGCCTAAATCTGCTCGTATTACTACACCTGTCGTTACGCTTTTCTCACCTTTCTCCTGCAATTTGCTCTCCTTTTGCTGTGGTCTATCCCTTTGCCCTATCTTGTCTGTTGATCTAAGGCCCCCATAAACCTCTCCTCTAGTTCTGCTCTTCAATGAACCTCGATACCTGAATACAATTTTTGTTTAAAAAGCTGTCAAACATCTTGGTTTTTTGGGCTCCCAACTGAGTGTTGGCTCAGCTGGGGGCTTGCATTGTGGGTCCTGTCACTCTGTCCTTCTGTCTGGCCTCTGCTCAAAAATGACGATGCATTTTTATGCCTCCGCCGACGAAGTCGCCAGAGGCATTATGCTTTCAGGTTGTCCGTCCGGCTGTCCGTTCGTTTGTCCGTGCATTCGTGATTCCCTTTTAAATTAACGTTCTCTGCAACCGCTTGTCCGATTGACACAAAATTTTCACCATCGGTACGACTACTCGTGTGGAATGTTTTAATGATAATTATGATGTCACAGGTCACGTGTGGCAGCCATGTTGGAAAAAGGAAAAACTTTGCACCTCGGTATCTCCAAAACCGCTCCATGGGAAAAAAAATTGAAACTTGGCACATGGCAAGTATTCCTTATGGGGAATAAGTGTTGTTAGCCATGATGTCATCGATGAAGCGGTATCCCAGCTAAAATTTGACACGTAGAATGTTTTATACAATCGGTATGAAAAATTTTGAGGGTCGTCTCGGGATAAATTGGTTGACAGAAAAACATTGATGATGTCATCGGTCACCTGGTTTTAAAAAAAAAAAAACCTTAAAAAAATCTTCTCCAAAATGGCTTAGCAGATTGAGACGAAACTTTACAGGTATGACCGCCTATTCATGACGAGCAAAAAGTTCCCTCCCATTGACGACGTCGGTCACATGGTCTGGCAGCCATATTGAATTTACTCAAAAAACTTCAAAAATGTTCTCCAGAAAGGCTTGACAGATCGAGGGGAAACTTCACACGCAGGTTCCCCAAGCATTGGGGTTACCAGGGTGTTCACGAATAATTAATAGGTCACATGGTCTGGCAGCCATATTGGATTGAAGGAAAGTATTTTTAAAAGTTATTTATTTTGAACCGCTTCATCGATCGACGTGAAACTTCACATATGCCATCTGACACCTTTGCTGCATGTAGTGTGAAAATGATGATGTCACAAGTCATGTGGTTTGGCAGCCATCTTGGATAGAAAAAAAACAAACCTTATCTGATAACACGAAACTTGACAAACCTGATCCCCTACCCAATTAGAGGCAGAATTTAAATTTTTGATGTCATTGGTTAAGTGGTTCAGCAGCCATATTGGATTGAAAATAACAACCTTCAAATTTCTTCTTCTCCAAAACCGCTTGACGGATCGAGGAAAACTTCATACTCATCTTCCCCAAGCCTTGTGGATACGAGGGTATTCACAAATAATTAATGTCGCATGGTCTGGCAGCCAGAATTCTTAAATTCTTTGAATCTGGGCTATTTTTGATTTTTTTTTTAATGCCTCTGCTGATGAAGTCGCCAGAGGCATTATGTTTTCAGGTCCTTCCGTCCATCTGTGATAGGTTTTCGTTACTGCGATAACTTAAGAACAGCCGGAGGGATCCGAGTCAAACTTGGTACAAGTATGTATAATGATGTAAAGATGAACTGATTCGATTTTGTGGTCAAAAGGTCAAAGGTTAGAGGTCACGTTAGGTAAAAATTGTGGTACCGTGCTAACTTGTGACCAGTGATGGGATTTTGACCAAACTTGGAATAAGTATACAGGAGGATGGATGGTGGCAACAAGAGGTCAAAGGTCAGAGTCCGTGATATATTTTTGTTCCCGCGATAACTTCATAACGGTTGAAGGGATGCAAGTCAAACTTGTGCAAGTGCAGTATCTATAATGATGCATCCATAAACTGATTAGGTTATGGGGTCAAGAGGTCAAAGGTCATGTCAGGCAAAAATGTGATATTTCAGAACAGCTGAAGGGATTTAAATCAAACTTGATACAAGTATTATAATGATGTAATAATGTGGGTGGAGACATATGTGTTGACGTCGAAGAGTGTCATTATAGTTTTAGTTGTTGTCGTCGCATCATCATCATGTTCCATGCTTCATATCAGATTGGAGGGTATCTTTCCGAGTCGAGAGGGCCATAAGAGCTATGATGCAGCCCGCAAGCTGGAGGTTCCCCATCCCTACTCTAATAGAGCATTGGTTCTGCCGAAGCAGTTTCTTGACTCGGGTTATAATTCTGGATGGTTCACCACTCTGACACAGCAAGTTAGGGTAGGTATTTGGATTTTACTCAGAGTTCCGGTGTTAGCTGGCCTACTTTTCGCAAAGGACACTGGGCTCTTCAGCATCCACCAGCGAATGCTGGCAGACGGGATTTCCAGTTTAATGTCCATCCGATGGACGAAGTCAATCCGAGGGACGGCACACACTTTGATGCATCACCGTGCATGCGAAACACCAGGTTTACAGTTAATAGCTGGGTTTGGATTTGAACCCAGACGCGACAGCTCAGAGACCTTTTCCAGAGAAGAGATCTTCTGGCAGAATACCTCTAGCGCCGAGGCTATCCTGCCAGCCCTTTTTCTATTTTTGGAAATGATCAATTAAAAGACGAATGGAATCAATATCTTGAGATTAAGGACAATGATGAAGGAAAAAGTGTTGATATGTACATTTAATATCCCATTCTCAAAACCTTTTGACCTCTGTTGTTGACCAATATAGGTGTTGAAATATCCCTTTTTGGTGTTTTAACAATGGTGGCCTAATATGGAGGCAACTCCTATGGATCGCTGTTTGTGCAGGCGTCCATACCCCTTTCCCAAATGTTCTCAAGATGGGGACCTTGGAGAAACGGAGCCGTGCAGTGGCTCTGTGGCGTGAATACCTCGCTGTCCTGTCACCCATGTTCTTGCAGCTCTACCAACCTGGGCAGGAGTTTGAGGGAAGGCCTGTGGAAGTGCATGCAATTGCCTTGTGCCAGGTATTTGAATAATGCCATGAACTCTGGCTCTGTGAAGGAATATTTTTGTAAATGCTCTGCATTACTCTGAGTATTGTTAGATGGCTTTTCCAAAGTGGGATAGTCTGGCATATTCAGCAGAAAAAGTTTGTGGTGTTTTAAAAAAAAAAAAAAAAATTCTATATTGCAAGAGTCAAGATTCATGGATGAACTAAACGACATTGGACAGCAGGTTTACAGACAACAAATGGGTGTCGGGTGAGAGAGATGTTGTGGATACAAAGAGTAAAGGAGGAAAAACACAAAAAAAAGAAAACAATGGCTTGGAGAGGAACAGAATGGGAAATGATCAGTGTGTATGGGAAAATTGTGAATGTACATGGATGATCAAGTCATCCATCCATCCATTGGGACCATACTCTGTGCAGAGCGTTGATGCTCCCTCAGCAGTCTCCTTGGCTATTGGGTACAATCCTGGATGGGTCGCCACTCCGACGCAGGATACCAGTATGCTGGCACTCATTTTCCCGACCTCAGAAGGATGACAAGCAGTCAACCCCACCTGGTATTAATTCAACAGCAGTGGGATTTGAACTCAGGATCCTAAGCCCGCCACCCTAACCATTAAACCAACACCAGGCATATCATGTGATGTAGTGATGGGAAGTACATTTTAGAGGCTGAAGCAAGCGGGATGAGACAATAGACACAGCAGGGAGACAATTCCACAATTGGGAGAATAGGTGGACAAGTTAATGCAGATGGATAATCAGCATGCACTTGGGGATGGTGCGCAGGTGAGGGCCTCCTTGAAGAACACGTGTGACCTGGGGTGGCTATGGGAGGGCAGAGATAAGAGAGAATATGAGGAGCAAAACCAAATGTAAGCATATAGAATGGAGAGCCCATCAACTTGTTGCCAGTGGGGGAGTGATAGTCCCTTTGAATCTGCCTTTATTGAGATTCCATTGCTGTGTTAGGCTTTTGTTTTTGATGGCCTCAAGAGGAGAAAGGTGAGAAGCAGGAGCACCAGCCCAGAGTGGGCATTGGGGAGTCATACTCCATGGAGCTTCATATGAAAGGCTGGTACCTCATGATTATATCAGATGTGGCTTTGGAATGCCTTACCTCTCTGGAGAAGACCCAGGTGGTGGTTCACCTTTGATGCCAGTTTGGAGATATGATCCTTCCACAAAAGCTTATAGCAGAAAATGTGGCCAAGGGGTTACAGGGACTGCTCCTCTTCCAGTGGCTGTCCAGAGAAGTGGATGAGAGCTTTTAGCGTTGTCTGCGCCCCACAGAAATATTCCACGAAGTGGTTTGTTTTGTCCCAAACACCGATCTATGTGGAACGACCATGTGACTGCATATGACTTGCTGGCGTTGAATGTCGGGTTACAAGTAGCTGAACAGCAGACTATTTTGTCCAGATGTGAAAGGGGTTCAGTAGTTGTTGGGCTTTCAGAAGAGTTCTGCATCGGGTGGAGGTATCCGGAAAACGGTAAAGTTGGCTTTCAAGTCGTACTAGGCGTGCTTCTCATCGCTTCGCTGACGGGTTCAATTCAAAAGGCGGCGTGTTGTACTCGACAAACATATTGTACGTGAATCTGTGATCATCGCTGAGGATGTAAAATTAAGTAAAAACCAAAGAAAAAGGATCTTTTATATAACACGTAATAGTAATCGTCATGGCTGTAGCTGTGCATGTTGTTGTTTGTGTGCTCCTTATGTGTACTTTAATATATTTTTTTATATTGCTTCAAGAAGTGTTGCTGTATTTCCTTCTCCGTGCTCCTCCCATGTCTTTGTAAAGGGTTCCTGCTGTAGTAAAATAACACGTTGAATGTAAGCTGATTTCCAAATGATGTTGATACTTGGGCAGCCGATTACTAAATGATGCTGATGATGCTGGCATCGCAGATTACCAAACATAACAAGATGGCAACTATGCGCGACCCCCACCCCTTGTATGTCATGACGTCGATTTCTTCGATAAAAATAAGTGCTGATACAAATTCCTGACAGCTTGACTGCACAATGTAAGGTGACATTGCAGTTAAAGATGACAGAAACACAAATCTATCCATATCTTAACGAAGACACGTCCTTAGTGCGTAACTGTTTAAACGGTGAAGACGGACTGACCACGTGCCTGGGTGTGGCCAAACTCTATGATTGACAGGAGCTCTGAAGCGCTCGAGCTGTGATTGGTTACTGATCTCGTGGACGGTCTGACGACCAATCACAGCAATGACGTAAATGTAAGGAGGACGAGGAGAAAACAATTTGAAAACCCCCTCCTATTGACAGAGTCGAACGTCGGGGTAATATATGTTACATTAAAGTTACTTTAATAAATGTTACTTTGCATTGACAGAACCCCAGACTGAAAGGAAATATGAGAAAAGACACCATTATAGGGCCACCTGCTGTTTATGCTCACAGAGGAAATCGGACAAACAGGGGACCCCTGAATACAAAAGGAACACAATTTAGAAGTCAAACATGGATGCCAAACAGTATGAGCGGCTCCATAGATATCCAAAGATATGGTCCTAACCTCTTTCTTGATGTTCAAGGTTTTCATCCACTGCTGTCAGAAGGAGTAATATGTCCAAAGTGGAATCGCCAGGTTGGAAGTGAAACCTCTTTTTTTGGACAATCGACAACCTCGGGCATGGCCACAATGATGGACTCCATTACTCCGTTATTTATAGGGAGGAGGCTGGATATAATAGGTCTCTGAAGGGGAGAGGATTATGTATGATGGGATTGCGGGAGAGTTCCTGAGGATTTGAGCCCTTATGCCGTCATGAATGGTTGAGGAAGACATGTCGACCTGGCTAAGAAACTTGTCCACTACGACAGGGAAGATGTCTACATTGTCTTGGAAAAAAAAAATTCTAATGGGAGGAAGGGTAGAAAGAGGAGCGGATGTATTGAGAACCTTGGCCTTTGATGAACTAGACTCGGTTTCTTGGCAAGGGTTGTACTGGGTGGTATGCCAATGCCTTCCTCGCAGTAGTTTAGAGTAGGGATTGGTAGTTTAGTCAGGGTGCCGGCGATAGCTCGTCTACTCCTGCACGAAGGACACCGCGCGATCTTTAACGTCCACCAACTAATGCCGGCAATCGGGACGACCAGGACAGATAATAGCCGGGCCAGGATTAAGTCCCAGGCTAGACAGCTTGAAGGTGAGTGTGTGTACCTCCGAAGACATCCTGCCATCCCCACACCCAAAGTACAACCACCAAATTTCACCTCATTCAGTCCAGCATTGTTGTTGTTTTTTAATACATAGCCAAGGTTCGTGGAACAGCTGTTACACTGACCGGATCAGGATATAACACCAAAAAATGAACAATGGAGACGGAGAGAGAGGGGGAGAAAGGGGTACACAGAGATCAAGACGCACGGAGACACAGAGCGGGGGTCGTGGTGGAGGTGGAGGTGGAGGTGGGGCGGGGGAAGGGGGGGAGGGACACTTGTGCAAACAATGTGTGTGGGGAGGAATGGGGGACAGAAAAAGATGTGTGGGGTGGACAAGATGGATACAGAAGGAAACTCTGAAGAAGAAAAACTGGAGAGTTTGAAGGGTTAGGGGGTGGGTCTGGTGTGGGGTGGGGGAGGAGGTGTGGGGTGGGGGAGGACGGGTAATGAGGGTCCAAAATAATAATGGTTTTGTTTTTGTTGATGATCTGAAATTGGGCGTTTAGGCAAACCCAACCACTTCACTGGACAGCAACTGGAAGAGGTGCAATTTCAGGAGGTGCATACAAGTCACACACACACACACACACACACACACACACACACACACACACACACACACACACACACACACACACACACACACACACACACACACACACACACACACACACACACACACACACACACACACACACACACACACACACACACACACACACACACACACACACACACACACACACACACACACACACACACATACACACACATACACACACATACACACACATACACACACATACACACACATACACACACATACACACACATACACACACATACACACACATACACACACATACACACACATACACACACATACACACACATACACACACATACACACACACACCCAATTATATATAGTATGATCTATCAGAATCTTTCTCTGATTAATGTATTGTAAATGTGAGAGACATTTTCATCGGTAAAAATGCAGTTATCATCCCAAGTTACCAGGAGGGCATTTTACAGTCATCCATGTCAGCTGCAAGGGCATCGATCACTGTTGAGAAAGTGTGTGGGAGGGGGGGGACATGAGAGTACATAGCACCAAGTCAACATGGCATAAGGGGCCCTGGAAATTTTGGATTCTGAGCACTTCATGGCCACTTGTGTTGCCTTTTCTGGGAAAATTATTTTTGTGGGTTTGAGAGGATTGGGGATGGGGGAGGTCAACTTTATTTTTTGTTCTGTACATTCAAAAAAAAATAAAGGAATAGGAATAACAAAAAAATCGTAAGTTGGCAAGAAAGGAAGAAGAACAATATAACAACCTGGGAACAATGACCTAAAAGTCCAATTCAGTGAGCAATTGGTGAGAAGAGCAGTTGTACATCGCTAACAACACTCCAAGCTGCGAACGTTTTTTCAAAGACAGAAAAAGTCAATAAAACATCAGAATTCCTCCGGATCTTTTGCAAAAAAAAATTCTTTTTTGCATACAGAGTTGAGGCTCATGGAAGAGCGAGAACACTGAACAGATCAGGACACAGCAGGACAAAAGGAACAGTCCAGAGATTGAGGGGTTAGGGGAAGGGGCACTAACAGCTTAGTTGAAGGAAACTTGGACAGAACAATTTGTCTGGGGAGGAATGAGTTGTAGGGGAGGATGCATGGGGTGGACAATGTGGATTCAGAAAGAAACTCTCAGGAAGGAAAAACTGAAATATGGAAGGAAGAAGGCTTGGTGGTAGAACGTGGCAGATCAAATCGTGACAATTTTTGTCTTATGGGTTATGATGGACCCTTATTCCCCTAATACGTTTGGTTGAAATTGTATAACTGATGACCAAGTGCATTGACTACTATAGGCAGACACCAAATTGTGTATTTTGGTGTGATGATGATGATGATGATGATATTAGACTTGAAATCCTCAAGTGTTGTCAATAGCTCTCTCAAGTGCCGGTCCACACGTGCTCTGGAGCTGTACGCGATGTGGATCAGTTGTGGTGAATATAATTAATTGTTTGGGCCATACGAAATTCGGGTAACCAACGGTCCCAAAAAGCAGAGAATCAATTAATATTCCACTCATGAGGCAATTTATCGCTCATTCAAACTTTTCATAAAATTCATTAAATCAAGGAAAACTGCTTGGTCATCCTTTGGTGAGTACAGTATAAACATTTTTTTGTTTTTCACCCCAAAAAGTTGGAGGGAGGGGGGGGGACAATCAATATGCAGTCCCCCTCCTCCAAAAGGTAGGGGAGGACACGTCCCTCCCCCACCGATCGATGCCCACGGTACTGATTCTACATGTAGGCCAGACAACATTTGGCAGGCGAATCGTACTTGAAAGGGGATTTAGCTGAGTTTCTATTGACGATCTTACAATAGCATTTGATCACAGTTATAATTTGACTCGTGCTGTTTCCAGAAAAGTGGGGCAACTTAGCATAACAATTGTGCATTTTGTGAGGAAAGCACCAAATTTGGCGCACGAGTAGCCTATCATATTATGAACAGATTTGGATATTGGGCCATCTCAAATTCAGCCGCTGATGGCTGTGGCAGCCATTTTCCACTGCCATCAAAAATTTTGAGATGGCCCAATATCCAAATCTGTTCATAATATGATGGGCTATTAGTGTGCCAAATTTGGTGCTTTCCTCACAAAATGCACAATTGTTATGCTATATTTAGCTAAGTTGCCCCACCAGAAGCATAAATCAACTTTGAAACCATAAGCTTTGGAAGTAATCCAGTATTTAACATTACATTGTTTTTACAGTGAATGTTTACTTGTTATGTAATTTTATTACATCTTGCAGTTGCATATTTAGTGTCTGCTTTTCAGGTATTCACTTCATCACCAAAGCAATAATGCTAATTACAACCACTTGAGGGCAGCAATGCTTCAAATTTAGAGCTTAATTATTCTCTTACCCCTCTTCCCTCCCTTTGGTGTGCAGGGCATGACCCGCAGCAGTAGTTTTAGCCTGTTTCCAACGGGGGTAGGTGGTCATTGCTCCTTTGAGGTGACCTTTTCCGGTGGTGCACGTCTTCATCTGCGTGCTCCATCTGAGGAGCAGGCTGATGACTGGCTGGAGCGCCTTGGAGAGGCATTGGCTGGCCAGAGGTCTGTGCCCGAGCTTGGAGAGGCCCATGCGGTGGAGCAGTGGCCCCAGCAGCCAACGTCCATTCATTGGCCCCCTGAAGCATTTTCAGAAGCACTTGTTCATGGCGTTCTCCAGCGCATGACTGCCAGTGGTGTTTGGCGCACTTTCTACTTCTGTCTTACACCAACAGTACTTGAATACTACACACTTGCAGGGGTAGGAGGCCCTCCACTCTGTTCGTATGCCATCACGGACCTTCGGGCGGTCCTTCCAGACATCAACCAACACCCACTCGGGTGTTTCAATGTGGAGCTCACCCACGACACATTGTACTTGAGGGCTTCAAGGCAGCATGAAGCGGAGCATTGGATGGATACCATGCGTACTTTGCTTCACGAGCGCAGCCCACCAGAACCGGAGTTGCCGTTAGGGTTGGTGAATGGTGAAAGCGGTGGAGTCGACAGAGCGGGTGGTGAAACCACGTGCCATCACGTGGTGTCGTGTCATGGACAATACAGGACTTGCAAAATTGTGAGTGCAGCCTCCGTCACAACTACCTTTCTCAGCCTCTTGCTGTTGCTTCCACAAGAGAAAGGACTGGATGCACAAGGTTACAAGTGTGCAAGTAAGTCCTCTACGTTTGTGCTTTACACTATTTTGCAATCGGCCTTTGGCAAAATTGATTTGTCCCATTAGCTCACAAGTATGAAAATACAACTCGGTCGAGTTAAAACCAAGTGTTGAAGGGATAGAATGCAAAAATCGCCTTATTTAAACTAGTTGACCCCTTTCATCCGATAGAATCAAAGCTGTAATTGAAGTCATGTGATTTTTACCATCTTTTATTTTGTGACCAAATAAGCAACAATGTGACCAATTATTTTGTCTTCAGTGCTTATAATCACCAACAAAACCACAGCATAGTTTTGGTTGTCATAACCTTGTGAAAATCATAAAAGCTGGCCTGGTTGAAAATAGGTTGTTTTATTTTGCTTATGTTGATCAAACTGTTTGTTTGGTTTTCCTAGCCTTTGGGAAAGGGATGGAATCATGGGGGAATCATCTTCCCTTTTGTCATAAATATTGCTCGAGTCGATCACAGTCGCCTCAATTGTGTTTGCGTGAGGTTACTTGGGAAAACTACTTATGTATTATTATGTACAGGGTGTTTCATTAAAAATGCAACCCCAAGTTGTTTTTAAACTTTCTTAATTTTTCCTTTGAAACAACATGAAACTTAAACATAATAATCTTTGTAATATGTAGAATAAAGTAACACACAAAAATGAAAGCAGTGATTTCAGTAAAGTTGTGGATGGATCCTCCTGGAAAAGTTGTCGATAACTCGGCTGCGTTCCTGAACCTGAATAGCTTTGATGTTTGTGGAAGTTGCATTTTTGAGGTCGTCAATAGTCTGATGCCTCCCCTGGTACACTCTAACCTTCAGGTAACCACACGTATAGACATCAGGTGGGTTGAGGTCCAGAGAATGGGGGCTCCCATTCAACATTTTGTCCTCTAGATGATCAACTCACTGAATTTCTGTTGGAGCTATTGTATTGATCTGTTGGAACTGTGAGGTGTGGCACCATCTTGCTGAAACCTGTCGAGGTGGTGCTTCCTTGCTAATCAAAACTCTGGAACCGGAAGATCGGAAATCGGAGCGAAGGCCCCGATTTCCGATCATCGATTTGGTTTCAGACCAGGTCACTCGACCCTGGATATGCTGCTTCTGCTCTCCCAATAATGGATGGAGGTCCTCAATGCCAACATGACATCAGAGCCAGATCCCTCGACATATCGCGTGCCTTTGACTTGGACTGGCACCCTGCCCTGCTCACAAAACTCTCTTCTTATGGTATTGAAGCTCGCAGACTTCCTCTCCTGTCACAGCCAATGTGTGGCCCGAAGTGGAGTTCTCTCATCCCCTCTTCCTGTCCAGGCTGGAGTTCCTCAAGGCAGTGTTCTGGGCCCTGTTCTTTTTCTGGTTTTCTGCAATGATCTCTCCGACTCTCTGGAAAATCCTCTTTATCCCTTCGCTGATGACTCCACCCTCCGCCGTACCATCTATCATCCCTCATACCGGCAAGCAGGAGTTTCTTCGCTCACTGCAGATCTGGATAAAATGACAAACTGGTCCAACACGTGGAACATATTTATCAATCCTGACAAATCTCACACTCTCACTATGTCTCTCCAAAAGGACCGTTTGGAACCCCCCCCCCCCCACCACTTTTCTTTCAAGCTTCTGGGTCTCACCCTCTGCCATGATCTTTCCTGGGAAAGCCACATTTCCAAGCTGGCTTCCAAAGTCAGTCGCCGACTGGGAATCCTCCGTTGAGAAAAGTCCTTCCTCGGCCTACCTGAGCTCCTGACTACATAAAAGATTTCGTCCGCAGCCTGATGGAGTACTGCTCTCCCCTCTGGGCTGGTGCTCCCGTCTCTCACCTTTCTCAGCTTCACGCTGTGGATACCAAGGAATTTCGAATCATCGGTATCTCCCACGGTGAGGCTGAGTCTTTGGGCCTCTCACTCTCTCACCACAGGCAGGTCAGTGGTCTTTCTGTCTTCTTCCGTCTCCTCTCCGGTCTCGCCCCCTCCGCCCCTCCCCCTTTGCTCTGTGTGCAATATGTCCCCCCCCCTCCCATATTTCTGCAGGGTGCTCAAGGTCCGCCAGCAACCCCCTTCTGGTAAGACTACCAAAATCACGAATCACTGCTCACCTTCACTCTTTTATTCCTCTTTTTCCCTCCTTTTGAATAAACTCCCACACTCTCTTCAATCCCATTCTTCCCTCCAGGCCTTCAAAACAACTGTTCACCACCACCTCTTATCTTCCCCCATCTAAAAGCATGATCTTTTCTACCCCCGATAATCCAACCCAACCCCACCTCCTTCAAATTCCCTGCTTTCCTTCCTGAAAGTCCCTATAATGTCCATCTTGTATTCCCCATGTTCCCTGTCCCATCCCTCTCCCTTCCACAGATCTCCTAATGTCTCTGCTCCCCACTGTTTTGTCCTTCCCTCTCCCACCCCTCTTGTCTCCTGCCCCCCCCCCTTGTTGTGCTTTATGTGTTAGCTCTCATATGAGTCTCGACGAGGTATACAAATAAAAAAAATGCAACCCAGAATTTCTGCATAATGATCAAGTACCATTCAGTGGTTACGGTTACCGATTTCCCTTCTTCATGTTGAAACCAGAAAGGCTCAATGATGCCGGATTTTCTTATGGCAACCCATGTAGTGCATTTCTGGCTGTGCAACGGCCTTTCTCGAACTTCATCAGGAGAATTAAAACCCCAAAACCTGGTTTTAGAGTTAACACAACCACTTGAAAGAAAGTGAGCCTCGTCAGAAAACCACACATTACTCAGAAAATTTGGATTTTCAAAGTTTCAAAGGATTCAACACCAAGTTGTTTATCATTGTCTGTTAGTTTTTGCTTTGCTTGTATGTGATACTGGTACAAGTTTAGTTCTTGCTTCAGAATTATTTGTGTATTTCATAAAGATATACGTTCAATTCTTGAGATCGACGACGCGGAAATTTCCTGGGGCTCCTCAAAATTGCTTCATGGATCACTTCAATGTATTCTCGTGATCTTGCAGTCCTCTGGCGACCAGACTTTGAGCAATTATGATTTTATACCGTCCAGTGGGACTTAAACCTCTTTATCAATTTGAAAAATAGCAGACTTATCTAGGGCTAATCTGGTCTCAAACTTCATTCTGAATCTGTTTAAATGACTTTGTGGCAAAGTAAGACTCCATAATAAAAATCCTTTGTTCAATTGTTCGTGTCATCTTCAAAATTAACAGTATGACTGATGTTTGTAGTTTTTGCTCCAAACGATGCTTCATACAAACTCGCAATCAAAAAAATTTGGTGTTAAAAAATAAATATTTCACATAATTTTAATAGGGATTTTTTATTTTTTTTATGAAACACTTGTGCTTGTTTATTTGTGGTGGAAGAGCTCCTCCAGTTCCATTTTTGGTTTTATACATCTGTAGGTATGTTATTGAGTCTTGTGGAAGAGCAAAATGTTGAGAATAAAAGTTCAACGTACGAAGAATGGAATGGAACATTGCAAAATAGGTTGCAATGTTTTACAAATCAAGACTATGTCAATCAGCCTAAAGTGCAGAGGATATATATATATATATATATATATATATATATATATATATATATATATATATATATATATATATATATATATATATATTTTTTTTTTCACTGATGAAATTTCAAGCTGTTGTTGAGAGTTATGATGGTGTAATGTGCATACCTTTCTCAAGAATTGCTGTGTCATGAAGTAGTCTTCATCCATATCACGACCTACTTCACACCTATCTTCTGTATACAATGTGAAGGTACTTTTAATTGTGTTTTGTAATGAATTTGTATTTGGGATTCACTTACTTCTGCCAAATAACCTCAACAATTACAATTTTTTAACTTGTTTGGAAGAGCTAATATATACCTTTGTTCATCTCGCTGGTTCCTGGATGGATGGAGACATTGGAGAGGCCATTTTTACCTCCACCACCGAAGGTGAAGGAGGTGATGTTTTCACCCCTTTCTGTCTGTCTGTTTGTTAATTGCCGGAATCCTTCGAATTTCGGCAATTATGTTGGTCTGTTGTGTGTGTCATTCTGTGTGTGTGTCTGTCTGTCTGTTTGTTTGTGTTTGTTTACCCTGTAGCAGCCACACCGTTTCAGCGATCATGAATAAACTGTGTACAGACGTCGGCCATGGTCCAACTTAGACACTTGTCGTTTTTGGTGAATCTTGGTCAAAGGTCAAGGTCAATGTCACCGAGAAACCGAAATTCTTATTTTCGCAATAACGTCCGCTAAAATGGTCTTATCAACTTCAAACCAAATCCAAAATGTGCAACTTCCAATACTGCATCCAACCACTTGTCTCATTGGGGTGTCACACCAACACCCTACTTAGCGGTCCGGGGTCGAATGTCGGGGGTCGGGTCAAAACTTTCAAATTGTGATAAAAACGTCATTTCGATCCCGATTGACTTCCAATTTGGCATGTGGTATCTTGGTATGAGTGTCCTATTATTTGCCAAAAATGACAAAATTTGGTTCAACCACTTCCGGTTACCATGGCAACAAAGTTCCCTAATGACAAACAAATGCAAATTTTCAGATTTTTAAAAATGTTTAACAGTGTCCACAATTGTGCAGATTTGTTCACCAATATTTGCACCCATGTAGGCAATGGCACTGGCTACTGATGTGTTACGTTTGGTTGACCTTCAATCAATGCCAAGGTCGACTATAAACCGTGAATCGTTTTTTTGTCATAATGTACTCAAAAATAGTCGTATCAACTTCAAACTAGGTTTGATCTCGCGCATGCATAGCTTATCACCATTTGAAGTCACAAGGTCAAGGCAAATCTGGTTACCTTGAAAGATGAAACTCCAGGTTTTTGTTTTTTCAGAGATCATGGAGATATGACAAAGTTATTCCGGCAATTCCTTGCTCAACGAGCAATTTCATTTGTTTGTTTGTGTGCAGAATATCTCAAAAAGTTGTGGACGAATCTGGATGAAATTTTGTCGACAGGTTGGGTGTTTGATAAGGACGAACTGATTAGATTTTGGTGAAGGTATGCGCTCTAGCGAGTGCCCTTCTAGTTATCGGTCTCTGTCACAATGTGAATCTGCATGCAAATCCACTTTAATATAGACCATCCATTTTCAGTTCTAACATAATTGACATCCTCTGCAGTTAATGTGTGTGTGTGTGTGTGTGTGTGTGTGTGTGTGTGTGTGTGTGTGTGTGTGCGTGTGTGTGTGTGTGTGTGTGTGTGTGTGTGTGTGTGTGTGTGTGTGTGCGTGTGGTTTTGTTTTGTTTTTCAAAATAAAATTTGAACAAATTTGTCAACTTTAACCACAATAAGTGAATAATGAATGCACAGATGATGTGCAGCATTTACCCTCCACAGCAAATTGTGTTCTAAGATCACATTTTCAGCATTTGTCGCACGCATCAGACCACAAGCTTGACTGGCATTCCCAGGCGGCCTTCACGTCACAGTTTGACAAAGTTGTCCAATTGAACTGTCAAGCTTATGTATAATTGAATGAAAACTTGTTTTGTATGTGGAATTACATCGATTATGTTCAAGTTAGCTGCGACATTCCTCAGGGTCTGTTTATCCGCACCACCTGTGGCTTTAGTGCTGGAAGGCCTATGTGCTTGATTGGCCTTTGCCACAGTTTGACAAAGTTGGTAAATTAACCACAAGTTTATTTTCCACCTTGAATGTGGATGATATCAGAATTATCCACATCTGTTGCTGAGGGTTTGTCCACTCGTAGATCTACTGTAATCTTTATCCTTCATTCCAAGGTGTTTAAAGATTACGTCATGTGCATGCAGTTTTATACAGCAATGAAATAGGGATATAATTTTCGCATTTAAAATAAATATGCTACATTATAACTGTGTTTTTAATCTCTCTAAGTGGGTCACTCTCAGTGGCTTGTGTGAAAGGGGTCACGTTTCGCATTTTATTTTACGTGAAAAATTAAATAATGCTATTTCTTTGTTATGCATTTGTAACATAATTTTATGAGGACATTTCAACTGATATATTTTCAAGCAGACTGCTTATGAAACTAGAGAGTTCATATCACACCTTACCCCACGCTGTCTTGAGATGTAAGGACATGGGCGGGCTCTCAAGCGGAAAATTTTGATCAGTCGCGATGACATAAAATGTCACATAGATATTTCTCCCAAGTACTGCCAAATGAAAGGTTTTTGAAAGTGCAAAAAGGGTGATTTGTGTTCCACAGTGTTCAAGTATATAATTCAATTGAAATGAAATAATTATTTTAAAGGTGGTAGAAAAAAACAAATTCCAAAAGTTCACCGTCGTTGCAGCAGCATCTTTTACACCACCTTATTTAACATGTCATGTTAGTTATTTGTGCCTGTTGTTTGTGTCTTTTATGATGTCCTTAAAACAGTTTCCTGTTTGGAATTATTTTTAGCTCGCCTGTTCGAAGAACAGAGAGCTATAGCGATACCCCCGGCAGGAGTGTCAGCGTGAGCATGAGCGTGAAAATGTTAAAGCTTTTGGTGCAAGTTAATTCCTTTCTAATGTTTTTATCTACCACTATTTTTTACTGATTACAATATACAAATACATATATTGCTTTAAAATTATTTGGATCAGACTTCACTGCAATGCTTTAAAAAAAATATTATTAGACTAGTCTTTTAAAAACGATAAATGTATAAACAGGCGAGCATTGGGTGGCTTTGACACCAACTCTCTGGTTAATTTTGTGTGATTGCCAGACAAGCAGACGGAGTAAAAACATTATCTCACTCCTCTCTGTGCACGTGCGATCAGGAAGAATTCAGAGCCAAAGTACTGTAAAACTACAGTTTGTTTTACAATTCATGTTCAAAATATAAAATTACATTGAAATCAAGATACTCGATCAGAAAGGGAGGTTTGTAAACAGGACAGACAGAAGTTAACCAATTGCTTTACCCCACTTTTCACTTCGTGTGTGTGCGGGGTAATCCTATCACATGTACACTGTTTCATGCAGCAATGAAAATAGCATCACCAATTTTACTTTTAAAATATAATGTGAAGTTATGAAAGCTTTTTTTAAAATCTAATCTGAATTTTTAACCTGCAATTTGTTGAAAAGGGTTGCTTGTCAAATACTTCAGAACCACTATTCTCAGGGATTGTTCATTCTTTTCCCTGAGCCACACACATTGCCGAAGCGGTCTGTGTGTCAGTCAGTCAGTCAATTAGTCTGCACCAGTTTTCCAATCGACTGAAATTTACATATCTCAGCAAGGCTCTGAATTTTTTGTGTTTTCTATGAGATACAGAGAAGGGATGCATTCTCTTTGTAACAGCAATCTAAGGTTCATGGAAGACCTTACACACATCACATTTTTAGAAAGTACATTGATGTCTCATGTCCTTTTCCTAAATCATTTAGAAAAAGGACATGGAGACAATGGTGTGTGTGTGTGTGTGTACGTACGTACGTACATACATACACATACATACATTTAATCAAATCAATGTGGTCAGGTTTTTTTTTTTAATGGCAGAGTGTGTATTTTATCCTGGACACTCAACATCAGGAATTAAGTGCTTAAATGGTGGTGACAAAAATGCTAACCCAGTATTATATACTAGTAGTTGAAAAATCATGCATTGTATAACAGTTCAGAGCAGAAATTCAAACATTTAACCAGGAAGTACGGTCGTACTCCACAGAGAGGGATGATACGTGAAAAAAAAAATGGCTGCCCATTAAAATGTGCACACAATGATATACTCAGAAACTACCACAGAATGAAGTCGTAAGCATTTAATAGCCATAACTTTTATTCTCGAGCATTTTCTGAACTACCAAGATTTAAAAAGATGCCAAAATACATCACTAAAGTACCACAATGAGAGATCGCTGAACGCCAATTTGTATGTCTGCTTCTTCCCCACTAAAAACAATGTAAATCTTTATCCCGACCTATCTCAATAACTGCTGAAACCATGATGTTGATTCCAACGTGCAGAAGTTACTTTGTCTGTGTGCTTGTGCACGAAACCAAAAAATTTAAATTACATGAAACATTAAATGTTTTATTATAAAAAAAAATTAATGGAATGTAAATGTGGACTCAACCAAACCAGGCCAAGATTTTGGGAGGGGGAAGATGGACAGTTCCATTCCAAAAGCGATACATATCCAAAGCATCCCCCAAATCAACTGAAACAAGTATTAAAACAATTTAATGACATCGATGGATTTAATCCATACCAAAATAACAAAATATATATATATCACATTCAGCATTTTATTATTTGTTTTAAAACAATATTCGCATTGACATTTCCGCATATGTGGTAATCCACATAGTGGACTGAACGAAAAGCCAGGATTGAGGCGTCGAGGGGGAGAATGTACCATAAGCCAAACATAATAACAGATGGATTTGATCCATACCAAAATAACAAAATATATAAAACATTAAGCATTTTATTACTTTAAAAAAATGCAGAAACAAGAAAAAAAAAGGAGTAAAAACGGAGGGATGAAATGTCAAGAAACCTACCAAATAAGATCAGAATAACACATTTTTGTATTTCACAAATGACACAAAGTTTACATTTTGTACTCCAATGATAGGCTGGTTCTGCATCTGGACCTTAACCAAAATCTAATCAGCTTGTTGTTCTCACCTGCCCAACTCATCCACCAAGTTTTGTCCTAAACTCTCCACAACTATTTGAGATATCATGCTCACAGAAAAAAACAGACATAATCCCATACGGGTGAATGCATAACCTTCGTACACCTTCGGTGGTGAAGATAAAAAATGAGAAGCATTACTTTCGTTCTGGCCCTCATTTCCTTCCTTTGTTGAATTTGCTATTTTGAATATTTAATACCTATGTCATGATTTTGTCACCATGATCAATGGATTGGCTAAATATACCAGCACGCTCTGTGTATTATATCATCTCGGTGTTAAACCGAGCACAAGTTATTGTCAGCTGTGACATCGCATTGGGTGCAGCCAAGGTTTATTGGGGTACTTGAGACTACAAAAACAAGAACACGAGTCTCCCTGCACATCTGCAGCATCTTTTGTGATGAATGGTTCCGTTTGTATGGCTGCCTGCATAAAACCTCTCCCTCCGTGTCGGTCTGAAAATGTGTTTTTAACTCCTGGATAGTTCTTACCTGACGCCGTTATTCAAATGAAATCATTGACCGGATTTGCCAAATTCCAAATGGCACAATTGTTACTCTGTATGGACGGCTCTGACTCAGAATGGCAAACTTTATTTTTCTTGCCCTTCTTGGCTTTGGAATTCGGAACGAGAATCTCACTTCCATAGTGCTGGCTTTCAATTCAGAAATCTGGTTCGTGACAAAAACGTTTGCAAAGTTCCCCTGGGAACTTGGGCTGTTACAACGGTGGTATTTGTTTCCCTGAGATTCCTGACTTGACACAATAACACATTGTGTCCTGCACCATTCCTTGTTGCCATGTGGCCAAATTGAAATTATTTTGATACTTTTTAATGACAACCCTCAGCTACTCGATTCCTTTTATTTCTTTCCCACTTCCGCCTCCTCTACTCCTTCAGTTGCATTCTCCTCTGGTACTCTGCCCCACGCATAGCTGTAGTGGATCGCTGTACCCCTTGAAGCTACGTGAATTCTATTTGAGTCACTGCAGGGCCACAGTGTCTTTGAGTGACAACAGCTTTTCATAAACTGCCCTCTCTGGTTGCCTGCTTGTCGTGAGAGTGCGTTGGCCTGAAAAGGCGTTCTCTGCCGCCCGCTTATTGCTGCCAATTACAAGCCACCACGACAGGGCCAGGAAATATGGGAGGGGGTGGGAAAGTTGAGGTAAGAGGGTGGGGTTAGTGTTTGCAGAAGAGACCCAGAGTAAGCAGTAGTTTGTCACAATCCATTGAGATACCCTTCATTGAAGGTGCAACCATTGTCTAAGCTCTAATTTTTGTTTATGGTGCCAAATTGGTCTGTAAAGGAGAAAGAAAGACAAGTATGAAATTTTTTACTGAAGATGTCTCCTCCACCCCCATTCCTCCACAATTTTTCACAATCTTGAAATGATTCACTGATTATATTTCAACAATTTGGATTACGAAGCTATAATTTCAACTCTAGTTGTTGCTCGTGTGCACGCACATACTCGATGACGATGAATCTCAAACGATACGGACATTAGGAAACGATTGAAAAAAATATTACACGGGACTTGCACCTGTCACAGGCATCATGATACAAACGCTTAGTTGAGAACACCAAACAAAATGATCTGCTTCAACATTCCTTTCATTGTGTTGAACTTTATCACCTTTCTTATCATTTCCTATTGATGTTGGAAATGGATGGCTATTAGTGGTAGTGCTATGTCGTGGTGTGGTGTTAGTCCTTTTGGCCTAATTCCCATGGATTTTGCTTGCTGCTGTGTAAGCAAGCCACTGCATTCCAAAGTACGCTGTCCTTCAGTGGGAATGTTAATCTACCGTCCTGTCTGCCTGCTTTCACTTGCAGGCACCGTTGTTCTTTCAATGTCACATTAGCTTTTTTTTTTTCTTTTTTTTTCTTTTTCTTCGCATAGGTCAAAGTTCTTATTATAGAACCTGTACACTGATAAGGGTTTACGTCAGGAAGTACTTAGCATACACCAACGATGGGTTTAAAAAAAAAAAAAACAGTTGGCATTTGTGGGGACAGGCAAGTCAGAGAATGGCCTACAAATAGGCTCTTTCTTGTCTTTTCTCTAACCTACCTAGCACTACAAATGCCTGTATCTTTATGTGTACTGCTGATCTTTCAGGCTATTGATGGTGAAACTACATCAAAAAAGGTATAACTCATGTTGCTGCTTTGGCCTGTAAATGAGTGGTTGGCATTGCAGAGTTGCTATAATCCAATAGAAGAAAGTTAAATATTTGTTCCTCGCAAGTTCTTAGTCGAGAGGAAAAAAATAAATAAATAAATAAATGAAGCATCATAACAATATTCGCCCAGCGTTGGGTACGAAAGTCACTTGTGCCTTTTACGGTGCCACCAAAACCAGAACAGTCATTGCTTGAACGATCATCGAGCAGACAAGTGACACATCTTTGAGCCGAGATGTCACTTTATTCTCACCAGTGCTATAATTACCACAATGGCAGGCTACACCTATTTTAAAAACCCTGGGGCGACCTGCTCGCTGCCTCAAACAAAACCCAATTAAGCGCATCAGGAGGCGAGTAGAGAGGGTCCATATCTCACTGTGGCAAGAACTCCATTGCTGACAGTTTGGAGACATGTGAACTCATATTCCCAAACTTCTCACATACTGTTTTCATCCATCTTTCTCGGAAGCCACGGGGCATTCTCCAATTATTTTCCTTTGTTGCTTTCTTAGTGTCAATTTCATTATACTTTCGATTTGTAAAGCAATGAATTCAACTCCTTCTTTGGATGCTATACCCTTTTTTTTCCCCACCCTTCACCAAACATTTAATTTACCATTTTCTATACATGTCAAGAAAGGACTGGTAGGATAACCTGGAGGTGTATGCACCCTCATCTCTGAGCTGTGTAGCCTGGGTTTGAATCTTGGCCGAGCTACAAACTGTCATCTTGGTGTCTAGCAGGTATGGAGAGGCATCAATGTGTGTTAAACTGGATGACCTGTCTGCCATTAGTTGGTGGCCGTTAACGGTCTTCTGCGAAGAGTTGGCGAGCTATCACTGACACCCCAAACAAATTCCAAATTCCTGCCCTGAAAGACTGCTGGGAAGGCAATGGCAAACCAGCCAGCATTACATGTGCCAAGAAACTGCTTCAGCAGCACCAACGCTCTGCAAAGAGTATGGTATGTATCATATCAAATCCCAAGATAGAAGTTGTAAAGTTATGGAACAGAAATATAATCCTCACTTGCAAAGATGATATGGTTGTCTAAATATTGTATTCGAGTCATGACGTTCATCATCATCATGTATGCTCTGCCCAAAGGCAAGTCATTGGTTTATAGTCTTCTTCAGGCCTGTCCTGTGCCAGTTGCTTCATTTTCCAATCCTTTCAGTTTTCTAGTCATAACATTATCAGTGTCAAAAGAGAAAACAACTCTCATGACGTCTACAGCGTGCCATCGGATATCCCCTCACTTCCCACCAAAAGGAAAGTTGAAAGATGGCAAAAGGTTCCACCAGGAATGACCCAATATCAAGTTTTAAATGTAAAAAAAAAATTCAAAAACAAAACATCATTGGTCGAAAATACCTGGTGTTGGCTTAATGGTTAGGGTGGTGGGCTTGGGATCCGAGGATCCTGAGTTCAAATCCCACTCGACTGTTTAATTAATACTAGGTGGGGTTGACTGCCTGTCGTCCTTCCGAGGTCGGCAAAATTAGTGCTAGCTTGCCGGTATCCTGTGTCGGAGTGGAGACCCGTCCAGGACTGTGCCCAATAGCCAAGGAGACTGCTTAGGCAGCATCAATGCTCTGCACAGAGGATGGTCCCAAAGCATGGATGGATCGGTCGAATGTAACAAGTGCAGCTTTTGCAGCCAGAAAGATTCACCTCGAGACTACTACTTCTACTTCTACTTCTTGTTCTCCTTCTGCTTGGTCTCATTCTACTTGTTCTTCTTCTTCTACATCTTCTTCTTATACATCTTCTTCTTCTTCATACATCTTCTGAGGATATACTCACAATCACTGGAGTGTCATATCCCACATTTAGTGATGCTGTCAAGGCATCGGGGCTGTCGTGACCTTGAAGGGCAGTAAAGATTGGAAGAAGCAAAACTTATCCTGAAGCAGAGGCAGATGAGAGTTGTTTGTCACCATCTTAATCTTGTGCAAGCCTGCAGATCTGTAATACATCTATGCCCCTGCACTTTGAAGATTCTTGTCTGAAGACTTTGTCCATGACAATTGTATTTGCCCGAATGATCCTCCACTGGCTCATTGTAAAAAAAAAAAAAAACATAAGTATATTTGTCTACAAGCTATTCGGTTAGAATTACAGGAAATGGGAGGCAGAATATATTACTTGAGTTTTGCACAAATTCCTAACGAGTTTATAGAGGTGAAGGAGATACGGAGGCAAAGGTGATGATGAAATGGCCGAACAGCGATTGGTAGAGCAGCCCCTCACACTCAAAGTGAAAGGCAGCGTTAAGCAATTGGTTCATGTCCGTCCATTCGTCCGTCTGTCATCAGTTTTATGATCGAGGATGTTATGTTTCAAACACTGATCGGAACATGAATAGGAAGACAAGTTTGCCGTTTTCCCGTACTTTGGTCTTGAATTCCTCCCGATCACACATGCGCGGAGCAGTAATAATATTTTTTTTTACCTTGTGTGCCTGCCTGGCAATCAAATTGAAAGAAACAGTTCACTACAACTGTAATGAAATCACAATTTTAAATAATAAACGCCTAGCACTGGCTTTTTTTAAGTTTGAAAAATTTAATCAAAAAGATTCGCAGATTTTTTTAAAAAAAATTTCTTAGAAGGAAATCATCAAACTTTAGACAGAATTATTTTTATAAGTCGTTTTAACAGGACTATAAAGCATCACTTTTGAACATTTTCTTTGTTTTTTTATTTTTGACAAAGTGCATGTCGTGCTGGCAGGATAGCCTAGATATATGCACACTCGTCTCAGCTGTCCAGTCTGGGTAAAAATCTCAACCCAACTTTCAACCGTCACCCTGGTGTTTCACATCGAGGCATCAATGTGTGCACCGTCTATCGGAAGGACGTTAAGCCGGACGACCTTTCTGCCAGCACTGTTGGAGGATGTTAAAGAAACCACTGTGTCTCGCGAAAAGTCGTTGAGTTATTGCTGTCGTCGTGAAAAAAATTACAAAAATTCCTGCGTTAACTCCCTTGCCGACCCACACTTGCATTGCAAGCATGGTGAGTGTTCCAATAACCCCAACGTAAGTTTGAGAGAAACCTTCCTTCTACAGTGGATTGAAAATAGGCTGATAATGACGATCTGATAATTATCCAGCCAGCATTTGTCACTGAAATTTTGTTCTTTCTCAAATGTGTGTTAGAATTATCCTTCTTGCTAACACTCCTTTGCAGAACATCTTAAATTATTTATCTTCATCAAATCCTGCCAATAAAATATTGTTTATAAATGTAGTTTGTTTGTTTGGTTTGTTTTTAAACTTGTTTTTATACAAGCTTTAATTTAAGCGGATTAGGAAGGGTCCCGTCTTTACAGACGGGTTAATTCCCCCACTTTTATGATGTATGTTGTGTATTTTAGTATGACTTGCAATACCGTGTTCCACCAGGCCAATACGATACACATTTACATGGAGAGAAATAGTGGCTTGAACCCATCGGGGTTATGGCTTCTTTTTTTTTAACCCCCTAAAACGAGCACACAAAGTACGACCGGCTTTCAACTCAGTGTCCAGCAATTTAGGAGTCAATTTCATTCAAAAACAGACACTTCTCAAATTATATACGCACGGTATAGCTTGGTTCTTGATTCATTTATTCATTTATTTATTTATTTATTTATTTTAATTTCCCTCTACATCACAAAAAGTATCATAAAATCAACTTCAAATTGTTATAGCTGGATGTTTTGTGCCCACCAAACAATTGTAGTGTGAATGTTGCACTTGTTAAAAGTTTATATTTTGCCTTCCTCACAAGTTCCATATTTGCATGTTTTCAGAAAAATTAACAACTGTATTTTGAAAATTTTGAAACGTATTTACTTGAGCAACTGCTGCACTATTGTGACAAAATGGAAAATCGTCTCTTTTACTCCTCTTTTGAAATAGAGTAGCTTTGTTGTGTTTGGTTGCTTGGAAGCCATATCTGTAATAATGTGTGTGTGCGTGCCAGTCAAACATTATTTTGGTTCCATATTCACTGTTATTCTATGCAGAATAATTTTGACGAGACAGTATGAATCATAATTAATGCTCCACCGCATGTCTGCCTTTCCTTCCCCCACCCCTCCTGCTCCCCCTCCCTCCTCTCGCTTTCACAATCCACTTCTTCACTCTCCCCCCTCTCAATTCCCCACCCCTCTCTTTCCCCCTCTCCCCCCCCCCAAACCTCAGTATTCCCATCAGCAAGCGACGGATGGTATTTTGCTAGACTATAAGTGTGTGTGTGTGTGTGTGTGTGTGTGTGTGTGTGTGTGTGTGTGTGTGTGTGTGTGTGTGTGTGTGTGTGTGTGTGTGTGTGTGTGTGTGTTCATGAAGCATAACATGTCATTCCCTTTGCTAACTCCCCCCCTCAACTTTCTCACTGCCCCCCCCTCTCTCCCTCGCTGTCCTTTCCTCCCTTACCACACCCTCCTAATAAAGTGCAGCACTTTCCTCCCACACCTTTCTCTTTCTTTTTCACTCTCCGCTCCTCTCTCTTTCCCCTCCCTCTCTATTTCTCGCACCCACCCCCATCTTCACACCTCCTCCCTTCCGGAATGTACAGCGACAAGTGGTGAGGTGTCGCTCCCCCTCCCCTTCCTCGATCCCCCACCCCTCTTCTCTCCTCCTTCCCCCTCCCCTTCCTCCTCCTCCCACTCCCCTCCCCTACCCATCCTTGCTCCCCCTATCTTTCTCTCTCTTTCTCTCCCCCCCCCTTTTCCCTTGGTATTCACATCAGCGAAGCGACGGGTGATATTTGTTCATACTTGATATGCGTTCAGGGTAAAATTATTAGGAAAGTGGGATACATGTGGATAAAAGGAAAGGTGAAAGATTTTCCATGGAACAGAGGTTTGAAATACAGTTGGGTGGGAATACGATAAAGGAATGGGAATGAGCTCGTGAATGGGACACGCAGAGGGTGGAGAGGAAGGGGTGTTAAAATCCTGGCCTTTTTAAAAATTCTTATTTTTCTTTTTTTTACAAATTCCATGTGTGTACATATTCTATAGGTAAGCAACCTGCAAGGGTCATCCCAAAAAGTTCTGTCACCTGACTTTATGTCTTTAAATAATAAGTCTAAATGACTGAAAAATTACTTGTCTACTACCATAACTTACTAACGTGTCTGGTAAATATCAAGTGTCTTACACTTTGTATTTTCTCTTGGGGTGGGGGAGGGTGTGGAGTGAAACTAATGACTTCCAATACCCAAGGATGTGGCCATGGTAGAAAGCTTTGGTGAATACGATATCCAGAATATTCTTAAATTGATATTTGTGCGGAAGGAAAAATGCCCATGAAATCCACCAATACATTTTCTTGCAATCTCCTTGACACTTGTACACATTTGAGAACTTCTCAGCCATGGGTTCTATCTTTTCTGGGAGGAAAGATCGATATGCATGACGGACGATTCTCATGCAGACACATCCAATGTAGCTGTTGTGTACCAACTTTTACTTATGGATCGGTGTATCACAGTTCATGAACTTGTGACAGAGTTTAGAATACCGAAGCTAATTGCACATCACAATTCCATTGAATGATCTGTGGAAAAGAGTGGTGATGGCAAAATGGGTGCCGCACATCCTCACGGAGGAACAGAAACTGAACCGGCTTGCTTTGTCTCGATGGCTTCGTTGACGTTTTTTGTCAGGAAGGCGATACCTTACAATGCATCGGAGACGAAACCTGGTGCCGCAGCTATGAGGCAGAACTGAAGTCTCACTCAACAGACTAGAAAGGGCCGATGTATTTGTGTTAAAAACAGAACAAATGCCAACAAGAGAGCATCAAGGTGGTTCATATGTTTTGTTTTGTTTTTCCAATTATTACCACCTCATGGGAATTTTGCTTAACGGGCCAATTTCCACCGGGAGCGGAAGCGAATTTTGGGCTACTACCTTGTAATATTGCAGTATCGTTAATGAGTGTATTACCTATGAAGCATCCATCTCTTATGAGCGGAGACGCATCTCTGTCAATGCTGTACTGCATGCAATAGGAAAAGATTGTCGACACGAATCTTTCTGACACCTGGAATTGGGGAATTTTGCTTTGCCCACGACGTTAAAACCGTGGGACTTCCATTTATTTTTCAAAATGAATTTTTCCGTTCAGACATTTTGCTTCCATTAAAGAGGTTTACAGCCTCGTCTACTTCTTTAAGGACTCTTCAAAAGGAAGGTTTCTATACTTGGATCAAAAGGTTGGTTGCCAGCTGGGAGGACATGTATTGAAGAGGAAGGATGTTTTTTTTTTTTTTTTTTTTTTTAACTAATGTCACATGAATGGAGTTTATCAATGTCACTGTCTGTTACATACTGTAGGTGGGGTGACATAACTTTTTTGGTGCCCTTCATAGTTGTGATAATTGAGAGAATCGCTTTGAGTTTAATTTATTAATTAATTTTAAGTTTTACCCTCATTCAAACTGAAAAAAAGAGCCAATGACTCGTACTTGTTCATCACATGAGGTGTATTTTCCCCTTTGCCAATTTTCAGGTTGCAGACATGACATTGGACTGCGTTTTGGCAAAGCAAAGGTTTGCGAGTTCAGCGGACGCTATTACTGCGAGCATTGCCACACTGATGATCTGTTCATCATTCCATCGCGCGTCCTACACAACTGGGACACTGTTCCACGAAAGGTGGTGTTTTTTTTTTTTTTTTTTTTGCACATTGGTACCATTTGCGCTATTCAATAGTTCCGATGATACAATTGTATGTTTGTTGTGCATGGATTAAAAAAAAAAAAAAACATCATTTCAACCCATCAACTCGATTTACTGTCAATTGATGTTTTTATATGTACACATGTGTATATGTCCATGTGAATTTCTATTTGGAAGTAACGGCATTATGCACTTGAAGAACTTGTGACTAACTTTCATCTCTTTCTCTCGTCTTGTTCTATTATATTTTCATTCTGAATCTGTTTATCATCAGTGACTTCAATATTAAATCTGGGTCGGGAACAGCCCCTGTTGTAATTGCAAAAATAAATGTATGGATCTTTTCCAAGAGTATCATTTCACATCCCACGTGTATTGGGCTCGATTGGGTTTTTAATAAACATGTTTCTGCTGTTGTGCATTCTTAAGGAAGATCATGGGAAGATTGAGAACTCTGGCATCTTGCAGTTATAAGTAATGGCTGTTTGTCGTTTATTTTTGCTATTATATAATTGTTAATTTTATGAATATCATTATTGTTATTATTTTTAAATTGACTTGCGAATAACCTGTCCGCCCCAGAATTATGGACAGAATTACTTGTAATACCCCCCCTCCCACCAGGAGCACCACCATATGATAGAAATTTCGTCTTCTTCTCCTTCTCTTCCCTTTATAAGGGGTGAGGTCCAACAATACAAAGATTTTGCCCTGCCTTGACCACAATACTCCTCCATTTCCCCCTGTGCTCAGCCATTTCTCTCCACTCTCCAACCACCCCCACATTATTGATATCCCTCCTCCCACAATCATCCCATCTCAACCATGGGCCCCCTCTTTTCCTCCTAACTTACTCCCTCAATCTATCCGCTCCCTTTGCCATTCTCTCTTCCTCCGTCCGCACCAAGTGACCAAGCCACTTCAGCCGGCTTTTTACCAATCTTCCCGTCAAGCTCATCTGCACATCAATCACCTCCCTTGGTTCATCCATTCCTCCTTATATTCACCCTCTTCATCCTGCAATCCTCCTGACCTAGTTGTTCTCGCAGAGCTGCAACCTCTGTTGTTGGCTCTCTGTCGGTGCCTCTGTTTACAGACCGTAAAGATAGGCCAGCGTCACACAAGTTACCAAAACCTTCCCTTTCAATTCGATATCTTTCTGTCCAGAATCCTCTCCAGTACCTTCTTGACATGACTTGGTAGCATAATGCCTCTGTACTTCCCTGGATATTGAACATCGACCTTCCTCTTCCATATCAGCACAACTCGTCCTGTCCTCCAATCCTGCGGAATCAAACCCCCTCTCATACATACAGGTAGTGGACAAAAAAAAGGAAAAACTTGGGTAAAATGAGGGATACAAAGCAACGGCTTCCACATGGGTGTGGCCCATGTTTTAGCTAAGCAAATAACATCCCAGCATGCTTAGGGTCATGCACAAAAATACTGCACAGGCCTGGTTGCCTATAATTATGGCTTGCATGGCTGCAAGAGGAGACCCCCCCAATGTTCCCATCCACAAAGCACGTGTGGTCGGTCACCCAATGGTTTGATGAGCATGACACTGATGTTATCCATATGTCATGGCCTTCTCGGTCACCAGATGTGAACCCAATCGAGCATTTATTGGATATTCGAGAATGACGCCTGAGGAAGCATTTTCCACCAAACAGGTGTGAGTTGATTGACTTTCTCGTGGAAGAATAGTGCCACATCCCTCCTGCAGAATTCCAGATGCTGGTGGATGCTATGCCACGGCGCATACAGGTCGTACTGGCCGTACGTGGTGGCACAATGCCCTATTAAGTGACTTTGCAATGGTGTTTCCATTTTTTGTCACTACCTGCACATTCATCAGCCTCTTCATCCAACTAACTCCGATTTCTCCCACAGCAACTATCATCTCCATACACACCTCATCAATGCCTAGCACTCTTCCCTTCTTCATCCTCTTTACTCCTGTCCACACCTCCTTCTCCATGATACCCACTGCCTCCACTTTCCCCTCTACAAAACACAGAAGCTCCAGCTCGCCGTTGCTTCCTCCCCGGTTCAACAGCTCCTTGAAATATCCTTCCAATACCTTCAATGCTGCTCCCCTCTGTCACCAGCCTCCCATCATAATCCTTAATCACTGCCCTTCCTCCCCCCTCCCCCACTCTTGCCCTCACTATCACCATCCCTGTCATGAGTCAATGAATAGATCATCTTCCTCCCACCATCCTCTTCCAACTTGTTAGACACTTCCTCTTCCATATCATTCGTCACCTTATCCACAGCTCTCCTTGCTGCTTTCTTATTTTCTCCATCCATGTGCAGCAAGCATGCATCCGGTTGTCCCCTGTATTCTCTTCCAAACTTCTTTCTTCTCCCCAGCTGCCTTAGCTACTTCCTCCATCCACCATACCTTATCTCTGCCCCAAATTGATGATGTGTCCTTTCCTGATGTCCGTCCACTCAAAACTTCTGCAATTCCCTGAAACACCTTTCCGTACTTCTTCAAAACCTTCGGATTGTTCGCTAAGTTCCTCATACTTGGCCCTCTACCTCTCCTTGTACTCTGCAGAGATGTTGGCCCTGCACTCCCCCACCTAATCATCTGCTAACCTCTTGTCTTAACTTCCCTCCTTTTATTCATGCATATAACAAACACCATTGGCTTGTGCTGGGTGGTGGCATGCTCTCCTGCCATTGCCTTACAATTCTTGATCCTCCACAACCGTCGCTTCCTCACTACCAACAAATCCAGTTCCATTCTATATTGTCCATTCCTGTAAGTAATATTGTGGCTGTCCCACTTCTGAAAGAACGAACCAGTTATGGCCATCCCATTTCTTGGCACCAGCTAACCCTATGTACACATACACACACACATACACATACACGCACACACACCCACTCCTCTTTCGCCACTCTCCCCTCCTCGTCTTGCTTTCATTTTCACACCTGACTCCTCTCCTCCACTCGACTCCTCTCCTCCACTCGACTCCTCTCCTCCACTCGACTCCTCTCCTCCACTCGACGCCTCTCCTCCACTCGATGCCTCTCCCCCACTCGATGCCTCTCCCCCACTCCTCGCCTCTCCCCCACTCGACTCCTCTCCCCCACTCGACTCCTCTCCTCCACTCGACGCCTCTCCCCCATACGACTCCTCTCCCCCACCTGACCCACTTCTCCCTCAGACTTGACTCACTCCCCAGCATTTACAAAGAGAGAATTGGGGTCCACACCCCACCATGAACCCCTGGGCTATTAATTAACTCTTTTTTTCTTTTTTTTTACCCCTTAAAACCTCACTGTGTACACCCTGAATACAATCAGCAGTTTTCAACTCATTCCCTTCAGCGGTTCAGTAGTACATGAAAGTCAAACAAACAAACAGACACCTCAAAGTAATAGTGACCAGAAAAAGTATCCATCCCCAGTGACAGGAAAAGTTTAAAGTTAATCTATCAATTTAAATTATTTCATGGACTTTAAAAAGGTTACTTGTGTTGCACGTTTGGTTTCACTCAGAACCAAAGCTCTGAACTACTTCTACCACCGCAAAATGGTGGTGCAACATTCGGCGGCTGTGCTTGTATTTCTCTAAAAAGAGGGCAAAATATACAGCGAATTGAGAAAGTATTCACACCCCTCGACCGTTTCACGTCTTGTTGCGTTACACCCTGAATTCAAAATGGATTCGATTTAAATTTTTTGTCACCGATCGACACAAAATACCCCGTAATGACAAAGTGATAACGTGTTTTTAGAATTTTTTAACAAATTGATTACAATGGAAAAGCTGAAATGTCTTGCATACCAAACATGAGATTGAAGAGGACGTGAAGGGTGAGGGTATTCTGGAAATTTTTCGGGGTGGTACCCGATGGGTTTTCTCTCTCTTTTTTTTTACTGTAACAGCTCAAAAAATATTTTGAATTAAAAACCACGTTCAGTTCTTTCTTTATAACTTACGAATCAATATAATCACATGAATAATAAATAAAAAAATTCCGATTTTGTGGACCTTTCAGGAAAACATCCATATTGTCGAATAGAAATATTGACAAGACCCAGGCCTGCAATGTTATGCTCAACGGGTTAGGTTTGACCTTTAAGCCCAATGTTGCACAAAAATTAACGTTTTTTGCTACACATTTATCTGTTTAGCATGTACAGAGACTAGTCTTCTCAACATATAAATAGTCTCCTTAAGAATCACAAATTTAGTTTCCAATTCTTGGCGTTTTACACTTGAGTGATCCAAATTGGCCTTTTTGCCTCACGCCAACTCACCTGACATATGATAGTTCTTTTTAGGAGATGGTATCGAGGCAGACCTTCTGAGAGGGCACCTCGACCCCTGGCCTCCAAGTAGCAAGGTCCCGAGGTCATGACCTCCCCCTTCATAGTCTGTGGGAGCCTTTGGAATTTTAGCCAGAAAATGTCATGTCACCAGGTAATAATTCTTATCCTAGGTCTGCTGTGAAGCCATAAAGTGTCATACAAGTCATTGCCTATACATCAATTCCTGATGCAGTTCCAGGATTTATTTTCTCAGCCAAGGTTTTGTGATGCATTAATCACTTCACAACCAGAAACGTGTTTTGTACATTGTTCATATCTTAATTCTTTAAAATACAATCTGCTTATTGGCTTTGGGGATTATTCCCCCCTTCCCCCTTTCCCTTAAAACATACTTTGACCTGCGATCAAATTGTTGTGTAAATTCACGCAGGTGCACAACGCAGCAATGCTACACTAACGTGGATGCAAAAACAATTCTTTTGTTTGACTTGCATGCAACGGTGCTTGCTCCGTCGCTTGGCATTTTTGTGTTCCGCTATGCTCTCCTGTCTGCCCATAGTGGGAGAGCACATTCCTTAATGGAGAGTTTCTTTTCAGTTCGCCTGGCCTTGTGCAGCTGACAGGAGTGGTAACACACAAAGGCTTTTATTCGTGCTGGGCTGCTGCTGCCTCTGAGAATTCTGACAAGGCCATTCTAGTCTACCTTGGCTCCACTTCTGCTGCTTCTTTTTTTTTTTCTTTCTTTTTTTTTGGGGGCCATCCCATGAATAGTAATAGGCGACGCACCAGGAATGCCTATGTGCTGTTTCTTTTCTTTTTTTTATCCCCCACCCTCACTCAACCTTTTCCTGTCAGAGTAAGTGCTATCTTAATTACAGATGGGCCATTTGCAAAGGTCGTCGCAGTTTCTGTGCAATGCGCTAGCGCTAAGCCACGAGGCTGATTTTTAGACTCGTTGCTCATATTTAAAAGGAAACTAGGATTTAACCAGTAATTATTCTGCACGCGCTATTATCAGGTGTCGTGGTTTTGAGATTTGTACGTTGACATAAACATGGAATCAAGCGTACACCTTTCCAGGTATGCCCAGTGCATTTTATAATTATAATTATTATTTTTCTCGTTTTTTTTTTGGGGGGGGGGTTGAGATGGTGATAAATCTTATAAATTACAATGAGAATGTACATCTTTATGAAGATATACATGGAAACCTGAAGACAAGATTATGCAATTTGGTCCATCATACCTGTGCCATATGCACACCCCCATGAACATAATCTATCAATTTAATTATATTTTCTGTGTTAAGCCCATTCTTATCATTATATTAATCTAATTTCATGTCCCAATTCCTTTTGTAATGAACCTAGTGGCAATATCCCATTCAATCCCTCGGCAAGAATGTATGCAGGGTACCAGCGTACAATGGCCTCGTCTTTTTGAGATGTACTATGTGATCTTTTATGTCCACAACCCTAATGCAGACAGCACAGCCAACCTTTCTCTTTTTTGTGTATGGATGATCGAGGCTTGTGGAAGAGCTAGAGCAGAATGGAAGGAAATGAAATGGAAAGGGGGAAACACCAACAGCAGAGTCAAAGTTTGAGTAAGATGAAGGGGAAGGAGAGAACACATGGGGATGGATGGACAAGGTGCGCACAAGCTGAATGAAACACAGCAACAAGACGAAGGAGGAAAGCAGGGATGAAACAGAAAAGGAACAAAGCAACCAACAACTAATGAACTAAAGAAGGTGAGTGAGAGGTGTAAAAATCACAATGACCTGGAAAAGAGTGCTGAGGAATGGGGTCATTTGGGTTAGAAGAGATAATGAGTATGGATGGGGGATTACCTGACGTAGTGGTGAACAGTTGTCTGGAAGCCCTGGAGGGAAGAAAGGGACTGAACTTTGCGACCCCCCCCCTCCCCTCCGGGGAGTGCATCCCCTGTGCTGGTATTGCACCAGCAGGGCAGGTTATGTTTTTTTTTGCTGTTGTTTTTGTCGGATTTGACTCCATGGAGATGAAAATCCATGATTGGTCAGCTCAGAGGCTACCTCGCTACCAAATGAGCTATCCAACTACCCCTCAGTTGACAACTAGGCCTCACATGAAGGCGCCATGTTCAAGTATTACGTGAGCGCGACTATTTAGCCTCTGAGATTATTTTACGACCGGATGCATTCAGGTCAATACGTTAAATAGTAGTCATTGAAAGGACTTTACCCTGTAATGTGTTCTTTGATTTAATTGAGCATAAATCTATGAGTAGTAAGGTGAAACATTTGGCTTGTCATTTGGGGTAAATTTTGCCTGATGCAGAAATATTTTGGAGTAGGCCTATAAACTACAGCAGAAAACCTAAAAGAGGGGGGGGGGGACATTTGGACCAACAATGCTTAACCATCGGGCCATTATAGCACACATGATAATATCAGCAGTGAGATGATTAAAGGAAATCATTATTTTGCTGCAATATCTCCAAGGTTTTGATTGAAATCCGCTGATAATCACAGGTTGGTATAGCTGGTTATGTAGTTGTTTAGAATAGCAGGTAACACATATTGCATCTTGACAAGGTGGGACATTTTGTGATGTCCACAACAAGACGTTGATGATGTAAAAACAAGATTTATAGTTCAGAGTTTAGTTAAGGGTTGGTTAGAAAATATACATTGAGGGTTTGTGGGGTGAAATGGGGATAATAATCGCATAGAAACTCCTTGGGTCATTCTTTTGAGTAAACTGTCAGGTCGTTGATCCTTTTTCAATTGCCTTATGATGTGGCAGCATTTGCGACTTCTCTTCCTGTGGTATAAGCCGAAAAGCATGTCATGTCCAGAACACATTTTCTGGTTGGGGGGAGGTGGTCTTAGAGGTCGATGGAGCAAAGATGACTCTCTTTGGTCGAGTGGTAAAGGCTTGTATCTTTGGCTGGTGTGCAAATTATATTCCCATGACTGTTCATTCTCACCGACCTGCACTTGTCAAGTGTATGCCAAGGGAGGTCACCATCAAGCAGGGAACTAAAATAGCTTGGTTTATGGCTTATGGGCAATGCCATGAGACCATCGGCATGACCTCAAAAATAATGTTGTAATTTCGTTTTAAACATCACTTTCATTTGTTGCACATAATCTTAATTTCCAAAGGGACACGATCAAGGTCAAACAGCACATCAATTTGTTCAGAAATGTGACTGACATCAACTTCCATGCCTGGTGTTGGCTTAATGGTTACGGTGGCGGGCTTGAGATCCTTGGGTCCTGAGTTCAAATCCTGCTCAGCCCTTGAATTAATACTAGGTGAGGTTGATTCAGCCTGTCATCCTTCCAAGGTCGGCAAAATGAGTACCAGCTTGCTGGAATGATTGAGCCATTCGAGTATCCTGCGTCGGAGTGGCGACCCGTCCCGGATTGTGCTTAATAGCCCAGGAGACTGCTTCAGCAGCATTGACGCTCTTTACAGAGTATGATCCCAGTGGATGGATATGAAAGAAACATTCAAATATGTTAAATCATCCTGCAGTCTCAAAAAAAAAATGAGTGCCCCATTTAGCTACTGATGAATCAGTAGTCTGTTACATATTCTTTCAAATAAAAGTGCTTTTATTCATGACTCCTGCTAAATAATGTCATGGAAACATTTAAAAAATTTTAAAAAATTGATATGTTGCAGAGTGCAATTCGAGTTATCAAAATGACCCTTTTTTATTTTTAGATCCTCGTGGAGGATCTTACTTGCATTGTTGTTCTTCATCTTCTTCTTGTGGACTTTTTTGTTTCACAGCCTACAGTTTTCATCGAAACTTCCTGAAACTTGGCATATAAATATAAAAATACCCACGCGCAGACAGTAACCATCTCCGATTTAAGAAATTCTTCCTTGAAAAAAAAGTTGACGTCATAATATCGCCGCTAATGGAAATCGCCTATACGAGTATCTCCGAAACTAGGCAAGCTTTTTGAATTTTGTTTGCGGGAATCAAGCCGAGCATTAGCACAGATAATTTATCGCAAACCTGATACATCACAATGATGTCAGACTCGTTTTTATGACGTCATCATTAAGAGGACGAGGATCTTATCTCATTTGAGCTTGTTTATTTTATTTTTTTCCCCTTTTGTGCTCTTATCTCTCAGATTTAATAGATGACAATTGGTATTTTCTCCTATATATGTGCTAATTATATGATAAGCAAAAAGAAAACTGATAAGATACAACTGCAGTACTTCAAAAAAAAGGCGACAAAAACTGTAACAGAAATTACTACGGTATGTAACGAAAGTTAATCATGATGAATCGAAGCCTGTGGATTATTGCATTATGATGAGTTGTGGAATGACAGGATAAAACATGAGAGGGCAGTGATAAACATAAAAGCAGACTAATTTACCCATAATCCAACTTGGTTTTTTTTTCTTCAGATCAGCCTCTTCATTGCTGATTTGTGGCATGCTAGATCATTTCACTCAAGTGTGATCGCATCAGACAGCCTGATTCACTTGAAGGATTCAAGTATTGCGTTCCTGGATAAGATTAGTGAGGCCGTACCATAAGATGTAAAGCTGATGTCAGTGTGGTCAGATGGTCCAGCATCAGAGTGGCGACCCATCCAGGATTGTGCCCAATAGCCAAGGAGACTGCTTCGGCAGCACCGATGCTCTGCACAGAGTACGGTCCCATTGGATGGATGGATAAATGGATATTTCTGTTCTTGAGAAAGTGGAATGGAAACTTTTCTACACCTCCCATGGCAAAGGGCCAATGGACGGCATCAGAAGATCTGTCATGCGCTACGTCTGGTAGAGTAAAGTTAGGTTATGAGAGATTATCGTAACAGATGCTGTGACTTTATGGCAGCCACTTCTGGTATGCAAAATGTCACCATCACAGAGTTGTCCCCATCAGACATCCAACAATGCAACAACGCATTGCATCTGCATCTTCAATGCGGCTGTGCCAATAAGAGGAGCTACTAGGTATCACTTCATGAAATTTATCAATGGAAATGTGGCACATTTCATTTTGACAAGGGATGGCACAGCAGTAGTACCAAACAATTGCTCTGATGAAGCATCACAAATCAAAGTTGGGGACTGGTTTGCGGTGGAGTATGACGGCATCTTGTTTCCAGGGGAGGTAGCAGGTCGCTGTGATGACAGCAGCTGCAAGCAATTGAAACGGTCCAATCCACATGCTAAAATATTCTACATGAGAGGGAAAATTTGTGTAAAATTCGACAAACCAACGAGCTATTAACCGTGGTCATTTGAAATTTCAAGGCAGGTTGTAGAATGTAGCACACCTGTGAATCATATGAACTTTACATCATTTTTTCTGCATACGCCGTCGAGGCTCATGGAAGAACTAGTACAATGAATGGATCAGGACGTAACAGACAAAAACAGGATGCAAAACACGGTTGCAAGGAGAATGAAACTCCAAGGAGGAAAAAGTGGGAAATTAGGAGGGATTTCCGTGTCGTTAACGAGGGTAGAAAAGATCATGGTTTTGGATTGGGGATGATCTGAGATGGTGGTGTACAGTTGTCTTGAAGACCTGGAGGGAAGAATGGGATTAAAAAAGATGTGAAAGTTGATTACACAGGCAGGAAAAAGGAGGAACAATTGAGTGGAGGTGAGCAGTGTTCCTGGATTTAGGTTCTTTTTTGTTGTTGTGTTGCCCCAGTCAGTTCTGCTTTAACAGGCCCGTGGAACGGAGATAGCTGATCGATCTCTGACGAGCGACCTAGCGATCCCTCACATCTATGATGTTGTGCTCTTGTCTACGTGGAGCCAGGACTGTGCAATCTCTCCATAATGTGTTTTTAGGTAGTTTTACCAGAAGAGGGTTAATGGTGGACGTGTGAGCCCTGCAGAAACCTGGTGTGGTGGGGATGGGGGGGGACAAAGCACAGAAAGAGCACAGGGTGCAAGACCAGAAAGGAGGTGGTAGAAGACAGAGAGACTACCGACCTTTCTGTGATGTCGAAGTGATAAGCCGATAAACTCAGCTTCAGCGCAGGAGATGCCAATGACATTGAAGGCCTTTCTTTCCACGGCATCAAGCTGAGCAATATGTGAGGCAGTGGAGCCAGCCCAGAGGGGAGAGTAGTCCCCCATCAAGCCAGATAATAGTCCAGGTAATCCAGCCCATTTTTTCACTTGATCGGGAACAAATTGCAACAGAATTTATTTTAGCGCAATGCATTTCTATGAGATCCCCAGAACACCATACTAAAAGTCCTAAGAAATCCCTGTTGCGGAAATACGTCTAATTTACATAAATCCAATATGGCGGCCAATTAATTATCAATATTGTGCCATATCTTTGCACACAGATGACATATTTGAGTGATTTCAACTTCTAGAATGGGTATTTTGTATATAAGGATGCATTTAGCATACTTTTAAACTTACCTGGAACAAAATCTTATTTGTATAAATCTAATATGGCCGCCAAATATCAATATCTTGCCAAATATTTGCTCTCAGATGATGTATTTAGGTGATTTTAAATTTCTATAATGAGATCTTTGGATCCAAGGATGCATTTGTAATAATTAAAAATTTCATTGGATGCATCTAGGACACACGCTATGTGCAAAGTTTGCATATGTATACCTGCAAATGATGCTTAATCTGCCGGAAAGTCATCCAGATGTCCATCAGCAATTTGAGAAAGGATACCATGTGGTGAGGCGCAGTGATAGGTACTGGGCAGGACTATCCACGGATCTCACAATTGAGCAAGTGCTGATGAGAAGTATAAAGACACATGGAGGCCTGACAAGAGGAAAAGGAATGACAGAAACTCAGCGGTTGGTGTGGGTCCTTTCCATGCCAGCATGTGCAAATATCAACGAGGCCATGCAGAAGCTCAGTGGCATCTCATTTGAAACCAGTGACCAGCACAAAGACCTGTCAAGCTCGACAAGCGAGAGATGTCAATGACACCCTTGATCTTATCAGCTATCTCGGGGAGAGAGATCCATTCGCACGGGATCCGTCCCTGTTTAACTTTGCAAATGGCATGACAGCCCAGGAAGGAGTCAACGTTGAAAGATTAAGAACAGTTGGAGAAAAGATTCTAGCATCCATGGTTGGGAAATCTGTAGAAGAGTTCACCTTCCAGAAATGTGATCGAGCGGTGACATTTAATTCAAGATCAACTGTCAAGATCAAAGGAGAATCTGTGAAGGTAGATCCACAGTTGATATTCCAAAGACTGGTAACCATTGGGGAGCGCTGTGAAGATCTACAGTCACTCTTCAAATATAAACTGTGTAGTTACCCCCCAGCATTGTTTGAATCTTCCTTCCTTCCCCTGCAGGCAAATAAGGCTGTCCTTGCCAATGTTCTCTGGAAAACCATGCAAGGGGAGCAACGAGAACCAATTGGAAATGTCCAGTATATTCTCGATGGTGGTGCGCTACTTCATCGTCTTCCATGGCCAAGAGGTTCCACATAAGAGTGTGTCAGTCAGCTTTATGTCACATATGTTACACATAAATATGGGGCTGCTACCATTATCTTTGATGGATACCAAGACGGTCCAACAATAAAAGATGCCACGCACATGCGAAGGACAGGGGCTTGTTCAGGCATGACAGTAAACTTCACTGGTGGAATGGTTATCCAGTCCAAGAAGGAGGAATTCTTGAAAAATGTGACAAACAAACAGCGATTTATTGTTTATCTTAGTGACAAATTAGAGCGGGCTGGGTGTAATATAGATCATGCAAAGCATGATGCTGATGTGCTCATTGTCCAAACAGCTGTTGCATCTGCTAGATTTCAAAGACACTGTCCTGATAGGGGATGACACGGACTTGCTCATCCTCCTACTGCATCATGCTGAACTGGATGCACATGACTTGTTCCTGGCCCCAGAGCCCAGGCAATCAGCAAAAAATAGACCAGGATATGGTGCATAAAGCAGTCTAAGGAATTTCTTGGTCCTGATGTTTGTGACCATGTGTTATTTATCCATGCAATCCTTGGCTGCGATACAACTTCTCGCTTGTTTGGATTGGGGAAGGGTTTAGCAGTAAGGAAGATCAAGAGTGTTGCCCTGTTCCGTCAGCAAGCCAAGGTGTTCAGCCAAGAAGGACATGTGGCAAAACAGGACATTATTGCAGCAGGAGAAAAAGCACTTGTGTTATTATATGGTGGTGCCAAAGAAAAAGGACTGGACACTTTCGATACAGGTGATTTTGTGAGAAGGTTTCCAAGAGCACATCTCATGTAGAACCTCAAACTCTACCCCCAACCTCAGCAGCTGCAAAATATCACAGCCTCCGTGTACATTATCAGATGATGGAGTGGAAAGGAAGAAGCATCAATATGAAGCTGGAAGAGTGGGGATGGCACATGGTGGATGGACAATGTTTGCCAAATCAAACTGACCAGCTTGCAGCCCCATCAAAACTACTGGATGTCATCTGCTGTAACTGTAAAACAGACTGTAATACAAAGAGGTGCACATGTAGAAAGTATAGTCTGCATTGCAGTGCTGTTTGTGGAGAATGCCGTGGGACAAGTTGTGCCAACTCACAGCTACCAGATTTCACTGATGACTATAATGATGACCTTGATGGGCATCTTCAGTAGTGTATTAATATGCCTGCAATGAAACACGAGCCAAAGATGTGACTGTCATAAATTTGATCACAAAATATCGATATTTGGTGGCAATATTGGATTTTATTAAATTCATCCATCATTTTATTTAAACCCATCCAATCAAAATATTAAACTATCCCAAATTTAGCCTTTGATCCCCTCAAATATTCTAGAAATATAAACTGCTCAAACCTGTTGTCTGAGAGGAAATGTATGGCAAAATATTGATATTTGGCAGCCATATTGGATTTATGCAAATGAGATGTGTATCAAAATACATCCAAGAAAATTGTTAAATACTCTAAATGCATTCTTGTATGCAAAAGATATATACTAGAAGTTGAAATGGCTGAAATATATCATCCAAGAGCAAAGATTTGGCAAAATATTGATATTTGGCGGCCATATTGGATTTATGCAAATGAGATTTTGTTCCAGGGAAGTTTAAAAGTATTTTAAATGCATCCTTGTATACAAAATACCCATTCTAGAAGTTGAAATCACCCAAATATGTCATCTGTGAGCAAAGATATGGCACAATATTGATAATTGGCCACCATATTAGATTTGTGCAAATTAGACGTATTTCCGCAACTGGGATTTCTTAGGACGTTTAGTATGGTGTTCTGGGGACCTCATGGAAATGCATTGTGCTAAAAAAAATTCTGTTGCAATTTGTTCCCGATCAAACCTTATTTTGCCTGGACTATAAAGACCTTGTTGTTGTATACTGTCAGAGTTCAGGTGTGCCAAGTCGGGAGTTTGTATGACGGAGAATGCTCAGTCTGCGGCTGGCTTTATAGGCGAACTTTGAAATGTGGTTTGCCCAAGAAAGATCACAGCTGATAGTGAGACCCAAGGAGTTTGAATGACTGAACATCCTCTGGAGTCTGGAGGATTGTTAATGGGGAGTTGCCAGATGGTCCTCTTGGAGAGAGATTGTGAGTGTATGAGATTTGTCAGGGTTGAAAGACGTATTCTGAGTGTTTGACCAGCTTGTGAGTTTTTTTTTTTCCCCAAGGTCTGAAGAGAGGGAAGAGTCTGCAGCCTGCTTGTCTGAAGGATGAGGGATGTCATGGCAGAGGGTGGAGTCATTAGCACATAGATAAAGAGGATTTTCTAGAGTCAGAAAGATCATTGATGGATATCAGGAATAGGACTGGGCCCACAACACTACCTTAGGGCACTCCAGGCTTGACAGGAAGAGGATATGAAAGAAATCTGTTGACTGCCACACATTACAAGAGTAGAGGAAGTTAGTAAGCCATGTGTGGAGCAAGCTTTGGATGCCAGTTTGGAGAGCAAGGCAAGTTGCCATTAAAAATTGTTATTAAAAAAATAATTGTTTGATTTAATCTTGACAATGAGCAGACTAACAGTAATGAATGTTGCCATAGTGTAAGTTACCACCATTTTTGCGATTTGGCCAGAATCACAAATTAGTTTACATTTATTAACTTACCCACACATAACTTGGTGACCAACAAATCTGTAATAATCAATGTCAATGTGTGTCAGTCTGTCAGTGTCTCCTCCACAACTCCAAATACATGAAATCTAGTGGCCCCAAACTTTGCATGTATAATAATGGAACACCACGGAAGTGCATGAATGAAAATTGGGTGTTTGGGTTAATTTAAACACCCCTTATGAAGATAATTAACGGACTTATTTAATGATCCTTTATCAAGTCATCATCCTTGGTTAGTCCTTGAGTCAACCCCCTGTCAGCTTCCTTGGGTCTTAATTCATCATTTTGTTAATTCTGCTCAACAATGCCTTGACGTGGAACAGGCCACAACGATTTCTTAACAATAAAACGCTCATACTGGTTTTTTTTTTTCACTTTCTTCATTCATATCATCGAATACCTGATCATCATACCTATAAATCGCTGGATACATTGCAATGCTTATAAATGCCTGGAGACACCAGTGTTCATGGCTTTTTTTCATTTCTGCAAGCGCAATAAGTTCTAGAATCTCTTAACCTGAGCTGAATTTCAAAATTTAAACTGCGGAATTGACCTTAGCTGCAGTTCTGATGGCTAAAAAAAAAAAGTGTTAATTTGTCCAATTTGCACCTTATTTGATACTTTGGATGTGTTCAGACGGTGGTTGTCTCCAGATGCGTCCAGACGATGGTTGTCTCCGGATGTGTCTGGATGGTGGTTGTCTCCGGATGTGTCTGGATGGTGGTTGTCTCCGGATGTGTCCGGGCGGTAGTCGTCTCCGGATGTGTCCGGGCGGTGGTCATCTCCGGTCGTGTCCGGGTGATGTTAATAGCATCAACAGTAGAAAATTTATTTCAGACTTTATTTTGTTTCCATATTCACTGGTATTCTATGCAGAATCATTTTGATGAGAACCCCTTCCCACCTCTTCCAAAACCTCATCCATTCCCATAATAATTTAATTCTCTGGACATTTATTAGCATTACAGCTGAAATGCGATAAGTTCTCGAATCTCTTAACCTGAACCGAATTTCAATTTTTTTGCTGCAAAATTGAACTTAGCACCAGTTCCAAGTTCTGACTGCTAACAAAAAAATAAGTGTTCATTTGTCTAATTTGCATATTGTTTGATTCTCTGGACATCTCCAGATGGTGTTTAGTATGACCCAGCCAGCCTTTCCTTATCAACCATTTCATTGGGGTGCTTGCTTGAGTGTTTAATAGTATTGGGTGGAATTGATTCCAAAGTACTCAATTCCAACCATGGAATCGAAAGAAATCGAGTTGTGAACCGGTCGACGTCAATTCTGAATAATTCCTACTTCATAGATGGAAGCGTTTTTTCGGGAGAAACCTTTTTCATCCCTGTCGGACATGTTCCGTTTACACATGTCCTGGTAATATATTAATTGAAAAGGAACACACCCCTTGGTCATCCCATTTCCAATATAGCAGCAAAAGCAAGTCACCTGCAAACTAAACACGCCCCAAGGATGTAATCCTTTTAAATGAATAGCAAAGCATTTGCAGTTGGCCGGTAAAGCATGCTGATTGCTTTTCTGATTAACAGGTACACAATACATCAACTGAAAAAGTTTTGACATGTCCTTCAAAAGTTCCAGAAGTGAAGTTTGGAACTATTTCCGGAGAGTTAAAGAAGACAGTCCAAAAGTTGCATGCTCACTTTGTTCAATAGACCTTGTTTATTACTGTAATAAGTCCAATATGCGAAAACATTTGAAAACTGAGAGACAGAGACAGAGACAGAGACAGAGAACGAACCTATGAGTGACAGTTGAGAATGAGGATTCAAAGAAACCAAAGTCTGCAACAGCTGCAGGTTCGCTTTCAAAATCGATGACTGAATGCACTTTCGCCCTGGTAATGCCCCTGTACGCTGCCTTCCCTTCCCCTCAGTGTCTCCCCTTACCGTCCCCTCATGCTGACTTCCATTCCTCCAGCTCACGCTGCCTTCCCTCCCCTCATGCTGCCTTCCCTCCCCTCACGCTGCCTTCCCTCCCCTCACGCTGCCTTCCCTCCCCTCACGCTGCCTTCCCTCCCCTCACGCTGCCTTCCCTCCCCTCACGCTGCCTTCCCTCTCCTCACGCTGCCTTCCCTCCCCTCACGCTGCCTTCCCTCCCCTCACGCTGCCTTCCCTCCCCTCACGCTGCCTTCCCTCCCCTCCCGCTGCCTTCCCTCCCCTCACGCTGCCTTCCCTCCCCTCACGCTGCCTTCCCTCCCCTCACGCTGCCTTCCCTCCCCTCACGCTGCCTTCCCTCCCCTCACGCTGCCTTCCCTCCCCTCGCGCTGCCTTCCCTCCCCTCACGCTGCCTTCCCTCCCCTCACGCTGCCTTCCCTCCCCTCACGCTGCCTTTCCTCCCCTCACGCTGCCTTTCCTCCCCTCACGCTGCCTTTCCTCCCCTCACGCTGCCTCCCCTCCCCTCACGCTGCCTCCCCACCCCTCACGCTGCCTTCCCTCTACTCACGCTGCCTTCCCTCTACTCACGCTCCCTTCCCTCCCCTCATGCTGCCTTCCCTCTACTCATGCTACCTTCCCTCCCCTCACACTGCCTTCCCTCCCCACATGTTGCATTCCCTTCTCCTCATGCTGTATTCCCTTCCCCCACCCCTCCTCGCTCCCCTCTCCTTGCTCTCCCGCCCCTCTTCACTCCCTCCTCCTGCTCCCCACTTGCTCACTCCTCTTTCTCCCCCTCCCCCACCCTCTCCTCCCCCCCCTTTCTCGCTCTTTTTTCTCCCTTCTCTCTCTCTCCCTCCCCTCATCTCTCTGTCCCCACCTTTCCATCATTCCTCCCCCCCTCTCTTTCTCTCCCGCCCCCACTCCCTTAGTATTCCCGTTAATGAAGTGATAGGTGATATTTGCTTGTGTATATATCGTACGTTTGCTCAATAGTGCTCTGCATGAGGAGACTTTTATAATCAAAACCTGCAAAAATTCTGTGCAAAGGTTTTAGAAGGAGTACAATATGTATGTATCGATAGATATACACTATAATAATTAAATCTTTGTGACAATTTGTTTTGCTAACACAGGTATCACGACAAGCTAAGGAATTCCTGGAGTACATTGTAGAAGAGCCTCTACTGGACCTTGCAGCCATCAATCCTTCATTGTACAGCCATGTGGACGACCTGGCGACTGTGCGCACATGCCGTTTCCAGCTCAAGTCTCTTCGCGCATATCTGTTTACCTGCCGCAGCACCATCGCTGATGAACTGAGGCGCCGGTAATCCATTTTATATTTATGTGGAGGTGAAATGATGGTGTCACTGAACTCTTAAAAGTAATCTCCATGTTAAACAATGCAAAATACATTGTTGTAGTAATGATCATCTTTGTCAATATGTCATAAAATCGAGGTGGCATGTCACCCCCTGAAATTGTCGGCAAAGGGAGTACAGTGTAGCTACCACAAAGTTGAATAAGGGGGGTTATCAGGGGAGAGGGATGTTAATATGATAGAAGTAGTTACTTGGAGAGAAAAAATGATGGTGAACGATTTTGTACCCATTCATAAAAATGATTTATTCAAGTTGCTCGCATGAATCCCTCACCAAATGTGTTTTGTCTCACAAGTGTAAAGGCAGTTAACTCATTTTTTTAGTTAACTATCTTAACACTCAGCATATTTTTAGGGGGATTGATTCAATAATTTGAAATTTATTTCTGTGAAAAGAAATGCTAATTACTGGTGTGATTCCAATTTTACCAATTTCCTAATTAACCACCTATACACAGAACTGCTTCAAAATTACGACCACAAAAATCCTTCCTAGATATAAACCAATCTCTAAGTTCAAAGTGCAGTTTGGATTTTGCTAATTGTTCTGTCCATATCTGTGATGTTGCCAGTAATTAAAAAAAAAAAAAAAAATCAAATCCTAGTTATTGCAAAATGGAAACTCTTTAGCTTTTATCAATAACATTCATCTTTGCTCAAACCTTTCTAGAATCTCTGAGAGAAGTTTTTGGAATATTCAACAGATGTACTTAATTGTGATAACAATAATATCCTGGAATGTAAAATAATAAATGTCAGTGTGTTAGTCAATGTGTCTCCTCTAAAACTGCATAACCATGAAACTTAGCAGCTTGAACCTTTGCATGCATAGTAAGGGAACTCCAAGGGAGTGCATGAATGAAAATTGGGTGTTTGGGTTAATTAAAACATCCTTTTGAGGATAATTAATGGCCTCATTTAATTATCCTTTATCAAGGCTCACCTCGCTGTTCCTCGCTGGGGTCTTAATTTGCCGTTCTTTTTTTTTTTGGTCTGCTCAACAATGCCGTTGGAACAGGCTGCAACGGTTTCTTAACGATAAAGCGCTCAAAAATGTTTTTTTTGTTTTCCTCACACATATCATCGAATGCCTCGTATCCACACCTTCAAATCACTTGTAAACACCCAGCGACACCAATGTCTGTGGCTTTATTTCATTTCCGCACATGCGATAACCTCTAGAATCTCGCATCCCTAACCTTTTTGCATGATCTGCTTCCATTATCCTTATCCACCCGTCACTTTGACATCAATACGTATAAAAAAAACAAGAATGGCAAAACATATTGTTGTGGTCCCGGTGTCGGGGGCGAAGACCACGAGGGGTCGATACCTCGGGTTCTCACCAGACTCACCGGAATCACAGGCTGTCGCACACGAATAACTTTGTGATGCGGCTGGTCGCTAATCGATTGCGAGCGCCAATAATTCGACCATGTGACTTAGGGACCTCCATTTAAAACCGTTTACCTAAAGGTCACGTGATCTAATTACCGGGGCACATGCCCTCGGTACGCACTTGCTTAAACCGGATCACTTTACCAGATCAGATGCAGCTGAGCAGGACTGCCAAGCACGTACCGACTATGAAACAGATCACTGGGGAATAACGTCCTGGCTAAAGTAAAGTAGAGTGCGTGCCATTCTGGACCAATGAAAGAAAACACTAAAACGAGCTGGGAACATTTCTATACAACACCTTTATTCTCTAACAGAGAATAAAGAGAACAGACTCTCTAGCAGAGAAGCGAGGAAAGGTATGTGACACAGTAAATGGGGTTTTCTTTCATGTACAGCATGGGAATAGTAAGGAATTTGTGGGGTGCAGCAAAAGATGACTTACAAACCAGACACAGCAGGATTATCCGGACTACCTTCTAAAATCTTACTTGTACTAAGATAGATGCCGTCTTTCACACACACACACACACACACACACACACACACACACACACACACACACACACACACACACACACACACGAAAGTTAGAGTGCACAGAAAGAGAGAAAAAGGTGGGGATAAGTGCCCTCAAAATACCTGCCATGGTCTGCTAACTAACGTGGCCCAGGTTGCTGAGGGAGGGGTAGGTGGGAAAGATACTGGTGTCTACAATATGGGAGTGGGAGGTGCAATGTATGTTATGTGATGGCTGTGGTGTCGTGCATGAGAAATGTGATTGCGTATCAGTAATGCGTTCTTCTTTGTGCGTCCACAGCAGAGGGATAGAGGTGTGTATGGAGAGATAGAACAATAGATGTGAAAGAAGGAAGATCCATAACCTAGCCGTGTAAAGATATGTATATGTAAGTGTGTACCTCTGTGGGACGCTCTGCCTGAGCGTTCCCACCTAGTGATATGGCGCGTTATCTCCTTGTTCGTTCGCCGAGATTCATGACAACGTGCGCTCCGCACTGGTCCACCATCCGTGGCCGGTGGTAAACCTTTCTGGCTTCATGGGGGTGGTGGCACGTCAACAGCATGGCAGGGACTCCCACTCGCACACTCACGAAGGATGACAGCCGCACACAAATAATGCTCTACCTCGAAGAAGTGCACTCAGTGGCTCCGTGCCGCTCCTTTTTATAAGCCTCAAGCGAAGGATGGGGCTCGGGCCAGAAAGCGACACGCTGTGGCCCAAATTCCGCTCCTCTATTGGGCCACAGCGGCTCTAACCATGCCCCGCAAGGCTCCATAACCGGAAACCGGCTCAGACGCCCGTCAGCCTCAGCACGGCTCGGAGCTCCCTGGTTAACATGGAGAGCATGCTCCTCAAGCTGGCACCCTGGCCCTGAACGTGCACTGAGCGTAGTTTGTACGTAGTATGGTAGCGGACTTTCTCTGCTATCCACGGGCTCCTTCACGAGCCACAATGCACAGTCGGGACCCAAACCAAATCCCTGGATCGCCCTTCCCGCGACGCCACGCCATATTGTGGCAGAGTTTCTACTCGAACCCCACTACGAGGAGGGGTCGCGGGAAGGGCAATCCAGGGATTTGGTCCGGGTCCCAAAATCCAGGGATTTGGTTGCTTACGGTCTTGCCGTGGTCTGATGACTGGATTCGAACTGTGATAATTCTGTTTGATCTGGGCGCTCACCCGGGACGCTCCCGGTAAGATGTGGTGGAGAACATAGCATCTGTAGAGTGGTCAAGCACCGCGCGGCACCAAGAACAAGGGCCGGTGCCGCATGGTGCTTGAAATGGAGTGGCGAATTGTCACAAGGCAGAGGTACGAGGTCGTGCGGGAGTATTTTCCCATGTGCAGGAGGCATCTACGGTCAAGATGGTAGGATTTGGTGAGGGAGGTGAGGAGCGAAGAGAGATGCCGGCTGGAAATTGGTGCACAGATTTGAATGAAAAATGGCACGCAAATTCCCAAGGAAGGCTGTCTTGTGCACAACGAGGAAGGCGATCCGAGCCATGGGTTGCATCGCGGCGCGTCTACTAAATTGTTTGTTGAATGGCATGCGTGCTTGCTTGCTTGGTGTTTATTACAGCGAAATGGAAAGGGTTATAATGGAGGTCGGAGTAAGCATTAATGAGATATATATTCGACCTAAATACATGTCCCACCCAACGCAATTTGTCCCATTTACCCACTTGACATGAGGAAAGGACTAACTACATGAATACTAATGAAATAACTGCCTGAGGATCACTTTATGTTGGGTGCCATTGCCTTAGAGGCATGCTGTTTTGCAGAACCACAACAATATTGATGCGGTGCTGGCTGGCCCAGGTTCACCCCCCGACCTAAATTGTGGTGACGGGCGGTTAACACCACCAGCCCCGGGATGGTCAAGCGGTTCCTTATTAATAGGAGGTGGACACGTTGATCCCCAGAGATTATCACGCGCGCTTGAAAGGGCATGGGGCAATGGCAGCGGGACGGATGAGCACAGCACAGGAGGGGCTTATACTCGAACCCCGCTACAAATACACGGCTACAGTTTCTTAAAATGAACATATTTAATGAAAATAAACAAATATTTACATGGGACAATAATTCAAATGGTAATGACAAAAACGAGAAGTAAATAAATCTTAAAGTCGAGGTGCCTCTTCAGACGGACTCAAATACAGACAGAGGGAAAACAAAATAAATAGAAAACCCTTCCTTTTGAGTATTCTTGTACTTTGCTTGGCCCAGAGCTGGTCTTTGTGGAATTTGGAATTGAGGTGCTTCCACCAGCGCGTGCAGATACGCACAAAATGGTGCCTCGCTTCTCTCGTAGCAGGAGAAACATAAGGCAGGCACTCTGCTTGCAGAACGTGACACCAAGGCTCAGAGCCCCAGTGCAGCTGCTTCATGTGTCGATCGTCCTCACTGACCCCGATGAGATACTCGAGGGCTCGGGGTCTGTTTCTCATGACTCAACCAAGAGTCAAAGGCCAGCATCTTGCTTCATGCGTGCGCTCACCCTGAACTCCAATCTCCATCCTACTGAGTCCGATGCCTCTGACTAACGTCACTGAAACCGCCGTTTCCTCCTCCGGGGCGTGGCTTGCTCGCACGAAACCCAGGAAGACGGGGCCTCCACCCACTCGGCACGCCTGGCTGGCCTCTGACCTCACGCCCATCAATCATCAGCCTCGGGGGCGTGACTTAGCCCGCCGTCACCCTCGGAGGTGGGGCTTCTGCCAGCTCGGCTCGTTTGCTTGTTCCTCCCCATGGTTTTGGTTATAAAAAAACATTGGGAAAAGTCACTAGGGGGCAATTACATATTAGGGAAGCTTATTCTTAAACCCAAGCTAATTAACACAACACCATCCCCCCCCCCCCCCCCCCCCCGGGTGTGGTGACTCACAGTTTCCCCACTTGATTACTTTGAGATGCCTACAACATGTCCACGGACCAAACTACTCCATTCAATGCTAAATTCCCTATTAAATTCCACTATCTACTCCCACAACTGTAATAATATATTCCCAATGACTACTTGAGCATAACTGTTGCGTTTCACATTGATTGATGAATCGGTTCAAGAGAATTTTTTTTTTAAAGATTTTCATTCAATCTAATATGATTGCCAGACCATGTGACCTCTTAATTATTTGTGAACACCCTGGTATCCCCATGGCTTGGGGAACATGTGGGTGAAGTTTCCCCTCAATCTGTCAAGCCATTCTGGAGAAGCAGATTTTTATAGGTCGTTTCTTCAAAAAATCATAGCTGCAAAACCATGTTAGTCCAAGAGCATTAGGTCAAAATAGGCCCTAACCTGGACATTTTTGGTAACAAGCTGATTTTTTTCAGGATAGGTCCAGGAATGTGTGTGAAATAACATACTAAAAGTCCTCATGAATCCTCCTTGAGCGTTTTCCGCAATCCAAGATGGCGTCCAAAATGGCCGCCTCTTCTGTTTTTCTCATAACTTTGCAAGCAGGTTTCCCCAAAACACACTTTAAATGTCTACATATATGTTTTGAAGTATGAGGAACTCATTAGAATACATCTTAAGAGATGCTGAAGCACGCAAGCTGTACATCCTAAAACACTATGGAGCTCAATCAACGGTGGTGTTTGATGGATATGGAAGCGCAACTTCGACAAAGGTAGCTGAGCAGAAACGAAGAGCTCAGAAGTGTACCTCTAGTGACATCATATTTGAAGATGATATGCCAACCACCACAACCCAAGCAGCTTTCTTAGCCAACGGCAACAATAAGGCGAGACTTATACAAACTCTACGTGACAAAATGCTCATGGCTGGAGTATGTGTCAAGCAGGCAGAAGCAGACGCCGACACCCTGATTGTCTCCACATCACTAGCACTGGCAGAGTCAGAACATGTGCCAGTTGCTGTCGTTGGTATGGACACAGACTTACTGGTAATGCTAGTTGCTCGGGCAACCTCTTCCACAGATGTGTACATGCTATGCCGCAGTAATCCTGTCACGGTCTTCAACATTCATGAGATTCAGCATGCCATAGGGGACACAAGAAATCACTTGATGTTTCTTCATGCTGTGACGGGATGTGACACGGTCTCTGCGATCTATCGTCAGGGCAAGCGTAAAGCTTTCAACATGGTGCACAAGAAGCGGGACTACGACTTGCTGGATACCTTCACAAACAGGGGAAGCACCCATGACGAGGTGGAAAAAGGGGAAGGCTTCATTCTTAAGCTTTATGGAGCCAGCAGTTTTGAATCTCTTGATGACTACCGTCACATCGCATACAAACGGGCAATCGGTCGCAGTTCCCTGAGTTCATCCTTTCAGCTAGAAAGTCTACCTCCAACTAGTGCTGCAGCAAAGCAACATTCATATCGCGCCTATCTTACCGTCCAGGAATGGATGGGTAACTCCTTATCTCCAACAGAATGGGGCTGGCGATTTCAGGACGGGACTCTTACCCCGGTAGAAACAGACATTACTGTTGCTCCCGACACTTTGCTGAACATGGTGGCATGTGGGTGTAAATCAGATGGTTGCAGAAGCATGACATGTAGCTGCAAGAAACTTGGGCTCTTTTGTACCTCAATGTGCAGTAAATGCAGTGGTCTCAATTGCAACAATACAGCACCAACTCTTATAGATGCCGACGATGATATTACCCCAACTTCAGAGGACATCAACATTGAAGATACAGCATCCGACGATGAAGACAATGACTGATGCAACTAGGTGTGTGCATGCGTAAGGTAAAGATTCATCTGATACTTTTGAGGTTTGAATCTCTAGCATGATCTTGTTTTGAATGTCTTTGCCTCTTGAAACAGGCTAAAACAGCAGTGTGTTGATAAGTGGTGGACATTTTGAGCACCATTTGAATTTCAGAAAGAACTTCAGCGGTTTTATTGTTTCCTTTGTACTTCAAAGTATCTGAATGAGTTCCTTATTTCTCAAGACATAATATATTTAGAGATTTAAAGTGCATATTGAGGTAACTTAGTCACAGGGTCATGAGAAAAACAGGAAATTGCAACCATTTTTGGCGCCATTTTCGATTTTCGGACTAGTTCAAGTAGTTTTATTGGTATAGATATGCGTGTTTCAAATCTGCGAATAAGAATTTATCTAGATTCCTTGACTCCCATAACATATATAAAGACATTTTATGTGCTTTATTGGGTTACTTAGTTGCAGAGTTATGAGAAAACAACAACAGGGAAAGGGGCATTTCGGGCGCCATTTTGAATTTCAGGATGAGCTCAAGTGTTTTTATTGGTAAATGCGTGTTTTTGAAAAATTCCCAATAAGTATATGATTCATTTCATTGAGTCGCAAAACATATATTAAGACATTTAATTAAGACATTTAATTAAGACGGCCATTTTGGACGCCATCTTGGATTGCGGAAAACGCTCAAGGAGGATTCATGAGGACTTTTAGTATGTTATTTTACACACATTCCTGGACCTTTCCTGAAAAAATCAGCTTGTTACCAAAAATGTCCAGGTTAAACCCTAATGCTCTGGACTATGTGGCCTATGACATCATAGGTGGCAAACTTTTTGTTCCTCATGGATAGGTGATCATGTCTGTAAAGTATCACCTCGATCTGTTCAGCCGTTTCAGAGAAGAGTTTTTCAGGTTTTTGTGTTTAAAAATATATGGCTGCCGAACCACGTGATCAATGATGTCATCAATTTTTGTCCCCCATACAATTTATTCCTAGATGACACTCAAAATTTTTTTTATACTCATCGGACAAAGCATTCGATGTATGCAATTATGATGTCCTTACAAAGCCACTTGTAACATCATCAAAAAAAAAATCACCATGGGGAGTACTTGACATTTGCCAAGTTTCAATTTTTTCCATAGAGCGGTTTTGGAGATACAGAGGTCCAAAGTTTTTCCTTTTGTTTTCCTAACATGACTGCCACCCCACTTGACCTCTGACATCATGACCATTAAAACATTCTCCATGATTAGTCCACCTTTTGTGAAAATGTCTCAATCTGATAAGCGGTTGCAGAGAAAACAGAGAAAATTAGCATGGACGGACGGCCGGGCAACCAGAAAACGTAATTCCTCCGGCGACTTCTTCAGCGGAGGCATAATAACGTACACTTCTTTTTAAACGAAATCGCCTTGTTTTACCTCTTTGTGTGATCTGCTTTCATTATCCACCCGTCACTTCGACATTGCTATTTTTCTTGTTTTTTTTATATGTTTCAATCAGAGATCGCCTGGTGTTGGCTTCATGGTTCGGGTGGTAGGCTTGGGGTGCAAGGATCCTGAGTTCAAACCCAACTGTCTGTTAAATTAATACCAGGTGGGGTTGACTCTGCCTGTCATCCTACCGAGGTCGGCAAAATGAGTGCCAGCTTGCTGGTATCCTGTGTTGTAGTGGCGACCCGTCCAGGATTGTGCCCAATAGCCAAGGAGACCGCTTGGGCAGCACCAACGCTCCTCACAGAGTATGGTCCCTATGGATGGATGGAATCAGAGATTGCAGACTCTCACCGAGACTTGTTTTGTATGGTGTTTGTGTAGTTTTGTGTCGTGTATTTTGTGTGGTGTTTGTGTGCTGGTGTGTAACGTAATTAATAATGGACATAAGTAGAACTGCCACTTTATAACTGCTGACAGTGATGACTGGGTGTCAACACATCCTGCTTTGATTGGACACTTTACCTTTAGGTTTGTTTTATTGTCGTTGTACATTAGTTATTATTGATTCCGTGTCCCCCTTTCTTCCCTACCACTACCGCTGTCGTATTCCTCCGCCGATCAATTATCCCTGAGTTATTGTTTGTGCTTTCGGGAATGAACCCATTGGTTTAAAAACCTTTAAGGTTCTCGTGTCTCTCCTCAGTTCTCGCGTGAACAAGTCTGCCATGATTCGGAACGTCTCCACAGGAGTTTAAGCCAGTCGCAACATCGTGGGATTTTAACCTCCGGCCGCGATGAGCTCGATGTTAGTTGAGCCGTCATTGCTATATATATATATTTTTATTATCATTATTATTATTATTTATTTATACAGTATAGCATGATATTTCAAAAAGTTGTGGACGAGTTATGACAAAACTTGATGGATGAGTTGGTTATGTGACGAGAGCAAGCTGATTGGATTTTAGTTCGGGTCCGGATCCAGATCTGGCCTATCGGTGGGATACAAAACGTATACTGGTGGAGGTACGTGCTCGACCGAGTGCCCGTTCTCGGTCTGGATAGTGTCAGGCATCATTTCCATTGTAAATAACCTTACAGAACAGAGCAATAATTTTCATTTTAGTAATGCCTGTTAAATAGGAATAAAAAAATCCAATGAGACCGGTCGGTCTATAACATCTTGTTTAGCTAAAAAAGCAGAGCTATATTTATTGGCCATATAGCCTTTCTAATAGCTCGGTAAATAGATCCCCCAACCCCACCACTGCAGTTTTAATCACTAATAGTTATACATTAATAATTTTTCATTAACTTTTCGAGGAACACAAATCTGACACCTCCATGAATCAGTCATGTATTGTTACACCCCCCCCCCCCTCAAGAAACAAAAAAAATCCTTTATGCAGTGTTAACCATAAGTGTTTCGTCAAGGTCTTTGCAGCTTTAAGAGTTTATGGAGGTAGAGGAGCTGTAGAAGTATTGCGTAATGGGATGGGAAGGGGGCGTGCGTGTAAGGTCAGAATGATTAGGACTAACAGCTTGGTTTTAGTGAATGTACTTGTTCTCACAACTAAAAGCTTGAGCATAATTGTGTTTTCACCAAGTGTTAAAATCCACACTTTTTTTTTTTTGGTGCATTAGTTTTTATACATTTTTTTTTTTTGTATTAATTTCATAAGTGTAACCAAACCATATTAAATTGCTTGAGGATGATTACAGATTATGGCACTCAGATGAGTATTAAGGTAACCCTTTTGCATTGCATTACAGAACCTTTATTTTTTTTTTAATATAAACTTCACTGCGAGCTCATTTTTCCAAGGTCTTGTTGTGTAAATTAAATTGAAACAATTTATCACCACCTTTCATCCGGCTGCTGCAAGTTAACAGCAACCTTCCATCAATCAACTTCGCCACTCAACCGTCTTCGCTTTCTCTTGTCGACCAAACTCCCGATGATCATTTGTTGCACTCGTAAATCAAACTCGCTGCGATCAATTATATTTTGCATGCATCCCACATTCCATCTTCCCAAACTTCTTCCACGTTATGGCAGAAAGTCTTAAAAGCTTGCAAGTTCCTTTTTTTTCGGTGTTTGAGAGTAAAGCAGACTTGTGGTCACAGTGCCGGTACCAAGCTCCATGCAGGTTCTTTGTTTCAGCAATTTATTGCTGTTTGTGTTTTTATTATTATTATTATCTGTTATTATTGTAAAGATAATTAACAGGATGCTGGTTGGGACAAAGACCTCTCACCTGTTCTTTTTTAAAGGTGCAGGTGCCTTTTGACTTCATGATTCAAGTCTATTAATAATGATGACTGACTGCAGACAGAAACCCCTTCGTAGGACATGACCTTAACACTCCATCGTTCTCCTTTTTATTTGTTATCCTGAAGCAAAAAACGTGTCTTTGGGACTTTATTCAATACGAAACATGCTGTGTTTTGCGAGGCTCGGTGGTCTCTGTGTGATTTTTATTTTAATTACCTGGTTTTCACTGCCACCGTTTTTAATAGTGAGTTTTCACCGTCTTCAAACTGGTGCTGAGGATACCAAGACAGGCTGTGATTGCATGAGTTATTCCTTTTTTCTTTTTTTTTTTGGTGGAACTTAATTATTACTTAAATTGTTTATACCAAGGTCAAGTCCTCCCACAAAAGAAAACATCCTCCTCGCACATTTCATTCCTGATCCTAGTCCTCCAGGTTTTCACCCAGTTCTGTCTGTTTGTTACTTGCAAAATTGAATATTTTCAAGTATATTAGTCAGTCGATTTTATTATTAACCTCCGCCATCGAAGATGGACGGAGGTTACTGTTTTCACCCCTGTCTGTTTGTTTGTTTGTTTGTGAACAGTATTACGGAAAAACTCCTGGACGGATTTCGACGAAACTTGGTGGGGGGATTAGGTATGGTCCAAGGATCATGCCATCAGATTTTGGACTTGGTCCAAAGTCCAATATGGCCGCTATGGTGACCATTTTGAAAAAATATTTGAATTTTTGTTTTTGCATTTCTACATGTTTTAAGTGATTTCCAACCCAAAAAAAAAAAATTTGTTAGGAAAAAAAACCCAGAAATTTTGCACCTTTTTTTTTTCAAAAAAATTTCGATTCTTTTTTTTTTGGCATTTCTACATGCGCGTCGATCTCGTTTAGTTTACTCAATCGTGGTTCAGTAGATCTGATCCGTTTTGACCTACAATGAATAGGATATCAGGTTCACTTAAGTGACCCAGCAGTATTGGCGGTGGAGGTTTTGCATTCAACCGAGTGCTCCCCCTCGAGTTCTGTCTGTCTGTCTGTCTGTGTCTGTCTGTTTGTTGCCTACAGGTCACAATTTTTAACCGATCTTCACGAAACTTCACCACATGGCAGAGTTTGTCATTAGGAAGAACACTATTGTTTTTGAGGTCAAAAGGTCAACATAGGCCAAAGGTCAACAACTTAGGTGGAATTTCTAAAATCCTCAATTTTCATCCGATTTGACTTGAAATTTGAAGAGGATTTATATTTCAGCTCACTGAATTCAACTAGCCAATTATTTTTGAGGTCAACATAGACCAAAAGGTCAACATAGTCCCAAGGTCAAGAACAACAAAGGTGGTATTTCTAAAATTGTCAATTTTCATCCGATTTAATTGAAATTTGAAGAGGAGTTGCATATTTGGTCATTTAATTCAACCACCAATCATTTTTGAGGTCAAATTTGTTTTATGGATTTTGCAAGTATCCTGCTCTGCACGATGTCTTCTTCTTTGCTTGTTTGTCCCTGTGCAGGATATCTCAAAAAGTTGCAGACAAATCTGGATGAAATTTTGTGTACAGGTTGGGTGTGTGACAAGGGTGAAATGATTAGATTTTGGTGGAGATCCAGATCCGGATCTGGCTACTAGAATTTTTAAAGTGATTCTTCACCATTGAGAGATCTGGCCAAAAATGATATGTAGCACGATATCTCAAAAAGTTTTCGGACGGCTTTGGTCGAAACTTGGTGGACATGTTGAGTCTGTGACAAGGAAGAACTGATTCAATTTTGGTGAAGATCTGGATCCGGATCTGATAATTTTGTCAGTGATTCTTCACCATTGAGAGATCGGGCTAAACTGATATGTAGCACGATATCTCAATGTTAGGGACGGATTCAGACGAAACTTGGTTGAGAGGTTGGGTGTGTGATTTAAAAAAAAAAAAAACAAGTTGATTCAATTTTGGTGAAGATCAGGATCTGGATAGGAGAATTTTTAATTTTCTCATGATTCTTCATCATTGAGAGATAGGGCCAAAACGATATACAGCAAGATATTTCAAAAAGTTATGGACCGGTTTAGATGAAACTTGGAGGACAAGTTGAATGTGTGACATGGACATTTTAATTTAATTTTTGTGAAGATTCAGATGCAATAATTACCTCCTCCAACGAAGGTGGATGGTGGTTGTGTTTTTACCTCTTTTTTTTTTTTTTTTTTTTTTTTTTTTTTTTTTTTGTATACCTTGGTCGAGGCTCGTATGAGAGCTAACACACAACTCACAGCAAGGAGGCATGAGACAAGAGGGGCGGGAGTGGAAGGGACAAAACATTGGGGAACAGACACAGGTGAACTGTGGAAGGGAGAGGGATGGGGATGGGACGGGGAACATGGCGAGGGGAAGATGGACATTAAAGGGACTTTCAGGAAGGAAAGCAGGAGAATTGAAGGAAGTGGGCTTGGGTGGATTATCGGGGGTAGAAAAGATCGAGGATTTGGATGGGGGAAGATAAGAGGTGGTGGTGAACAGCTGTTTTGAAAGCCTGGAGGGAAGAATGGGAAAGAATAGAGTGAGGAAGTTTATTCCAAAGGCGGGAAAAAAGAGGAATGAAAGAGTGAAGATGAGCAGTGATTCGTGATTTTGGTAGTTTTACCAGAAGGGGGTTGTTGGCGGACCTTGAGTGCCCTGTGGAAATGTGGTTGGGACAAATCACAGAGAGAGCAGGGGGGGCAAGGCTGGAGAGGAGTCGGTAGAAGACAGAAAGACCACCGACCAACCTGCGGTGATTGAGTGAGAGGCCCAAAGACTCAGCTTCATTGCGGGAGATGCCAATGATCTTAAAAGCCCTGGTTTCGACAGCGTGAAGTCGAGAAAGGTGGGAGGCAGGAGCACCAGCCCAGAGGGGAGAGCAGTACTCCATCAGGCTACGGACAAAAGCTTTGTAAGTGGTCAGGAGCTCAAGAGGGCCGAGGAAGGACTTTGCACGACGGAGGATTCCCAGTCGGCGACTGGCTTTTGAGGCAAGGTTGGAAATGTGACTTTCCCAGGAAAGGTCATGGCAGATAGTGAGACCCAGAAGCTTGAAAGAAAAGACTTCTTCCAGAGGATTGTTGAGAAAGTGGATGGGGGTTTTGTAAACGGTCCTTTCGAAGAGACATAGTGAGAGTGTGAGATTTGTCTGGATTGAAAGACATGTTCCACGTGTTGGACCAGTTTGTGATTTTATCCAGATCTGCAGTGAGCGAAGAAGCTGCTGCTTGCCGGTCTGAGGGATGACAGATGGTACGGCAGAGGGTGGAGTCATCGGCAAAGAGAAATAGAGGATTTTCCAGAGAGTCCGAGAGATCATTGATGAAAACCAGAAAAAGAACAGGGCCCAGAACGCTACCTTGAGGAACTCCAGCCTGCACAGGAAGAGGGGATGAAAGAACTCCATTTAGGGCCACACGTTGACTGCGACAGGAGAGGAAGTCTGCGAGCCATGAGTGGAGATGGCCTTGAATACCATGGGAAGAGAGTTTGGTGAGTAGGGCAGGGTGCCAGACTGTGTCAAAAGCACGTGATATGTCCAGGGATACGGCTCGGATTTCCTGTCTGGCATTGAGGACCTCCATCCATTGATGGGAGAGCAGTAGCAGCATATCTAGGGTAGAGTGACCTGGTCTGAAACCAAATTGATGATTGGAAATCAAGCCATTGGAGAAGAGGAAGGATTTCATGTCTGAAGCGATGATGGATTCCATAACCTTGCTGATGATTGGGAGAAGGCTGATTGGTCTATAGTTACAGGGATCTGTTTTTGCACCTTTTTTATGCAGGGCAGTGATGTTAGCAGATTTCCAAGCAGATGGCAGATGACCTTGGGAAAATGAGAGGGTGAATAGAACAGAGAGAGGGTGAGCAAGAGCAGAAGAGCAGGCTTTGAGGACACGTGGGCTGATGCCGTCTGGACCGGTTGCAGAATCTGACTCGAGGTTTGAAAGCAAGCTCTCCACCTTGTCAGGAGAAAAGGATACAGAGTCCAGGGACAGTTGGGTGCGACTGGGTAAAGTGGGTAGAGATAGTGATGGGTTTGGGACACAAGATTTAGCTGCAAACACCGAGTTTAGACATTCAGCTTTATCACGTGTGGAATCAGCAGTGCGGCCATTTGAGGTAAGGGAGGGGATGGAGGGGGAACATACACCAGAAACAGATTTGATTAAACGCCACCAGGATTTTGAGGAGGGAGAGAGGTTTGAGAGTTCAGACTTCAGATGAGAAAGATGTTGTTTTCTGGCTCTCCTGAGGGCAGCTACACACTTGTTCCGAGCTTTGTGGAAAGAACTGAGATTGCCCTCAGTTGGGTTTGCTTTCCATGAGGCAAAGGCAAGTTGTTTCAGGACAACTGCCTCGCCACAAGCTTCAGTAAACCAAGGGCGGGAGGAAGGGTAAGACAACTGAACACGAGAGGGGATAAATCTGTGCATGAGGGAGAGCAAGTTTCTTTGAAAGAATTCCCAGGATGAGTTGATGTTTGAGAAAGTAGTGATAGGAGACCAGTCTGTAAGTTTGATGGCTGCTCGGAGACCCTGCCAGTCGGCTTGAGTGAAATGCCAGACTCGACGGCGGTGAGGTGGTTCTCTGATAACAGCCAGAGAGATGTCCACTTTAACAAGGACGTGGTCAGAAGAACCAATTGGAGCGAAGGAAGAGCAGCAGATATTGTCAGGGAAATTTGTCAAAATCAGATCCAGAAGAGATGGAGTACCATTGGTTGAGATCCGGGTCGGGAAGTTGACCGATTGAGTCAGTCCCAATGAGTCACAGAAAGCTTTTGCTGATGTCCCATGGCAGGTGAGAGAGGTACCCACACCTAGCCAACTGGCGTGATGACAATTGAAGTCGCCACATAAGAGGAAGAGAGAGTTTGGATGAGAAGATAGAAGATGGTCCATGTTTTCGGAGAGTGAGGTGTAGATGGAGTCATCACTGTTCGGTGGACGGTACAGTACACATATAAACATGAGGTGGGAGTGGAGGGAAGCCGAAGCCAGAGGTATTCCTGGGGGTGTGGGGGAGTGAGAGCAGTGCAGGGAGAGTGAGGAATAGAGTCTTTGATGAAGAGAGCAACACCTCCACCAGGACGAGGCTCAGGTCTGTCATACCGTAAGAGGGAGTAACCAGGGAGAGATACTTGGGAGTCAGACACGTCTTGGGAGAGGAAAGTTTCTGTTAGGCAGATAATGTCTGGTTTGTCAGTGGCAACCTGCATGGAAAGATCTGAAAGGTTTGAGCGAAGGCCCCGGATATTTGAGGTCCACACTTTTAATGAAGAGGTAGGGGAGGAGGCTTTGGGTGCAGGAGGCGGAGGGGGCGGGGGAGGGTAGGACGAGGGACGAGGGGGGGAGGTAAGGAGGGTTGCTGAAGGAGTGTGGGGTATTGCAGAATAGCGAGGGGAGGGGGCCGAATGAGGAGGAGAAAAGGCTCTGTGGTGCTGGGAGAGAGGGGGGACAAGAGACAAGGAAGATGGCAGTTGAGTATTTGAGGAGGTGGAGTGAAGAGATGGAGGTGAGAGGGCAGTGGAGGGAGGCAGGTTGGTGGATGAGAGGGGGGCAACTTAGAGAAGGAAGAGTGAGGGGGATGAAAGGTGGGAGAAAGGTGAGGGGGAATTTTTGAAAGAGGTGAGAGGGAGGCTTGGAGGGAGAAGAGTGGGATGGTTGCTTTGAGAGTGAGAGTGAGGGGTGAGGGGGGTGAGTTGGCACTGAAGTTGGAAAAAAAGAATGGTTGATGGAAAGCGAGCATTCATGGCAAACTGTGGTTTTTAAAAGTTTTAGGTCAGAGATGCGATTTAACACAATTCTTGATGGATGCAATGAAGGCGAATTCAGAGCATGGAGAGAAGAAGCGCTGTAATAGTTGGATTTTTTAGGCAAGGAATGAAGGAGAGGTCGAAATGAAAGCAGTCTGTTGAAATAGCAGAAGAGTAGTGCATTGTGAAACAGTAAAGAGTACCACATGTGTGAGAGAGGAAGATGAAGCATCATAAGATCGTTTTTGTTGTTAATATTAATGTATGAGAGAGTTCAACAGATTAGGTCATGGAAATGTAAAAAAAAAAAAAAAAAAAAAAAATCGAGGAAGACGAGGAGGAAGTTAAGAGGAAGAAGAAGTAGCAGAATCGGGAGAAGGTGAGCGTGTTGTTGTTGTTGTTGTTGTTGTTGTTGTTGTTGTTGTTGTTGGGTATATTTTTTTTTTATTTTTTTTTATTTTTTTTTTTGAGATAAGAAAGAGATTAGTTGGGAGAATGGGGGATGTTTGGAAAGTGGGGAGGATGAAAATTGAAGGTAATGGGGAGGATAGAAATTGAAGGTAATGGGGAGAAAAAACAAACAAAACAAAACAAAAAAAAAAAACGATCGAACACCAAGTGGAACCGGTAGGCCTCAAGCCTAGGACTAGGCCTCAAACACCAGGTAAGAACGTCGACATAAATACTCACAAAATAGCACGATTTTTGAAACAAAACCGAACTAGGAACACACATTAACATGTAGGTGAGAAAATTAAACAGTTAAAACGGGACAAATAACAACCGGAACTTAACTTTGAGAATGTCAGCAGGGAGCCCCGAAGGAGACCTCTTGCCGCTCAAAACCGGAACCGGAAGTCGGTTCTCTGTCTGTTTGTCTGTGAGCAGGATGCCTCAAAAAGTTAAGGACGGATTTGGATGAAACCTGTTGGATAATTTTGGTGTGTGACAAGGTCAAATTAATTAGATTTTGGTGAAGATCTGGATCGAGATCCAGATACGAGAATTTTTAAGTGATTCTTCAATATTGAGAGATAAGGCCAAAATTTTGTGGCATGATATCTCAAAAAGTTGTGAATAGGTTGGGTGTGTGACAAGGACCAAATGATTCAATTTTACTTAAGGTACGGATGCTGTCCATCCTTTCAGTGGGATGCAAAACATAAACTGTTCAGCCTGGCTGAGGTATGCACTCAACCGAATGTCATTCTAGTTGTTTGTTGTTTTCATCATTTTCAATTGACATAATAAATCTTAAAAACATGATTTTTCAATCCAACTCTGCGTCCATAATTGACAGGTATATTGTCAAGCCTCTGCAATGTCTTCAAATTTACATGATAATGTGAAATATTATTATATCCATTTCATTTATCTTTGTCTATTTTGCTTTTTAGAATCATTGGAGGCTGTTCAAAATAATGCACTTGACTCATGATATTTAGGAAGCTGTTTTTTTTTATATCCGACATAACATATGCCTGCATATACATTT
>NC_140968.1:59855980-59860980 GCF_056783735.1 Eptatretus burgeri
TTTGGGTGTGCTGTCGTCATTGCTGGAGCTCTCAAGCTGGAGTGTCCGCTGGCCTTCTACAAGGAGCGACACTGGATCCACTATTCACCATCCAAGCTCCCACGGACCACGGGCCCCTCACGTGCAGTCGCGGGCCAAGCCGCACAAACGTGGTCAGGTACCCCGACAGAACTCTGACCCCCATCTCGACTATCCCCTTGGCTGCGAGGGTCGAATAAAGACCAATTTGGTCCTTTTTATTTTGGGTGTGTGTCTGTATGTGGCGCCGTCCTATAATTAAAACTGTTTAAGTGTTTATGATCATTGTAAATATTTGCTTGCATATAGTCGTTAATAAGTCTACACTTCATCCCTTTCTTTTATTCCTTTAAATAAAATAATTGTTTAAATGTTCCAGTTCATTTCTGTCCTTTCTTTGATTTACCCAGCATGGTTCGGACTTGAGAATTAGTGAGGCCGTTTGTGCCGGTAAGTTGTCATTGGGACCGGCACGGCTCTGGTAACTCCGCTCGGTTACGCCGGATCCGAGTCGGTACCTGTGACTCGGTCCGGACAGAGTCGGCCAATGGTGTGGTTTCCCTGGTAGCTAGACGGCGAGAGTACTTAGGTCAATTGGAATAGGCAAGTGGACCCTACCTCACACCATCAAAATATTGGCGACCACGGTCCTTTAAGTGACCCGTCGGCTCCGGAGTTATCTGGGGTGACGACCTATAAATTCCGGGTGTTCGGTGGGAGACGGCTCTACTGATCCACCAAGTGGTCGTTTATCGCCACCGAACCCCGGCCCACAACAATATCACCAATGTTTCAAACATATTTGTACAAACAAAATATTTATTATGATTGGTGTAAATCATGACAACACAGCAAATCTATAACGTAAATCTCTGCAATGACGTGTGGAGAGGGAAGCGTAGCGAACCAATCCACACTAGTCAAGGACATAAAATAAAGTTTCTTTTCCTGTATTAAGAACATAAAATAAAGTTTCTTTTCATGAGTTATTGAGATCATGAAACTTGCATTGAATAATGATGACGATAAACTTCATCCAATAATGTGATGGCGATGTTGATGATATTGACGATAAAGATGAGTTGATGGAGATGCTGCTGGTTGGGTTTGAGGGGGTTATTGTGTTCACGGCCCATGTTAATAAGCTGAATATATATGAAAAGTAGTTCACCAACCCGCAATTATTTGAGCCCCATTGACCACAACCTGCAAGCCTTGCCTCAATAAATTAATTGCGATGGAGTGAACCTGCGAAGGGGAAACCCACGAACGGCAAGGCCTTCCTGTATAGACTGACATGACGAGTTAAAAATTGTCAAATGTGTGAATGCAGAAGCATAAAGACAGCATGATGAGGGAAGTAATCAAAAGTAAATGCCATATTCATGGGGTGGCCTTGCAGGACACCTTAGCTCTTAGATTTAGAGGGATGTTCACTCACCTTTGAGCTGTCTCACCTGGGTTCAAATCTCGACCCAACTAAAAACTCTCATCCTGGTGCTGCATAGACTTAGCATTGCATCAATGAGTAGGTTCTCTTTCACAGAGTTCGTTATGCCGGCTATCTATCCTGCTAAAATTCACTTTGTGGACGTTTAAAATCCCATGGTACCTTTCCAAGAGACTGGCAGACAGCCAGCAGACCGTGCCGGTACTGACGTTCAGACGGCGGTGTCGGTACGGAATTGATCCAATACCTTGCCTGCTTGAGCAGCGTTTGTGTGCTATTTGGGTTGGCCATTGTGTGCCAGTACCCTTTGACAATTCTAAATTACTGGCCTGATTAATGGGGGCACTCCTTCAGTGGCCTACCCACCCCCTCCTGCACATGTAAATTATTTCAACCAGATAATACAAGAACAGTAAAGATAAGATCCAAACACAATTTTTTAATTCTAAAATTGTAATCCAGAGTAAATGTTAACAATACCACCTTGAGTTGAAAATTTCTGATATTATAGTATCATATATTTGATCTTCATGCCGAGCAGTTTATGGATACTTCCACAGTGGTTGTTAATGATCTGCCAGATACGAATTTACCAGCCAATACCATGTCATATGGTTTATGCAGCTGGTTGGGTTGGATGCTAAGATTGTGTCTCTTTATAAATCAATTTTCTATTATTGTGTTCTTCCTTTTAAGTTGGGTTTGCTGTGAATTACACTTTTAAATTATAGTTCATAGACAGATGGTCAGAAGCCCCAGAGCATTTGCACACAAAATAAGGTCAAAATTACAAGGCGAACGACTCGTATCTTGCACATAACGGGGCCGAAAACGAATGCTTTGCGTCATGATTCATTGCTCCAGAATGAGGGATTGCTTGAAAATGGAAAATAATAGCATTTTGTGCCTCATTTCCTTGAATTACAGCGCAATTGCCTCGGGGCCCACTCGCTACTTGCGGCTCTGGAAACATTATTTGAATCCACAGTGGATAGCCAGTCGGTTGTTCTCGGAGGTAAAGCCTGGGTTATTATTTCCAGCACGTACGAGATAATTTGCATAAGTATGTACAGGAGGCACATTGGTGCGAACGAGATTGGTTTGAATAATTTAATTTGTAGTTTATTTGAAAACCACCCTTTAGCTGATCGTTGTTCGGCTGAGGGCCTTCAATTCCAACGATGAACCAGGCTTGGGCTTTCGTCGAGGAATGCAAATTTACTTCGATTCCATTGCATTTCACGCAAAAGCAAAACTTGCGTACGTAAAGCCGCACACTTGGGGGGTTTGGTGTGCAGAGGATTGAGGGGGATATTTTAACAATGATGATGTGGTTTGAAAGTGGACATAATGAAGAGTTCATTTGCTAAAATGTTGAATGCACAGAGACGGCACATCTGGAAAGCGGATTGTTTCTTTGCTCGCCTTGACAGCTGTTTCTCAACACTGCATGCCTCGTGCTACTTATCTGGTACATTTTCACTATTGGCCGGAGCCTGCGCAGACGTCTAATGCTTGTATATATAGGAACGGTCTGTGCGAGAGAGTTCAGCAGGAATTTGGTATGTTTGAGCAAGTCTGCCATGTGGATTTTGGCAAGACCGGGCTGAAAAAGTTTTCAGCTTCTTTGGAAGAATTAAAAATTTCATCCAGCAGCCAAGGAGCTGTCGTTATTTTTATTCTTATGTTTATTCTGAGTGATTACCTCTTAACCATTTGCTGTATGCAATTTAAGAATTTATTGATGCTCGTCGTTAATTGGCTTGACCCCATTCTCTTTGCCAAATTGTCCTTGAGTAAGCTGTATGCAACTCTGTCACCTTTGCTGCCAGGGATCAAGATTGAGTGAGTATTTGAATCGTCGTGCTAATTACCCAGCATGCATCTTTGGGTGAATGATAATGAGTGTGGGTGAAGGAAACAAAAATCATCTTTTCTCAGCTTGCTTTTAAAAAGCCTGTTCTGACAACTTCCGTCAGCCCTCCAGCCCTCTCCCCTGTCCCTTCATGATGCATCCGTTCTTCCGCTAATTCCATCCTGGTTGAACTCCCAAAATGCAGGCTTACCGCTCACCTCCACTCCTTTGTTCCTCTTTTCTCACACTTATGAAGCCTCCTGAGTCTGTTCGATCCTACTCTTCTCTACTACAGGTCTTCAAGTTAGCGGTAAACCACCATCTCAGGTCACCCTTTGTCCCTTCCTGTTATGTCTTCTACCCCACATTAACACTCCCCTATCTCTTCCCAACTACTGGCATGTTGCTATGACCTATCACCATAATGTCATTGCATTGCCTTCCACCCTCCATCACCTTGCTTTTGGCTTCCTTGAGCTTCGACTTTGTATACCAAAAAGTTTTGTACTCATTAAAACTTTCCTGCTTGTCTACATCTTATAAAGTCTGAGATGATGAGCACAACACATATCTGCACACAATGAAAAGCAGCACCAAAATAAGCATGGCAACAACTTTACCACATCACCATATCGGACAACCGCACAGGTGGTGGATCCAAGGGACGTCCAGGGTGTGTGGATCCGCTCCCCACTTCCTTTTCAAGAAGAAAAAAAATAAAATAAAAACCTGAACTCAACAAATTTACCTTATTCAAAAAAAAATTTTTTTTTTTTAAACTCTCCAGACATCACGTGCTTAAGGCCCAGTCACACCTTGACGTTTTAGCCAACGTATGCCGATTTTTGAATTTTTTTTTTCTAAAATGCTGGCACACGTTGAATACGTTATGGGTAAGTTTTGATAACATTGAGAGCACGCTGAAAAACACTGCCATACGTCGTTGTACGTTGGCTTTAAACGTTGTACTTTTTGGTTGTCCTCAAATTTTTTCATGCTTGAAATTTCATGACATATGCCGGCGTATGACTCACACGTTCCGCTACGCTGGCCACAAGTTGTATGCACGGTTTGCGATCGTTGACAGACGTCAACACATGCTACTTGTAAGTTAATCATAAGTTGAGACACGCCGAGGTAATGTTTAGCATACCCGAAACTTATTTCTAACCTATGATTAACGTGTTGTTGGCACGTTACGCAATCGTTGCCACACATCGACAGACGTTACTTTTAAGTTACTCATAGGCTGAAAGACGTCGGTATAATGGATCGTCCTTGCTTCAGCGTCCACGGCCACGGCCAGGACACTTATTTGCAGCATTCTTCAAACTTTTCTTCGGCATGACGAGGATGTTCACACTTCAATGTCTTGCTTGGCTATGATTCCAATTGTCCATCGGCAGCGTCTATTTAAAATTGTCGAGTATGAGCGTTTTAACATGTTCAGAAGAAACGCTTCAAATTTCCAAACCCCAGTGTCAAAAAACAAAGGCGTGTGACAGCAATTTAAATCGTTCATTGTAAACAATGAAAATAGCTGAGTGGTACCGTTTAAAAGTCGTTGAGTGTAAAAAAAAATCCAATTGTTGAGCGCAAGCATCTACTTTCAATAGTGGAGATGCAGCCATTTAAATCGTTGAGTGGCAGCCTATGAATAGCAAACCCCACGTCACC
>NC_140968.1:59868480-59900980 GCF_056783735.1 Eptatretus burgeri
AAAGTAGGAGGGGACGCTCAGGTGAACACGTCGATGATTGACAGGTAGAGGTCTGTGGTTACGCATCACACGTGCTGCCACGCCATCGTATGTCATTCGCTGAGCGAAGCTTTGGCTGTGCTTGTACTTATCGTTGCTTTTGATCAGGAAGTAAAGTGATCCGGCATTGAGCTGCGCTCACCAGGCCTCGAAGGCAAGGCCTTTGGCGGTCAATGGTCGGCTTCACCTATTTTTTTTTTTTGTTTTGTTTTTTTTGGGGGGGGGAGGGTGTAGTAGGCAGTGTGCGGTTAGCCTTGCGTCGTGATTAGTTTCTGCATAGCTGACTTTCAGGAATTTTGTGCAAACGGGTCAGAAGTTCATTGTTTGCCCTGGTTGGAGTGAGCAAAGAGATACGTTTTCAGACTTCAAATGGCAACATCCTATCCAACACAATCAGGCACCCTTGTGCATCAAGAAGAGGTTTATGATGATTTTTTTCCCCCCCTCCAATTCTTGAGTAATTTCTCGCCACTCAAAAAGTTTGTAATAAAAATATTTAACCCATTTGACTAACAGACCACCGCATTGTCCTCGGTGGCTATTTACAAGTGTTGTTAAAGCTCGGAAAAATGGTCATGTGTATACAAACAATTGCCCGTCCTTTTCAGAGCAGTTTAGTTCCAATGTGGCAAATCTCTGTGAAAATATCTAAAGCACTTTAGCAGTGTCTGGTTTATTCATAAAATGTAATACGAATCGACTGAACTCGCACCAATATCCTTTGGTCTCTACACTGAGCATGTCCAGATTAAAAAAAAAAATTGTCACCATTTTGCACTTATGTCCGCTACTCCGTCACACATCTGTTAGCAGGAGATGCGAGATTGACCTTATCGGCCATGCCAGCCAGTCATGGAATTGTATGCTTGCCTTCCGTTTAATTATACCCTTCGTTGGTTTCTTTGAATCGTTCTTTCCATCAAAATTTCACGTTGGACTTTTTTTATTATAGAGCCTGGGAGATTTGTACTCCATGTTGGATTCATCCAAGGTTGTTTTTTGCTTGAGTGTGTGGTGCCTTGCAAGAGAAGCATTTCATGATTGTGTTATTTGCATTTTATTGCATTAACAAAAAGATGCTAACGGAGTTTTTGCATAACTGAAAAAAAATAGCACCTTGCTTCCTTTTGCAGGTCATTGCAGGCAAGTTTGCATCATTTCTTTCCAAAGTCGTCAAGTTTGCCATGGATCATGTGTACAGCTGCGGTCTCTGCAGCCAGCGTGGTTTCATCTGTGAGGTTTGCAGCAATGCAGACATCATCTATCCCTTTCAGGTGTCTACTACTAAGCGGTAAGCCTTACTTATAGTAGCCCCCACCATGTTCCCCTTCCAATTGCAATAAACCCTGTCCACCTGCACGATGTTGTTGCTGTACACGATTTCTTTGCGGGCATGAAGAAAATTCAAGCACAGAGTCCTGGGTGAGGGTTGAGGAAGGAGAAGGAGGAGATTGGTGGGAAAGTTGGAAAGATTTATTGACATTGTTTTTTTTTTGTTTGTGTGTTTTACTCCGATTTTCATTTCATTCGATCTGTGGGCAAGATTTATTTGGATATGGCACGATAGCTCAAAATAGAGCGAAGTCGAAGGTGTGCCATCGCAAATCCCCATGCTTCCCACCTAAAGCAAAGTTGAAGGATGGCAAAAGTTTCCACCAGGAATGACTCGTTATGAACTTCTGAGTTTTTTTTTTTTTTTATTCCCATTTTGACCCCTGTGACTCCAAGTCTGCATCCTCTGGGGCAGAAACCGGGGTTCAAATCCAAAAAATCATAACATATTTCATGCGTCCCCAAATGTTGATTGCATATCCAGTTTCATTTTTTTAAAAAATGTTTTCAAATGTGCCCGTAATTGCATTTTGTTGGTATTTTGACCAAACCACAGGTGATGGGGTAAAAAATGATACTGCTGTATAGCCTCGTTTTGATCACATTATTTTTATCGTTTGCACCACTGAGGGAGGGTCCATCTCTATGTAAGTGTCCCCTGTGGCAAAGACAATGAATGCCTGGTACATCCACCACAGGAGACTGAAATGGCTAGGAAATTGCAGGCCCCTATAGGGTGGGAGGTGGTACTATCCCAGTTCAGCGGGTAAAAACCAACCCACCACCGGTAGCTTTAATTCATTTAATTCACACTTTTCCTTCACCGAGGCAGGTAACCTTCACCACAACTATCAAGGCCCACATCATCAGAGCATTCCAGTTTTAAGGTAGCACAAATTCACCTTTCACACTGCTGCCATTTGTTAATATAGGGTCGGCATAAGAAGTTAAGGAGGAGGAGTTGGGCTATAAGAGGCTATTTGAGATGTTTATCATGAAGGGTGCTTTCTTGTGGTGAGGTGCTCGTCCTTCAATCTTGCCCCGGTCACTTCCTAACCCCTTTTACTGCCCTGCCTGTCTGATGCTGTGAAAGCAGGAGCTGTTGCATCTTGGATCACTCTGTCCTTCGGATAAGGACGTAAAAGCCCGATAGGTTGTCAGCATTTTGGTTGCGGTTGTCAAAGATCTCATGTTGCCCTTCCAAAAGGCTATAGTGGAGTAGTTCTGTAGTGTTACCTCAAATTTAATGCAATAGTCATTCGTTTAATTTCGTTTTTTTAATCTGATTTCAGAAAAGAATCCAATAAAATCTGCTTTGTGGAACACGTTTGTTTAATAATGTTTTATTAATGGTTATATGCAGATCCAAGGATATGTATTCAGACCTGATTTCTCATTTTTTGCAAAGAAATCTGATTGCAAACATGGTTGGTGCATACAAAGAATGGGTTTTCGCCTCCTTTAAATACAGTATTTTAATAACATCTGCAACAATAAAACCCACTCCGTGGGAGTACCTCCTGTGCTGCTCCCCTTCGCATGTCAGCTCACGGGATGAAGGGATGACGGGATTGGGACAAAGCCTTCGGGATCCCCATTCCTTCATGGTGGGAGAAAAAGCACGGCGTAACCTTCCCGGGTCAGATTGCGGTGGTGTGTGACAGAGTGGTGCTGAGGTGTCATCCACCAGACCGTGGTCTCCTTGGGTTAACCTGAGGCGGTCCCTTCGGGTGGGTGTCTGGAATGGCCTATTCCTAAGAGAGGATGATCACCTGTCTTTTTTTAATCTGAGCTCAAGCGTTTGGACATTGCGATTGCAGCCCTCTCTTAGGTTCGGGCACCAGATTGTGGTGAGATCGTGGCGGATGGTCACACCTACTATTGGTCTGGTCACTCTGATGGTTACCATGCCCAAGGAGTTGCTGTAGCAGTGTCCAATAAGCTGACTCCAATGATAATGAGGTAACACCGGTCAACGAGACGAAGGATTCGTCATTCCTTGGGTGTCATTTCCCTGGTCTCTATATGCTGCGACTCAGGCGAGTGATCTCACCGTGAAGGATGCATTCTATGCCGCTCTTGAGTCTGTGGTTGATCAGTACCCCAGGTGAGATATTCTTCGAGTCTTGGGGGATTTCTTTGCATCGACTGACACTGATAGGGATGGTTATGAGACATGTGTTGGTCCCCAAGGGTCTTGAACTTGTAACCAGAACAGCACTAAGTTCCTTGATTTTGTGAGAAGTCATGGACTTAGGGTGGCTGGTTCATGGTTTCACTGCCCACAAGCTCATCGCTGGAATTGATATTCCAACGCTGGTGGTGTGGCAAAGGAGATTGACCATGTGCTCATTGATGGTCACTGCAGGATAATCCAGAACTACAGGGTCTACCGGAGTACTCGGTTCCTCAATACCGACCACAGGCTTGGTGTAGCAACTCTGAAGTTGCAGCTTAAATCCTGGAGAATGGTACCATCCAAGCCGAGGCTGGATGTTGGCAAGCTCAACGATGAGATGATAGCTGAGGAATTTTTGAACAGGTTGAGTGGGGATTTGGGGGAACCTGAATAGTTGGGGTGTGCCGACAAGACCACCATCCTTGATGTTGCTGGTGGATGTCTTGGAACTCACCGTTGGGTGAAGAAGAATTTTTCCTCTCAAGGGACACTGGAGACCATTGACCAGAGTCGCATGTCCAGCCTTAATGGCAGAGCTGAGCTGTTCAGGGAGTTGAGGCGTAAAACTGTATGTGCACTGAGGGTGGACGAGGAGGCCAATGTGCAACGAAATTGTGAGGGGGTAGACCATCACCTGTGGTCAAGTAATTCTGGTCCTGCTTATAGGGGAATTTACGCATTGCGTTTCTCCAAGCCCGTGTACTGCAGTTAGAGTGGATGGTGGTGGGTTCTTAACAGAGGAGTCCGAAGTGAAGGCCCGCTCGGCCAGTGAGTTTGAGCGTCTGTGCCAGGCTGACCCACCAGCTGTTGACTTGGATGTCATGGGTGTTACAATCCCTATTGCTGATCCTCCAATCAACTCTGAATCATCTTTGTTTGTGGAAACCCAGGCTGTGGTGAACTGGTTGAAATGGGGTTAAAGCTCCTGTGATCTGTGGCATCCATGCTGATCTTCTCAAGGCTGGTGGAAATGCTGAACTCGTGACGTTGCATGCATTTCTGTGCTCCGATTGGAACACAGGCATCATCCCAACTGACTGGAAAGATGGGCCTTGATGTTGCTCCCTGCAAAGGGAAGGGTGATCGCTCGGACTGCAACCACTACAGAGGGGTGACGCAGTGACGCTGCTCTCAGTGCTGGCAAGGTCTTTGCTCGGATAATTCTTGATTGGGTTCGCCACCATCTGCTTGAGCACAAGTGCTCAGAGCAGTCAGACTTTACACCAAAGAGGTCGATTGACCGTATCCTCACTCTTCAGGTCCTCAATCAATGCAGATGAGAGTTCCGGCAGGGGCTGCTTGCAGCCTATGTTGATCCATGCAAACCATTTGGTTCAGTGAATTGGGATGCCCTCTGGAGGATTCCTGGTCTTCGTGGGGTGCCACCAAAAACTGATCAATCTGATGTCTGAGCTGTACTCCAGTACTGAAAGTACTGTGAGGTGGGTGGTTCCATGCCTGATTTTTCTCCAGTTGTTACTGGAGTTTGTCAGGGGTGTGTACTGGCCCTCACACTTTTTAGCACTTGCATGGACTGGATTCCTTGGAAGATGTCGGAGAGATCAAGTTGCAGTGCATCATTTGGGAATGTCAAGATCTCTGACCTTGATTTCATTAATGATGCAGTCAACTTTGCAGAGACTCTGGATATCCTTTTGAGGGCTCTCAACATGCTGAATGAGGAGTCGGAGCTTTTGGGATTACAGGTTTCCTGGCTCAAAACTAAGACCCATGCTTTCAATGACATTGTGCATGCTGCTGTCTTGTCTGTACCTGTTTGTGGTGATGATGTTGAGGTCACAGATGGATTTACTTACCTTAGTAGTGATATTCATGTCTCCGCTGGCTGTGAGCCAGAGGTCAATAGACATCTGTGTCGGACCTGGACTGTCATGGATTCACTGGATCATGGGGTATGACACTGTTTACCACAATTATCTATCATTTATTTTGCTTAAGTCATGGTGTACATGTACATTCTTCAAGCAGTCAAGATGCCGATGCATTGAGATTACATGTAGAACTAGAATGGCGCACGTTTGAGCGTATACCTCTGCCATGCTGAACAGTTTACATTTGTATCCCACTGATAGGCCGGATCTGCATCCAGGCCTGAACTAAAATCTAATCAGCTTGTTATTGTCACCTCCCCAACTCATCCACCAAGTTTTATCATAACCCGTCCATAACATTTTGAACTAGAAGGGCACTCGGTCGAGCGCATACCTCTGTCACCTCATGCCTGATCCACAATAACACATCAGGCCCAATACATTTTTGAAATATCATGCTATACTGTACTCTATCGTTTTTGGCACAATCTCTCAATGGTGAAGAATGTTTTCTTTTTTGGTACGTTTTTTTTGGTTGGTCATTCAGCGTCACATCTCATTCTCTTTGTTAATCCCACCTCCACCACTCACCTGTCTTTTTTATTTGTCCTCCTCCCCCCCCCCTACACCCTTCTCTCTCACTCTGTCCCCTCCCCTCCCCACTCTCGCCTTACACCTGCCTCCTCTCTTTCTTTCTCCCCCCCCTCCCTTATTTATTGTTCCCATCAGCGAAGTGAGAGGTTGTAATTTGCTCGTGTGAATATGTATGTGTATATGTATATGTATATGTATATATATATATATATATATATATATATATATATATATATATATATATATATATATGTATACACATATACTGTATATACACACTGACGAGCCAAAACATTATGACCACCTGCCGAATAAGCTGTTGGTCCTCCGTGTGCCGCCAAAACAGCGCCGACCCACCGAGGCATGGACTCTGCAAGACCCCTGAAGGTGTCTGGCACCAAAACATTAGCAGCAAATCCTTCAGGTCCTGTAAGTTGCGAGGTGGAGCCGCCGTGGATCGGACTTGTCGGTCCAGCACATCTCACAGATGCTCAATCGGATTGAGGTCTGGAGAATTTGGAGGCCAGGGCAACACCGTCAACACTTCATCATGTTCCTCAAACCATTCCCAAACAATGTGTGCCAGGTGGCAGAGCACATTATCCTGCTGAAAGAGGCCAAAGCCATCAGGGAATACCTTTGTCATGAAGGGGTGTACCTGGTCTACAACGATGTTTAGGTAGGTGACACGTGTCAAATTGACATCCACATGAATGGCTGGACCCAGGGTTTCCCAGCAGAACATTGCCCAGAGCATCACACTCCCTCCACCGGCTTGTCGTCTTCCCACAATGCATCCTGGTGCCATCACGTCCCCAGGTAAATGGCACACACGTACACGGCCATCCACGTGATGTTAAAGAAAACGGGACTCATCGGACCAGGCGACCTTCTTCCACTGCTCCAAGGTCCAGTTCCAATGCTCATGTGCCCATTGTAAGCGCATTCGATGGTGGGCAGGGGTCATCATGGGCACTCTGACCGGTCTGCGGCAATGTAGCCCCATGCGCAGCAGGGTGCGATGCAATGTGGATTGTGACACATTTCTCCCGTCACCACCATTAAAATTTTCTGACTTGTGCCACAGTAGACCTTCTGTCGGTTCGGACCAGACGGGATAGCCTTCGCTGCCCGCGCGCATCAATGAGCCTTGGGCGCCCAACACCCTGTCGCCAGTTTGTGGTTTGTCCCTCCTCAGACTACTGTTGGTAGGTACTCACCACTGCTGACCTGGAGCACCCCACGAGCCTTGCCGTTTCAGAGATGCTCTGACCCAGTCGTCTGACCATAACAATTTGGTTCTTGTCAAAGTCGCTCAGGTCTTTACTCCTGCCCATTTCTCCTACATCCAACACATCAACTTCAAGAACTGACCTTTCACTTGCTGCCAAATATATCCCACCCCTTGACAGGTGCCATCGTAACAAGATAATCAATGTTATTCACTTCACCTGTCAGTGGTCATAATATTTTGGCTCATCAGAAAACGAACCTGTCGTTGAGCAGTACCTTGGCTCTGAATTTGTCCCGATCGTGCGTGCTAGAGAGGAGTGAGATTTGTTTGTTTGTTTTTCTTCTGTCTCCCTGCAATCAAACAAAATTGAAAATCATTCCCAACAGGAAAATTCGATGTTTGTGACGTCATCAAGGACACAAGCAACAGGCATGGAGAACTAATGTAACATGCGAAGTGAGGTGGTGTAAAGGTCGCTGCCGGAGCAACAGCAGTAAACTTCCAAATTATTTTTTTCTACGACCTTCAAAATCTTTATTTTATTTATGTTTAATTATATACTTCAACACTGGAGAACAGAAATCGCCTTTTTGGCACTTTCAAAACCCTTCCGTTTAGCAGTACTTGGACAAAATATCGTCATGTCCAGGGGGTTTGCGCCGACCGGGACGGGTGGCCAAATAGTTCTCTTGGAGGCTGACAGCTGAGATTCTCGGAGATTATGGCGCGCGCGGGAAGGAAAGGACAGAAGCACACGGGTTGTACTCGAACCGACAACAGACTATATGGACGGACACCAGCAAATTGAATAAATAATGATTCAATAAACAGAAAATCAACAGTTATAGTGGAAATAAATCAGGACATGAGGTAACCTAAATCTAATGTCGAGGTGCCTCCACGCAGACTTAAATACAAACAGGGGGACAGACTAAAACAAAGAAACATCCCTCCTTTATTTCGGCACTTGGCTTCGGGTCCAGAAGTGAGTTTTGGTATCTTGAAAGTCACCAAACCGCTTTGTCACTGCGTGGGGAAAATGCGCTCAAAATGGTCTCTGGGCCGCTCTCTGGGCAGGCAAGCAGATGGGAGATAATTCGGGCGGCGATACTCAACGCCAAGGCTCAGAGACCACCGTGCAGCTTCTTGCATCGATCGTCCTCTCTGATGCCGCTGCTTTGCAGAACGGTGCTGTCTCTTTCCCCCAATGGCTCAACACGAGGCCTCGAGGATGGTCCCACATGATTCAACCAACAGTCGATGACTAGCATCTTGCTCCATCTGTATTTTGTCATGTCCAGACGTAGCCAGCTAGCGTTACCCCCTCACTCGATCATGTCCTCCCACAACTGGGCCCTCCTCTTTCTCCTTTCAAAACACCGATTTTATCTCAAGCCTCCCATCTCCGCCGATCCTTCTGCCTCACTCGCTTCTGTCTCGTCTCTCTGGTCGTGTTCTGACCACCGATTCTATCCCAAACTAGGTCCGCTCGCCACAAAACAGCGTGACCTTTTTCTCTCCTGCAACGAGAGACTTCCTTGTTCTCTTCCAGAGACGCACTCTTCTTCCTCTTACTAATGTCATGCCCATCAATCCTCCACTCCAGGGGTGTGGCCCACTCGCTGTCCCCCTGGAGGCTGGGCTTTTGCCTGCTTGGACATGCAGCTCGGTTGTCATTGTTTTAAGGACATGATCCCCCTTTATCGCCAGTCTTGAAATACAAAAACATAGAAAAATGTCATGGGGGCAATTACATACTGGGGGAAATGATCCTTAATCCCTATATAATTAAAACAGCACTACCCCCGTGTGGTGACACATAACACTTAAGCTCACAGTTTCCCTACTCAGTTTACATCAAGATGTCTCCTACATGTCCACGGTCCAAGCTACTCTATACACCCCTGTCTTTCCTATGAAATCCCTTCATGTACCCCACAAACATAACAATATTACGGTGTTATACGTCATCATGACCAATCAAATTTTCCACTGTCAGAATCCGCCCATATCCTTGTTTCTAAAGACTGTGCATGGTTGTGTGTTCTGTGAACTCTCTCGTCCATTGTGTTTATGCTGTGCCCATTTGTTCTTAGAGCCAGTTTTATTCATGCAAGTGTTGCTTTATCGTGAAGAAAACAGCCACCCGAAATTCTTCCATTATGGTTCCAATGTCAATAATTGTTATTTGGTTATCATCATTGGCTTTCCCATTTTCCGTCACTTCATGAAATTCTGCGGCTTTTTTTTTTCTCTCCTCCTGGTACTGCCCACACGGTCTCTTCGATCAGGGTTCATCTGCAGAAAACATGGAGGGGATATTCTTGCCTTTATGCAAGCTGATGCTGCAATGCCTCCTTAGTAGATGGACAGCATCAGCAGCATGGAAGTCCATTGCAGTCACCTTGACCATCCTTTCCATTTGTCTTTCCAGTTTTTGCATGCATCAATAATTATTTCTTAGAAATCCATTGTTCTACCTGAAATTACAATTTACCCTTTCTTCTTCACTGGAAACTTCGCTCCCTGACAGCAAAACATAACATTTATATGCAGAGTTCTTTTCTCCATCCTGGTTCTGCTTGTCCAACGCAATTATACAATAATTACAATGTTATTTCCGGAAGTCCTGGTGAACAGTCCATCCTGGGGTTGTGTCGATGCTGTAGCCACACTGCATTGATACTGTCACTACCCTTCTATCATAAAGTAACAGTTGGCTGCCAATCATAAAGGGAGCTGGTAAAATAGAACATGCACATCCATGTATTCCGTTTCGCTTTCATGCCTTTCATCTCCACTGCAACAGAAAAATAAAAATGTCCGAGTTGTTCGGTGAAATGAAGAAACGTGATGGGCACATGCATGCATTAACAGGTTGCGATATTGATGGACAGACACCTGGACTGGATGTCACAATCGACCATCCAGGCCTATCAGGATAACAAAATTAGTTTATCTATGCTACATTTACATAATTATGCCAGTTTTCCTCGAGAATAAGTTACAAAAATTATGGCTAAAAACATTTGTTGCTGATTAGTGCCTGAGCTCATAATAAAATTTATCTTAACAATGTCTGTTCCATCATATGGATCTGGATAACAATTACATTGTCTATAAGATAAGATAATATAAACCAAATAAATTACTATTTTGGATCCTTGTAGTTAACCCTCCAATTGACATACGAGGTGTGATCAAAAAGTTTGGTGAATGTTTGAATAAAATAATTTTGTTCAACATTAAACACTTGCATCATTAATCCCCTTCGAAGTACTCACCTTCCTCACATACACACTTGTTCCGCCGTTCCTGATACTGTCAGAAACATTTCCAGAAGTCCCCTTTGTTAATCTCCTTTAGAAAATCTGTCGTGTTGGATTTGTTGTCTTCAATCATGTCAAATTGCTTCCCTTTCATCGTTTCAATTTGGGGGAACAGCCAGAAGTCGCACGGTTCCAAGTTGGGAAAATAAGATGGATGCGGCATGACAGGAATGTGTTTTTTGCCGCCAAAAATTGTTTTAAAAGAGAGCGACGTGTGGCAGGGCACGATGTGATGGAGGAGCCACCCATTCTTCCACTTTTCTGGTCTTTTCAATCTGACTACCTCTCGCAAACATTTCATAAGTTTCACGTAGAAAGCCGTATCAACAAAAGCACCTTTGGGAAGAAATTCTGCGTGAACCATTCCTTCCATGTCGCAAAATGCAATTAGGATGACCTTCACTTGTGATCTCGACTAACATGCCCTTTTCAGTCTCGGTGACGTGGGTGTCTTCCAGTGGGAGCTCCGTGCTTTAGTTTCTGGATCAAACCCAAAACCCACAACTCATCACCCGTTATCACCTGGGGTAAGAGTGTTGGATCCGAACGCATCGATCAAACAAGTTAGATGAAATGAAGACACGACTTTCTCTTTGGTCATCCGTGAGGATGCGTGTAGCAAACTTTGTGCTGATGCATCTCATGTTCAAATCGTCTGTCAGTTTGGCCTGAACGGAACCAAATGAAAGACTGGTCTCTTCCGTGATTTCTCAATTGGTTAAATATCCGTTTTCATGGACGACGGTGCTGACTTGAGTGATGCTTTTCATCGGTTTGTGCTGTTGACGGACGAGCGCTTCTTTCATCATCTTCCAGTGACTCATTTCCTTCCCGAAACATCTGAAAGCACTTAAAAACGGTCTTCTTTGTCGCAGCTTCATCTATTAGACAATTCTATAGCCATCTTGCCAAGTTTAAAAACAAAATTTCATGTTTGCACGTTGCTCAAACTTCGACATTTTCTGCAAAGCGGCAGACGCCACAAACGCGTGCTCACACAAAACAATGCCACGGCACACTGTCACAGAGTAAAATGGCGTCTACTGCGTGCTGGCAAGTGAGAGAGCAAGCCCGGCCCACTGACCTCAACAATGTTCACACATTCATTGCTCGTGACATCATTCACCAAACTTTTTGATCACACCTCGTACATCGACTGCACTCGTCTACCAATGTGTGCTGGCTCCCAGGCCAACTTTCTGCTTTGTGTCAGCTGTATAACTTGCACTATTTGCAGTATGTGTAAGTCCCCAAAAGTAGATATGAATGGGAATTATGGGGACAAATAGCCTTGGTGTACAGTATTTTCTCGCATAAATACTGAAACCGATGATAAAATATTTCCCTTTGCATCCTTTTAGGAGAAAAATGTACCGCCAAATGTCCACCGACACCAATTTGGGTGAAGTTCATCTTTTCATAGCTCATTAGTATGAATCGATAAATGTTTTCATTAATAAGTTCTTAATTTTGGTACAAGCCACAATCCACCACTGTCCTCTCCTCTCCTCCGTATGTGGAAATTGGCATGATGATGTTCATCGTAAATCCATGGATTAAACGAGTCTCATAATTATTCGCTTGCATGGATTTGGAAAGGATGCAGCACTGAATAATTTGCGGACATACTTCTGCAATGTACTTGATAGAGCTTTTCCTAGGCGACTGTTTATTCATATTATTTGCCCTGAACATTTCACCAAAGAGTATTTCGATAAAACTTTCAAACCGATGGTATTCTTTGGGAAGGAAGTGCTTTCCAATAAAAAGGTACCAAAAATCTCTGTGCTGACAATCACAATACCGGTTGTCCATCAAAACCAAGGGAAATGTGCCAGTTTGACAGCCAACACAACTTAAGGCCTGGACAGACCAGTGCAGAGTGACGGAGTGAAGGGAGTGGTTCCGAAAAGTAAATAAACAGACATCACAATAGCTCCATTGTAGCGGTCTGCAGAACTGTAACTGCAAAGTAACATCTCGGATCAACTATGATCCATAATAATGACATGAAAGATATGACCATGTTGGTATATGATAACACTTGGAGTATACTCGTCAACCCAAGATCATTTAGCTTTGAGGTCATCAGATGCCAATCGATGTTGTTTTGCCAGGTACGGTTCACAGCAGTATCGCTGCAACTGCCGACCTTCTCCATTATCAAGCATTCTCTCTGTCCCGTCTCTCTCTTCTCTCCCTTCATTCCTCCCTCCAAGCTCATTCTTGTAATCCACCTCCAGATGTCATCTCAAAAATTCTCAAAAAGAAATTTTTTGCAAGAAAATGTTTGTTTTCTTCTTTTTCTTTTTTTAAACAAAAAATTCCACACAAATCCCCATCACTCATTCATCGTTCATTCTTTCCCTATCACTCCTTTTGTTCATGAGCTTAATCATCCTTCTCCCTTTTTTAATACACAACTTGTTTATTCTTTGTTTTTGTTTTTTACAACTCAAACCTTTTAAATGATATTTTGAAAAATTTCATCTCCCTTTCCTATCTTGTGTATCTTATTAAAAAAAATAACTAATCTCCCTTCGATGCAGATTTTTCTTGCCTACCTTCCTGTTTCTCCTGTGGTTCGCTCTGAAACATGCACGCCATGTGTCTTGTCTTTCATACAGCATGACATCTCTCAACGCTTTTAATCAATCTTCCAGTCACCCTGGTCATGATGTCCATCATTGTTTAGCTGAGTTTTGCAATCTCAAAAAAAAACCTAGTTTGCAGTGAGTTTGGGTGCAAGGCTATTAACCCTTATATCTGCACCATGATATCTTCTCCCCCTTCCTCCCCCCCCCACCATGTATCCCATCCACCACCCGATCCATCATCCACCACACCCCTCCTCCCACCACACCTCTCCTCCCACTACACCCCAATCCCAGCACTCACCCACCCCTTTCCTCCCAATCCCCACAACTTTTACTCATCCTCTGGTCCATTCAGCCTCTTTTTCACTCCCTATCAAATAGTATGGATGGACCGTTCCAATGTAAAGGCCCTGTCACACTTTGACGATTTAGCCAGCGTATGCCTGACGTATGAAAAATTTGGCTAAAACGCTGGCACACGTCGAATACATTATGGGTAAGTTTGTATACGTTAAGAGTACGCTGGCATACGTCGTAGTACGCTGCCATACGTCGTAGTATGCTGGCATTCGTCATAGTACGCCGAGCTGTTAGACAAATTTTCCATGCTTGAAATTTTTCGACGTATGCCAGCGTATGACTCACACATTCCGCATACGCTGGCCGTAAGTTGTAGGCACGTTACCCGATCGTTGACACACGTCGACAAACGTTGCTTGTAAGTTACTCATCAGTCGAAACACGTCGAGGTAATGTTTAGCGTACCCGAAACTTATTTCTAACCTATGAGTAATGTGTTGTAGGCACATTATGCGATCGTTGACACACGTTACTTGTAAGGTACTCATAAGTCGAAACACGTCAAGGTAATGTTTAGCATCAGTGTTCCAGACTCCCTGTTTTTTTTTTTGTTTTTTTTTTTCCTTCGGTATGACGGTGATGTTAACACTTCGATTTATAGTGCGGTTATAATATAATATAATTAATAGGCTGCCGCTCAACGATTTAAATCATAACCGCACTGTACACTGAACCCCGTCATACTGAAGAAAAAGAAACACCTGGAGTCTGGAACACTGACGCTAACCATTACCTTGACGTGTTTCGACTTACGAGCACCTTACAAGTAACGTGTGTCAACGATCGCATAATGTGCCTACAACACGTTACTCATAGGTTAGAAATAAGTTTCGGGTACGCTAAACATTACCTCGACGTGTTTCGACTTATGATTAACTTACAAGTAACGTGTGTCAACGATCGCGTAACGTGCCTACAACTTATGCCAGCGTATGTGGAACGTGTGTCATACACCGAGTACGTCGAGAAATTTTCAACATGCTGAAAATTTTTCGACGTACTCGGCGTATGACGACATATGCCAGCGTGTTCTTAACGTATACAAAACTTACCCATAACGTATTCGACGTGTGCCAGCTTGGTTCGGCAAATTTTTCATACGTCGGCATAAGCTGGCTAAAACGTCAAGGTGTGACAGCCCCTTAATTGACCTTTTCAATCACATTATAGTTACAGCCCTGTAGCCAGCGTATGTAGCCAGCCAGATTGTATGTTTAATAGAGACATTCCTCTCACAGGGTCATTTCTTCTGTGGCTCCCTATTATCATTATTATTTATTTTTTTAAACAGTATCTAAGGCTCGTAGTGACGCTGCCAGACACAGACACAGACACAGACACAGACACAGACACAGACACAGACACAGACACAGACACAGACACAGACACAGACACAGACACAGACACAGACACAGACACAGACACAGACACACAGACACACAGACACACAGACACACAGACACACAGACACACAGAGACACAGAGACACAGAGACACAGAGACACAGAGACACAGAGACACAGAGACACAGAGACACACAGACACACAGACACACAGACACACAGACACACAGACACACAGAGACACAGAGACACAGAGACACAGACACACAGACACAGAGACACACACAGACACACACAGACACACACAGAGACACACACAGACACACACAGAGACACACAGAGACACACAGAGACACACAGAGACACACAGAGACACACAGAGACACACAGAGACACACAGAGACACACAGAGACACACAGAGACACACAGAGACACACAGAGACACACAGAGACACACAGAGACACACAGAGACACACAGAGACACACAGAGACACACAGAGACACACAGAGACACACAGAGACACACAGAGACACACACTAATATATGAGAAACAACACAGTACTGTTAGATGAGACAAACAGCCACTGAGCTTGGCGGAAGAGCCGTCACTTCCCAGGGCACTCTGGGTACCAGTGACGTCACAGCAATGGCACCGCATTTCTCACCGTACTCAGCATGGTATTTCCTAAGGAGGAATTTGCTCCTTCTCACGGATGCCAACCTATGGGGATTGTCCGTGCTCTATCCTTTAAAATGCTGAATGTCGATCAAGGAAGCAGCACTTACCGATTTTAAAGTTTTTGGTATGACTCGGCCACGGTTTGAACCGTTGACCTCCCAAACTCGGAGCGGATGCTCTAACCATTACACCACCGAGTCTGGTTATTCTGTATCCTGTTTCGATGAGCCGCACCATCAACCAATCCAGAGTTCTTGTTGCTGTCCTTGTCAAGAAATCTATTCTACACTGTCCGTGCTATCCATTCCTCGTCCACTGGAATTCCTCAGGTTTTGCATTCCGCTCCACCACCACTTAATGTTTGTTTGTTTCGGTGTAGCGTTCACCCAATGATAATGATTCCTTCAACACCCCTATTTCTGTGAATGTGGATCAACCCCTAATCATTTATCCCAACTCTGTTCCTCATTTATGATGGCAGTGGTGGCAGTTAAAGTCAACTGGCTGGGTGTCGGATTGCAACGACCACCTGGGCATTGCAGCCATGACCCAATCTGTGAACTTTCCACCATGGATCTCTGTCACTGCTATGTCCTGGACATGCTAATGATTAACATTCCATCGAGCCTTTCTATTTCCTCTGCCCCTCTTCACTCATCTGACCATTTTATTGTCAAATCCCATGTCTCCCTGGCTGCTGTTGGAGAGTGACCTCAACACCACAAAATCTATCTATGTGTATCCCATCCCATCTGCTGCTTTCTTATCCATCTTTTCAGCCCTGGTACACTGAATCCTATAGCAATGTGGTTATGGTCAAACAGTTTTCTTTCTATACATTGCGAACCCAACTAAGTGGAAACTTTTGGTCACTCCAAGTGTCCATCCTGAGGCAAACCGGAAAAAAAAAATTGTCTTGAAACCCTCATGGTGGAACTCTCCAACCCGTCTTTTACCTCCACATCTGGGTGGTGCCTTGTCAAATCTATCTCCGCTCCATCCCATCACTTACCCCAAACAACCTCATCTCAGACTCTGCTTGAGAATGGGCAAAATGCCTCGACTCGGCACTTGGTACCAAATCTCCTGCACCCAACACAACCTGCTCTGCCCCCCCCCCTTCCCATCCTACCCACTAAGTACCCACTGCCTTGTTTCCTCAGTGGAGTTTATGCAGGAGAAGGTGGAGAGAGTTCTGTCCAGCTGAGGCTTTTCATTGGCAACAGGCCCAGATATAATGAGTGCCCATGTTCTGAAGTCATGCCCTGCTGCTTTTGCTTCTTCTTTGTCTACTCTTGAGCCTGTCATTCTCATATGTCTGCCTACTGTCTGCCTGGTAGTCCATTAACATAGCTCTCCTTCAGAAGGCAGGTACAAAAACAGATCATGTCAACTACAGGCCAGTAAGTCTGTTTTTACTTACAAAGTCGTGGAATCCATCAATGCTGTCAACTTCATTAGTCCTTTTTTCAAACAGCCTGATCTCTGACCACAGTTAGGAATCTGTCCTGGTCACTCCTCTGGATACGCTGCTGATTCTCTCATGAATGGTTGGAGTCCATAAATCAAACAAGAGGTGAGGACCATCTTCCTGACAAATAGAACATGTCTTTAAATCTCAGTAAATCTCAGTCTCACCCTGTAGCTCTGGAACGACTGCCAAACACACCCACCGATCTATTTTGATGTTCTACCATGAGCTAGTTAGCTAGCTATCGTGTACAGCCTGTGGCTGCTTGGTTGCATCGTTTTCTGGAAGTGCAGCTGTGCCATTGATGCAGTCCCCTCTATTACCAGTACGCTGGTACGCATTTTGCCAACCTCAGAAGGATGATCGGCTGAGTCAACCCTATTTGGTGTTAATTCAATGGCTGACGGGCTCAAACTCAAGACCCTGAGATATTAAGCCAGCCACCCTAACTGTTAAGCCAACACCAGGCTTAGGTTCTACCACTGGATAAGGTTCAGTATGTTGAATCTCTCGAGCTAACCATCAGCCATAACCTCTCCTGAGCTGACCATATAACAAGGATGGCCTCAGAAGCCAACAGCAGACTAGGGATCCTCTGTTGTTCCAAGTAATTCCTTGAAAGATCAAAACTTCTCACAGCCTGCATGGTCCTTGTCCACAGCTCAATGGAGAATTGCTCTCCCCTATGGACTGGAGCCCCAGCATCACATCTGTTTCTCTTACATTTTAAGGAATGTAAAGTTTTAAACACTTTTGTTATCTCTCATGATGTGGCCAAAGCCAAAGCACGCTCTCATGATGTGCTGTCACATCACAGACATGTTGATGGCATCTCATTTTTTTTTTAACTGCCTCTCCTCTTCTCTCTCGGGCATCCCACCACTTCCTGGTTTAAACCCCCCAACATCTCGGCTTGCTGCACACCACTTTTGTTTCTCCTGTTTGTGGAACTGCCTTCCCAAGGTGGTGTTCAATTGTACTCTTTCCTCAATCCGTTCAAGCAGGTGTGCTCTACCATATGTCATTACCCATCGCTGCATCCCATATTTTCTACACCCATTAACCCTACCTAATCCAACCCTCTTACCCGCAGATTACCGTTTCCTTTCCTCCTCTCTTTTCTGTTTTGCATTTAGTAAACATTTGTGGATTATAAAAGTGTTCATCAATTAGCGAATGGAAGGATAAACAACACGTCTTCAATCACTCATATTTGAGCCCGTCATGTTTACTCAGCATATTCTATTGCTGCGTCCATTTGCTGTCCTTTCCTTTTTTAATTGGCACCTCTTTGCCCTGCCTCTCTGTTTACAGGCTTGGCAACAATAGGTTGCCTAACAAGCCGCTAAGAAAGCAGCTGCAGGGTTGGCCCCTTTATGACTAATCCCATGGCCTGGCTCGGGTGTCTCGCATTCCTGGGCCAGGCCCCCCTGCTGCCCTTGCACGGCTTGTCAATTCTAACCAAAATCGTCTTAGTTGTTTTCTTGCTGCCCAGAGGTTACATTGAGTGAATTTCCCCTCCACCCAACTTGGCTCGAGCCACTCAAGTCGTTTTTTTGCAGCGTCATGGTTCAGAAAATAGATTTTTCGATGTGTGACACGAAGTGATCAGGAACTCGCTGTTGGCTAATTACCTCCACTACCGAAGGTGGATGAAAGTTACGTTTTCACCCGTTTGTCTGTCTGTCTCTGTCTGTCTGTCTGTCTGTCTGTCTCTGTGAGCAGGATATCTCAATAAGTGATGGACAGATTCAGACGAAACATGGTGGACAGGTTTGGTGTGTGACGAGGATGAATTTGTTAGATTTTGATGAAAATCCACATCCGGAAACGAGAATTTAAAAGTGGTTCTTCGCCATGAAGAGATAGGATGAAAACCGAGACGTAGCATGATATTTCATAAAGTTGTGGACGAGTTGTGACAAAACTAAGTGTATGAGTTGGTTCGGCGACGAGAACACGCACATTTGATTTTGGTTCGGGTCCGGATGCAGATCCGGCCTATCGGTGGGATACAAAACATAAACTGTTCAGCCTGGCGGAGGTATGCGCTCTACCGAGTACCGAGTATTGATTGTTTCAAAAGTCATTCAATGATATCATTTGTTCTTTTGAAGTTGGTTTCCCATGAGAAGAAGTTCACTGCAGAAGCTTTGTCGGTGCCTTCCGAGCAAGCAAAATGGTGCAGTTATGACTCGTAGAGATTCCAATAATAATATAGCATCCAGCAAGAAAGACTGAAAATGTTGACTGTCAGCTGCTAGTAGGAGATATAAACAAAACATTGACAGTAAAAAAAAACAAACATCAAGGACAAACTTTTATGCATCTCCATAGAGAAAAATGAACCATTCATTCAGAGTGGTGCAGGCTTGGGGTCACATCTGATGAGGGTTTTCTAAGTAAGATGTATCAAATGATTGAAATATGATTTAGGAGATTATGTAAGTTATTGAAATGAAGAACAACAACAACAGACAAATTGAATGACAAAAAGGGTTTTTTTGGTTGTTTTTTTTTTTTGTCCTTCTCACAAAGTAGTGTGGAGAACAATTTCCCAGAAGATGTACAAGTCAGGCCAATTGATCAATTTGGAAAGATTATTGGGTTTGCCTCTGTTTAACGTTCTGATCTTAACGTGTGGCTCATGACACTGGACCCTGAGTTCAAATCACTGTAGACCATCTGCTGTTGTCTTTGTATTGCATTCAGTAGGACCCTGATGTCAACTAATGGCTTTACCCTACATATGATTTATGTACAAGCTTCTCATGGTCCTTAGATCATTGTTCAAAAAGGGAAATTGCATAAAAGCCTGAAGAGAAAGAGAGAGGTGTATGTGTGTGTGTGCGTGTGTGCGTGCACGTCCATCCGTCTACATACAGACCTCATATCATATAGATCATTCCTTCTCATATCTACTGTAAAACATCAATACACAATTGTTAAATGCTCAGTCTTATTCAGATTGCAAAACAACATTGTGTTTCAGTTACGTGATACTGTTGTGGGCTGTGGTTCGGTGGCGATAAACGACCACTAGGTGGAGCAGTAGAGTCGTCTCCCACTGAACACCCGGAATTTAGGTCGTGACCCTTGGACAACTCCGAAAGGTCACGGGGCCCTTAGCGGACCGTGGACGCCAATATTTTGACCGCGTGGCGTAGGGTTAATTGACTCGATCTCCAATATACCTAAATAACCACGCGGTCTAGCTACCAGGGAAACCACACCCTCGGCCGACTTTGTCCGAACTGAGTTGCTGTTACCGACTTGGATCCGGCGTAACCAAGCGGACGTTACCAAAGCCGCGCCAGACCAAATGAATCATTTACGGCACCGACGGCCTCTCTAATTCTCAATACGCACCGTGCTGGGTCAATGGGAGAAAGCACAGAAAACGAGCTGGAACATTTAACACGGGGGTTTATTTATAAACAATAATCAGAGAGGGGAGCACACAAAGAGCAGAGTTATCCGAATAAAAGAAATGCGAAAAGCACTTAACAGTTCTACTTAAAAGGCTGGCGCCACGCACGCACGCACACACACACACACACACACACACACACACACACACACACACACACACACACACACACACACACACACACACAAAGAAATGGTGGCCACAGCCTTTATTGGGCCCTTCAGCTCGAGAGGGAAAGGCGAGCTGAGGGCAGGGGCCTATTCTTGCACCTGTCTGCTTCATGCGGTCTGGTCGAGCTTGTCCGGTGGCGGAACTCAAACTCACCACCAACAACGCAGCACCAGGCACCAGGGACCAGGAACGACGCAATGGACGCCAGCCAGCACGGGACAGACCAGACGAGACGAGCACCCGCGGGAAGACGAGAACGCCAGCAGGCAAGATGAGGCTTCTTATCTTTTTCTCTCTCTTCCTCGTCTCATGACGGGGCGAACCTTCTCTTCTCCTCCTCGACAGCTCGCCACCTATCCTTATCCTTCCCCCCCCCCCCCTCGCGGCTCGAGGGAATTGCTCTGAGGGATTCTCCTCCGGATTGGACGAGGGGTGAACATCCCATCTGGCTGGGCGGGGCCCACCCCTGAGGTGGTCAGCCTCCTGATTGGATGAGGAATCTCGGAGGCCCCCCCCCCCCCGAAGAGACTCTGTAGTAGCTTTCGGCACGCTGGCCTCACATTGGCTGGGGCACGCGTGCGATGCTCGCCCTTCTCTCGTTGGCTGGAGGAAACGTTCCATGTCCTTCCTCGGGGCAGAGCCTCGATCTGAGGAGATGGAGGCTCTGCCCACACCTTCAGCCAAAAACACGTGGGCACTGGTGACCGGGTTGAGTGAGGGACAGTGCTGCTGTTGTTGTTGTAGTAGATGTATAAAACCTGACGATAAAATAACTAACAGCGCACACACGAAATTCCCATTATACATCGGGGATGGATTCTAATTATAAACACATACTTATCAAAATAACTGAACTATGGGATTGCTGTCTGTTTGTGTGCAAATGGCTTCCAGATTCGTAACAATACCACCCCTCATTTAATTTTTAATATCCCAAACTGATTGTTCACATGGTAGGCATTGCTAAAAAGATACAACAGGTAGACAAGATAACTCGAAGGTGCTGGAGTCAAAACTTCAGCAGCTGCTTGAGCTTAAATCAGCAGCTACATCATTGGAAAAGGAGGTGGGGGAGGGAGGGGATCATAAAAACAACTAACAGATGCATTAAATTTGGTGATTATTTGATTTCTGGTCAAAAATATAGCTTCAGTTCCAAAATAATTTGAGTTACTGAATTTAGTGGCATCATTGGTTATACAGGGCAAGGCAACCCAAAAGTTAGTTCACTGAGAAAGCGAAGTAAGATCATTTTATTTGGATGCTGAGACTCAATGAAAAACTGAATGCGTGGAACAAGTTAACTTGTTAGCAATAGCGTGATTAGGAACAGGTAGAACAAAAAATGACAATAGATAATGGGATATTTGGATGGGTGACAAAGGAAAATGATCATGAACTTGGACCGCATGTTATTATGCTGGACTTCAAGCCTAGTATGTTTAAAAAAAAAACATAGCAAGGGGCCTTGTACAGTGTATCGGGAGTGATACTTTGATTGCTCAATCTCAATGGAAAAATAGATTACTGATTCAGCACATTTTGGCTTTCAGACATTGGGAGGTCAAGAGCAACTTGAATGCCAAATTCCAATGAAAACGTGGGCAGTCACATCGATACCTGCCTGCCGAGTGACATTCGGAGCCAATTTCCGCATGAATAGTTGTTATAAACTTCTACAATGACCAAAGCATTGAACGCTCCCCTTTTCATTCGAGATCTCCGACATTGCTACCCAGTTCGTCATCGCTATCGTCCTCACATTTGTACAGTCTGAGCAGCTTCTGTGTGGTGTTTGGACATTTTGCCTTTAATTCCATCCAGGTAGACTTCTGCGTAAGCTGAAAGAGGTGCTGAGAACGTGACCCCTGGTAAAGCGCTTGATCGGTATTCGTGCAAACTAACACAAGGCAAACATTCCAGACTAATGCTTTAAGCTAAACGGTGCTGGTACCCCTCCAAGCAGCCGCTGGGACTACGCTGAGCAGGCTTGGATGGAACAGCGGCAAATGTGCACCTTGTGTTCAGCACGTTGAATTTGGCAGCTACAAACAGCAGATTGGATTATCGTTAAAAGAATATTCAGTGAAAACGACAAGTTCTGAGATTGCATTTGTCTCGAAAGCAGGGCATGAGAAGTACCGATTGTTTGACTGCCATCCCGACATACCATATTTTCTACGCCCATTGTTTTCTCGATTTTGAGGAACGCCGTTCCTCGCAGGTCTCGTTCATTGTTTTTGACACTTCTATTTTACAGGTGACGATAGACAGATATAGTCCATTTGAGGGTTATTAATCGACGGTCTCTCCCGCCATTGACAAGGCCATTGGAAGTTGTCCGATGAAGAATTTACTGAGAAATCGGTTGCCTGAGGTCGCAACAGGAAAGTGTGCTGTTTTGGCAGTTGATGTGATTTGTATATCTTTTCGTCGGGTGTCTGCTTGCAGGCAGGAAGTACTGGCTCTACGCTGCTTGTTTCACATTCCAACTGTGGGTTCAGCTAAGATGTACCTGACCCTGTGTTGCCTGGGGGAGGAAGAAAGGGGAGGAGGAGTGGTGGTGGGTGATGCTGAGCCGCTAGCGGCCACAAAGTGCAGCTGTGTAGCAGTGTAGGCGGCAGACGGCCCCAATGGGTTTACAGCAAGCTTGCTTTGGATCATGACGGGTCTGACCCGAACACCAATGACAATGTGCAGACTACCTTAAAGTTGCTTGAAAAACGAGCTTGATACTTTTGCTACGTGTGTGTGTGTGTGTGTGTGTGTGTGTGTGTGTGTGTGTGTGTGTGTGTGTGTGTGTGTGTGTGTGTGTGTGTGTGTGTGTGTGTGTGTGTGTGTGTGTGTGTGTGTGTGTGTGTGTGAGTGAGAGAGATATCCTGGTGAGAATAATTGTCAAAATAGGATGCCAGTACTTAACTTTATAAATAAAGTAAAATGGTAAGCTTTCAATAGAAGGTACCCATTGTCCATCGAGCCACACATTCCTACATGGAGCCATTGGTTTGCTTTGCAAATCTTTCTATTTATATGTAAATGCTTAACATGTTCTATATGCATTGCTCTCAGACTCTTGGCAGAGCCTGTACAGGGATCACATGCAGGATGTGGACGTTATGAGACATTGGTGTAGTTTTCAATGCATGAAAAGACATTGGGTAGACAATCGACAAATCAATACAGTACAGTATGTGGGATTTGAACTTGGATGAGTCTGGTTTTAAACTTGTGTTGAGCATTGGCTTCTCCTGCTAATTCCACAAGTCCTTAATCACAATTTCATTAAAGAGGTTTGTTCACGCATTACAATATTCACTTCTGAATTGTTTTTGATGCATTGAAAATGCATCTTGTTTTCTCCCGAATTTATTTGTACATAATTTCTTGCTGATATATTTTTAAGCCGAGTTGTTAATGAGAGCTCATAATGTAACGAGTGTTAATTATAGACATAAAATACTTAAAAATCATATATATATATATATATATATATATATATATATATATATATATATATATATATATATATATATATATATATATATATATATATATATATATATATATATATATATATATATATGGAGCTGACCTCCATCCAAAACGCTTTAGTCTAAAAGGTTTCTGCTGTTGTAGAATAATACAAATGGTCCTGAAACAAAGCTAATGATCAATTTACTTGGAACAAAAATTTGTTTGTTTATTCACAAATCTACCTGTTTTTAAAAAAAACATGTTTCCAGGATTGAGGAAGAAGACGTGAGACCTTGACCTCTAATGCAACGGTTCCAATGGTAACATTTATTATTTTATTATAGCAGGAACCCTTTACAAGGACATGGGAGGAGCACAGAGAAGGAAATACAGCAACACTTGCTGAAACAATAGAAAACATAGGAGCAATACCCTTGGGTGCTCACCTGGTAGTGGCTGGATAAGATAGCCAGAGAACCACTGGTAGGCATTGATCACGAATAAAATATGTAATTGAGAAGAAAGTAAATACTTTTGGAGTTTTATTTTTAAACAAACTTTCGTATGTTACGGGTGATAAAGGTTGTGGTCAAGTTTCATCAAAATTGTGTGTGTAATTTCAGAGAAGAAAGCAAATACCTTTTTGGGGAGCCACCCCCCACCTCCCCCCCCCCCCATGGACTCCATTAGACCCCAATTGCTTTCATCGTGTGAACAAACTTTAGTACATCAGGGGTGATTAAGGTTGTGGTCAAGTTTCATGGGAATTGTGTGTATAGTTTCACAGAAGAGAAGCAAATACCTATCTTGGGCGGACACCCCAAAATAGGTAGACCATAGACCCCCTTCAGGTCCAATTATTATTATTATATTTTTTTAATCCCATGAACAAACTTTGGTGCATACACGGTGATGAACGTTTATTGTAAAGTTTCATCGAGATTATATGTGTAGTTTCAAAGAAGTTGCATGTATTTGTGGATGGACGGATTGAAGGACGGACGGACGTACGGATGGACGGACGGACGACGTGCCATCCCATAAGCTCCCTGGAGCTACATTCCAGGTGAGCTAAATATTATAAAAGTGCAAGGAAGGAGGACACAGACAACCACAACAACCATGACAATTACAATTATATGTTATAAAAGATCCTTTTTCCGTGTTTTACTTCCTTTTACGTCCTCATTGACACTCAGATAGACGTGCAATATGCTTGTCAAGTCCAACATGCCGTGTTTTGATTAAACCCCGTCAGCGAAGCGATGGGAGGCATGCCTAGTAATAAGGAAAAAAAAAATGAAAGCATGTAGAGAAAACAAATGTTCATATCGATGATTGTAATTCGTGCGTACAAATCTCGTGTTTTGTTTTGTAGGTGTGATCGATGCCACGCTGTCTTCCACAAACGCTGCAAACAAGCGACCGTGCCATGTCCAAGGTGCACGCGACACGAGATGCGGAGAGCACCACACTCCAGCCACAACTCCCGGAGCTCTGCTCATACGAGCGGCCTTCCAGACTTCCTGTATCCTGCCAGCCCTTAGCGAACTCAAGACGTCTCGGCTTCAATGCGGCGTCTGACCATGCACCTCATTTTGCATTTCCCTGAGCTGGTAATCGTGGTAGGTATTTTGATTGTGATAATTGGCCAGCAGCGGTTTGCTAATTACTATTTATCTAGGATTTAGGACGTCGCAGAAGGCAAGGGTCACTTTGTAAAGTCAGGTGCAGGGGTTTGTGCTAATATGCAGTTGGGTGTACGTGTTGATCTTTCTCCGTTATCTCTGCACTGCCATTCTCTGCGCTCATAATGAGAATGGCTTGTGTGACCAATAACTTCGTTCGGATAGTTTTAATTTATGGCACGCGGTGTTTGTTCTCACAGCAATTTTATTCGCTTCGTTATTGTTATCATTGTTTACTGTTGGAAGCCTTAATTGAAAGCAAAATCCACTATTATGCAAAATAATTATTTGAAGCACTTTGGAGTAACTTACACTTTATTAAAACATGCAGTTGTAAAAACAGCAGTTTTACGATGTGATGTATTTGGTATGAAAGTGACTTAATCCACATACAGCATACTTTATAATGAAGTTATTTGGAGTTTGTTTTTTTTTGTTTGTTTTGCTGTGTGCTGGGTTATTACACATACCATCTACAACTTGTACAATTATAATATAGCCATTGTGAATACCTGTAATGGTGGCTCATCAGTATTATGGTTGATGAACATGTTTTTCATTTCCTTATATTCGCATTTGTGACATTAGTTTGGCCGGACATGTGTGCATCTATCATAATAATCGTTCACGATCCCCGCATGTGCAGGTACAGATGTACAGATGTGTACATGTACTGAACAAGGGATGCGTATTTCAATAAAGTTGAAGATTGTTGGTGATTATGCTACTTTGTTTTTTTTTAATACTTTGTCATTTTTACACCACCATACTTCCCACCGAGGCTGGTGTCCCACATAGCCTTGGGGAATACACACTTGTCTCTGAGCTGTCAAGCCTGTGCTTGAATCTCGGCCTGGCTACAAACTGTCATCCTGGTGTTTTGCAGGCAGGGCGAAGCATCATTCCAGTTGATGTCAAACTGGGCGTCCAGTCTGCTGGCATTTGTTGCTGCACGTTAAAGACCTCACTGCATCCTTCATGCAGAGTAGGCAGGTTATCCCTGGCACCCCCTAAACAACTTCCAAATTCTTGCCCTGACTAACGGCTGGGAAGGCAATGGTAAACCACGCAACATAACCCATGCCAAAAACTGCTTCGGCAGCACCGACGCTCTGTAACAATATGGTACATGTCATCTCATCATCACTTTCCACCTGCTCCACCACCAGACAGGGTGATTTTATCATTAATTACTTAAGTATACTCCAGAGCAAAAACTGAACTAGCCCCCTTCCATACAATGGAATATTAGTCTCTGTGAAGGATCGTGCTATCTGCCTGGGCAGACAAGATAAACAATTGATCTTGTCAACTAAAAGTTCATAGAATGTTAACCGCAGTAGGAATTGAAGTGCAGCCCGTTTCCAAGAACTTGAATGCCCAAAATAAGGTTACCCTGACACTTACGAGTCCACTCCACAATGTGGACGTGCATCACATGCATGCCACACTGTGCAAGGCGAGCGGATTAGCCCTTCCCCGATAGCCATTATTGATCCGATATTGAACAAAAAAAATTGTTAAAACGTCTAAAGCTTTCCAGGTCAGACTTGCATGTTGATATAATGTGCTAAACAATACCAGTTGTTGTAACTCTTTAAAAAAAAAAATCTAAATTAAAAACTGTAACCCAAGTTGTGTGATAGTCACATTATCTTCCATATTAACTCTTGATACCTGGAATTGTTGAAACCTGAGTGAGCACAGATTGGACTCAAATATACCAGTCCTCGTCTCTTGTGAAATTTCCGTAAAAATTTCCATAAGAATTGGGATTAAAATCTTTTGAATGCTCAATTAACTTGATTGCACATCTAAAAAAGGATAATCAGGGTAAGTTTGTTGATAGCCCTTTACCTTTATCAAATGCATAATGAACAAAGTTTCGAATAAGACGACAGATCATTCCTCAAAAAAATCACCTTTGTTCTGAAAGTGTTTCATTTCCTTAAAAGTCTTTCCTTGATAAATCACAATGACAGCCTCCAATATATTTATCCACAGCCCAATGGAGTACTGCTCTCCGCTATGGGCTGGTGTCCCAGCTTCACACATGTCTCCTGGATTCTGTAGGATCGAAAGCTCTCAACATTCTTGTAATGTTCCATGATGAGGCTGAAACACAATGTCTTACTTTCAAATCGCAGGCAGGCCTCTTTTTTTTAACCGCCTCTTTTACAATATTGCTCTCTCAACCCTCCAACTCCACCCAGAAACACAAGGACACACGTGCTCTTCCAGTAACCAACCGCCTCATGGTTAAGCTTCCAAAATCCACACTGACTTCACACCCCCACTCCTACCTGTGGCTCTTCTATATCATTCTCCTCTGCACAACTTCAAGCAGGTGCACCACCACCTCATGTCATCCCCATCCTTACCCATAATCTTTGTTTTTTTTCAACCACCATGGACCCTTCCGAGCTCAACCCTCTGTGTCCTCCCCTCCTTTCCCTGTTTGTTCAATATTTTTATTGTGTCCAACTGTTGCACCACTGTCAGGTTAAACCCTTGGTCACATTACTCGTCTATGACCTTCGATCTTTTAAAGGGGGGGGGGTGGAGGAGGGGAGATCAATTCTTCCAAAGAGCAAATTGCCATCAAGTTTACTGGTTAAACACTTCGTATACAGACATCAAAATCCTGTTTTAAAGGATGTTAAATGCTTTTCATCACTTGACGTATTTTTGTCAGTCGTTTTTTGCATTGTACCATTGAGCTCTTAAAGTATTGTGAAAGAAATCCCCCCCTCCCCCATGCAATTAACCATAAATAATCAACTGGTTCATGCAATGGTCGGCAATGCACCCTAGATTTTAAGGAATTAAATCACTGTTCCTTCCTTCAAAGGTATGTTGGTTCCTGGTGGCATTTAGAACGACTTCCCCCACTGCTGACATCTGTTGAAATTTTAAATTATGATAAAAAGTCTGAGCATTTCACCGATTGGCACAGACTATAGTTTTATGTCTGGAGGTCCAACTACAACCTACAAAATTTTTTTTTAACTTCAATCAAGGTCAGGGGGGTCAAATTATCTGAAATTGTTTTCGTATTTATTACCTCCGCCACCGAAGGTGAAGGAGGTTATGTTTTCACCCTTTCTGTCTGTCTGTTTGTCTGTGTACAGGATATCTCAAGAAATTGTGAATGGATCCGGATGAAATTTTGTGGACAGCTTCGGTGTGTGACAAGGATAAACTGATTAGATTTTGCTGAACATCTGGATCCGGATCCGACTACAACAATTTTTGAAGTGATTCTTCACCATTGACGGATGGGGCCAAAAACGATGTATAGTACGATATCTCAAAAAGTTGAGGACGGATTCGGATGAAACTTGGTGGACACGTTGGGTGTGTGACTAGCAAGAATTGATTCGATTTTGCTGAAGATCTGCATCCAGATCTGGATCTGATAGTTTTTAAGTGATTCTTCACCATTGATAGGGTAAAACCGATATAGAGTACGATATCTCAAAAAGTTGTTTACGGATTCGGCTAAAACTTGGTGGACAGGTTGGGTGTGTATGACCACGACAAATTGATTAGATTTTGATGAAGATCCAAATCTAGATCCGACCACTCGATTTTTTTTGAAGTGATTCTTCACCATTGAGAGATATGGCTCTAAAACAATACATCGCACGATATCTCAAAAATGTATTGGGCCAGATATGTTTTCGTGGATCAGGCATTACAGGGCAGAGGCATGCGCTCTACCGAGTGCCCTTTTCTAGTTTGCTTTTTGTAATACTTGCGACATTTTAGTGGTGTAATTGTAAATTTTGCTGACGGAAGCATTCCCACATATTTGGATAAATATTTTATAAAGTATCCAAAAACATTAAGCCGATGACAATATCATGTTTGAAAATTGTGGACTTCTGGGGAAACTTCTCCAGAAGTACTCTGGGTAAAGTTTTACCAAAACAAGGTAAAGTTCAGTTCCTGCGATAATCTTTTTGGATTTCCTCATGTACCTCAGAGCCCTCTTATCACGGAGGCATTAAAAACCAAACAACCTCTAATTTTATTTTCATGTTGGCACTGCAATCGCAAAGTGGAAACGTTTACGCAGAAATTGAAGGAGTTCATGATTTTCCAGCAGCGATACTCATGTGTGACTCCGACTTGCATTCTCCTATGCCAAAACAAAATGCCAAAAGGGGAAAAAAAACCTTCTGCGCAATTTGGAAGCGAGGACGACATAACCTACCCGACGGGCCGAGTGCCTCTCGAGAGGTTCAGGCATGCGGTTCCACCGCCTTTCCCACGTCAGACTAATGAGTCCGGAGCGCCGCGCCGCCCTGCCAATTACGCCACCAGCACGGCGCATGGCGCGGGTCCTCCCTTCCAGCACAATAGGTGTTCACAAAAGCCACCCGGAGGGGAAGATGGTTGGGGTGAACTCGTGGGAGTGATAAATTCGTGGACTCCTGTTGAGTCTTTGGATCCAGTCCCGTGAATGGCCCGTTCTCTTCTTCCAGCCTCCTCTTGCTCTGCGTTGGTCTTCACGGTGGGTTTGAATTATTAGCTTCACTATAGACGAGTGAACACTTCACAAAATACACTGAACGGTTCGTTTTGTGTTGATTTCCCTCCAAATTTGGGTTTGCATAGTAACCTGCCAAGACACGAACTCTGCTATAGCCGAGCAATCCACAAAATGTGCTCTCGGTCGTTTGGTTTGTTTTGGGGTTGATCCCCCTCCTACCCCCACAACCTCCCAAACATTTGTCTCTGTATAGTACCTGTTAAGACCCTTACCTGCAAAGGCCTATATCTCACGCTTTCACACCACCAGTTTGTGATTGATCACGTGTGCCTTGTGTATATTTGTGTGTCTCACCTATACAATATCCTTGCATGCTGGAACAGCTTTGTGGAAAGTTTTGACACATTTGGAGATGGGTTTTTTTTTCCAATCTAGGACAAGAAACATTTTATTATTCGAGAAAGCAGTTGGGCATATAGGTACGAGAAATCGGCATGTGGATTTAGATAGAGTATAAAACGTCATCAAAATATAGCAAGACAAAGGACCAATGGGCATGTTTTGTTAACATAATCACGATATAATATTTCAAAGTGGGTGTTTGTCAGGTTGTGGAAGAGTTTGACTCATTCAAAAATACAATGCATACTGCCAAGTCATTTATTATATCGGACCAGTCATTCCAATCCCCTGAACTAAGATGGTAATAAAATGCCCTTGTCTTGTATTCTACAACGCAGGTGCAATATAGTGTTGCGGAAATGTCCCTTAGTGTGTTACTTAATATAGGATTAGCACAGATCCCCCATTAAATGCATGTTTAGCCAGGTTGCTCGGTAATTTGACTTCACATGTGTGTCGGGAGGTGTCGCAGGCTGTTATTTGTTTGTGCAGTGGTGGTGGTTCGAGAGGCTCTTCTTCTTCCTTCTGATGTTCCAGACAATAGACTCTGCCCAGCGTGCTGAGAAGGAAGTGAAACTGAAGGGGAGGAGTTTGTTGGCTTCGAAGAGGGGGCGCGCCCCGAAAAGAAAAGGTGGAAAAAACTGAGAGGACGGAGTTGGGCAGTCGGCTTCGAGGCGAGCGAATGAAGGAAAGCCAGTGGTGAATCTGCCGAGAGAGAAACTGAACCTGGGAGCACCAGGTCTGCCTTCTGTGGCCTGGAGAAGCGAGCCACGGCCGACGGAAAGGCAGGGAAAGGACTGCATGAGGTCTGTCTGCCTTCGGCTGGATGAGAGACGACTGGTGGGAGTCGTGATCTGCTGTGTAGGGGACGGCTGTGTCTGTCTGCGATCTGCTTCGTGAAGGAGGCCTGGTGAACAGGCCAGGCCTGGACTTGTATGCTGGACCTTGTGCGAAACCAGCTGAAACCCACCATCGATCTGACGGTCTTGTGCCGTCGACCTTACGCGGGGTCAAAACGCGCGGAGGCCGCGTGCGTGGGCAGTGTGAAAAAGGAGGATGAGCGCCATTTTTGCCATGTGGCATGCTCGAGCGTGGCGCTCGAATCCGTGGACATCGGCTTGTTACGAGCCACATTCGTGCTTTTGACACTTTCCCCTCGTCCATGAAACATCACCAAGTACTCTGTCTTGTCTGCATGCTGTCCATGTCTTGTCTGCATGTCGTTTAAGGCTTATCTCGTTAGGGACCCCTTCAAAACCCATAATCTGTATCTCCCTAGTTAAGAACGGGTTATAGATTAATTAAAACATTGTCATGAATGTTTTGCTTATGTCGTATTCCCTGAAGTCCCCAATAAATCTGGCTGATTCATATGAAGTTGCCGCTTTGAATTAATTTGTGCCACATCGAGGAAGGATCTGCTCGATTTGGATATAAAAACGAAAATGGTCACAGACTGGTAGACTCCACTCGGTCTCTGACAAAATCAGTCTGTAACCGGGGTATATTCCCCCAGCTGGCAAGATACAGGTGTATTTTGGTATCGTCGTTTGAGTCGCATAACCCGAGAATTGTGCCGAACCATCCGGCGTTATAACCCTGGAGACGGCGGTCGTTGGGTGCGAAAACCCAAACTGGGTACTATGCACTGGGTTGACGCGCTTGTCCGAAGCCCCCCCCCCCCCGCCTCCCCCCCACCCCCGGATCCACAACAATATGAAATGTGCAGATTAGCTTGATCATCCAATGAGACACCATCTTAGACATATTATCTTAAGCTGTTGGAATGCACAATTGCCATCATGAGTTGATTAAGTTTTGGAAAATGTCTTCCACCCCATCTCC
>NC_140968.1:59913480-59915980 GCF_056783735.1 Eptatretus burgeri
TGACCGAAAGGGAAAAATTAAATGGGGAGACCAAAACGTGTGAGACGAGACACGAGGTGACGACAAAGGAAATAATAATAGTTGAGACAAGGGAGGTAAAGGGTGAAGAGGTGACCGAGTTGGCAGAGACACGGGAGATGGGAACGATAGAGGGAAGACTGCACGATGAAGACGGGGTAAGTGACGCACACACACACGGAGGAAGTGGAGGATAATGGGGGTGAGCTCGCGGAGCGTGCAGGGACCCGGTGTGAGCAGCTGGATGGCCTCCTCCAGGAACAAGGGGAGGGAGTATGCCCCCTTGAGGCGAGTCACGACCAGGTGAGTTCGGTCGTGTTTTGCGAGGTTGAGGGGACGAGTGCTGTGGACGGGTGCACGGAGAGCTTGGGGGGTATAGAGGCCCCGGAGACCCTTGTGGGGATACGAATCCCCAGTGTAGTTGTCCCTGTGTGTGTGGTGCAAGGCGTGAGTGCGTCCCCGTGTGTGGAAGCGACCCCGTGTGTGAGTGGTGTGGTGGCGATGGTGCCAGAGTGCGTGCTTCCCAGCACGCCGGGTGTGGATGGGGCACCGTGTGTGAGTGAGGCCGTGTGTGTGAGTGAAACGGCCAGTATGAGTGAGGCACCACGTGTGAGTGGTGTGGTGGCGATGGTGCCGGAGTACGTGCTTCCCAGCACGCCGTGTGTGGATGAGGCACGGAGTGTGAGTGAGGTACCGCGGGTGAGTGCCCCCGCGTGTGTGAGTGAGGCACGGAGTGTGAGTGAGGCACCGCGGGTTAGTGCCCCCGCGTGTGTGGATGAAACGGCCAGTGTGAGTGAGGCACCGCGGGTTTGTGCCCCCGCGTGTGTGGGTGAGGCACCGTGTGTGGATGAGGCACGGAGTGCGAGTGAGGCACCGCGGGTGAGTGCCCCCGCACGCGTGAGTGAACGGCCGTGTGCAAGGTCGCTGTGTGCAAGGGAGACCGTGTGTGTGAGAGAGCGGTATGTGACGGAGATGTCGGTTGGCATGCGGGAGCACGCAGCCGCGTCTCCCGGTGTGAATGTGATGGAGTGGACTGTGTGCGTCGTGACACGCAGGTATGCGTGTGTGGAATGGAGACGGAGACGGCGACATGGGAGGAACGAAAGCCGAGTAGCGGCTGTGGTTGTTTCGAGGACCGTGCCGGGTTCACCCAGCAGTGAGCACGCGGTTCGTGCTGTGCAACGCACGAGACCACCACGTGCTCGCTTGCGAGAGTGAAGTCCCGGTCCGGAAACGCACGCGGTGGATTTGCCGATCCCGCGGACGGACAAAGTTTAGGCAGGTAAATGGATTTGGACCGGACGGGTTCTCCACGCGATCGTGTGTGTTCAGCTCCAACGGGCAAAGCACATGTGTTCGCGTGGGAAACCCCTCGAGACGTGGGGCTTGTGTTTTTTTTTGCGCACGGTGACGTCATGGCTGCACGTGTGGTTGGAATCCGGCAGGAGGGGTATCTCTGCCGGATGGCACCGTCCAAGGAGGGACGAGGAACACGTGCAGCTGCATGACGTCACGGACAGGTGCAAAGTGCGCGAGCTCTGAGTTGCCGCGCAGGTGCTGCGCATGGGAAAAAAAAAAAAAAAGAAAAGCAAGCCTCACTTTCGGGTGTACAGGATTCCTGGGCAAGGGGTGAAAGACCCCCTTACCTGGGCACAGGATGAAAACTAGTTAGGGGGAAGGGTTAGCTTAGCTAGACCGACTTCATGGGGCAGGGGTAAGTCCTCATGGAGTCCGTGGAATGGATTAGTTAGAGGGATTGTAGCCAGATTTAGGTGGGGAAATTGATTAATGAGATGATTTGGAGACAGAGACAGACTTTGGATGTGTAGTGGGGACGTAGTTTAGCTACGTAGGTTAAAAGGAACGTGCTACTAGTTTAAGGGACGACGTGGGAGCACGAGTTAGTTAGGGGAGGTAGTTAGAAGGATGGCAGAGTTCAGCGGTGAGTGTGTTGAAGAGTTGTGGGTTGTGAGGTGAGTACGTGTACATGTTGAGTGAGTGAGGCCAGCGGGTCTGTGTGTATGGAGTGAATGGGGAATGCATGGTGCGATGAGTGATTGGGGGGAGGAGTGACTCCCGCCCAAGGGACCCCCGGGGTCAGAGTAAAGTGAGTTAGCTGGGTTAGTCAAATTGAAAAATGGAGGTCGTTTTGTTGTTGGTGGGAAAGTAGGCTCGAGACCCATTTGGAGGGGTGCAGGAGCCCTGTTGACGGGCTTGGGAGCGTGGCTGCGAAAGGTGAGTATCGCTGAGTGGGTACCCCGGGCACCAGGCTAGTCGGCCGCGGTAGGCCATGGGCCCATGGGGGGCCGGGATAGAGTAGTAGTGGGCACGGGTGCGCCTGCTTGGTGCGGGGGCCCGGGGCGCCATTAGCCGCGTGGGCAGTGTTGTGGGCACGGGTGACCCTCGGAAAGGGGCCCGGGAGGCCGGCCTGCCACGTGTGCGTTTCAGGGGAGGTGCCATGGGGGGCACTCCCGGTGTTAGG
>NC_140968.1:59938480-59943480 GCF_056783735.1 Eptatretus burgeri
AAGAACGGTGGCGATGCTACGGTTGCGAGGTGTGACGGGAAGGTCGTGGCGGTTGTGGTGAAGCGGTGGTTGTGGTCGGTGGTTGATGTTGTGGTTGTGATCATGGCGGTTGGTCCAAAATAAAGATAGTAAAAGAAAAACGGCTATCCTGAAGAGTCGCAGCACGCATAAATGACATGTATTCCCACTAGACAACGGGTTTGGGCCTAACTACACATGCACTTACCGAGATACCTCACCTAAGGGACCTGAATGGTGGTTTGCGAATCTGGTAACCACAACACTACCCCCTTCCCTTTTTACAGACTCGTCCCGAGTCGTCAAATTTTCGTGTGCCATCATGTGTAGTTTTCCCCTAGTACATTTTACCTACGGATCCCTGAGTGCGACATTCATGGTATTCGTGTCCCCAAAATAAATAACCTGAGGGCTGCGTAACTACCTAAACAAACTCACTCACACGGACGACTTAAATAAAATTGCCGGCGCTAAGACATACATGCCGGGGGGGCACTCATATGTACAGTACATCTTACCTTAACTTACAAATTTTACACTAAACCATGGCCCAGGATCATTGAACTCTGCAAAAAGAAAGCAGTTAGCAGGGAGCCAGGCTGCCCGCATGCAGTCTCTGGCTCAAACAATGCAGGTGACAGGGAACGTGGCTGGCTGCTCACACGCAGTCCAAGGCCTTCCCTTTTGAACTGAACTCAGTGAACCACAACGGTGCTTGGGCTGCACAACGCAGTCTCCGTGCCAGCTCAAGTGGCACACGCAATGAGCACAACGAATGAATGGATGAATGGATGGACGCAAAACACGGTGCACGGGCTGCCACTGCAGGCCCGTGTTGTAGCTGCCAACAGGGCAGTTCTCGCAGCTTGCAAACTGTTGCCTTGATCCTGGCGCACATGGCAATGAACAGGGGGGGGGTGGGGCAAAGCAAAAATTTGAACGGGGCTGGTGAACATGGGCAGTGGGCATGGCATGGCAAAGGTGCAGGCAACACAGCCCGCAGAAGAAGGCCGCTGCAGGCAAACACAGCCCGCAGAACCAGGCCGTTGCAGGCAAACACAGCCCGCAGATGAACTGGCCGGCACAGGCCTTGAAGAAAAACAGCCAGCAGATGAACTTGCCGGCACAGGCCTTGCAGCAAAACAACAGCTGCCGATGAAGTTGGCCGGCCTCTGCCTTGCAGCAAAACACGGCCAGCCGATGAAGTTGGCCAGCCTTTGCCGTTCAGTGGAGGTTGGTGGAGGGAGTGCGGTGGTGCTGGCCACTTGGAAGGCGGGCTCGGACCTACCTACCTGTCTCCCTCCCACCTATCGCCTTTGCCTGTCACTGTACATACCCACTCCCTTAATTTGTCAAACCCCAATTTAGCCCCAACTTATTTTTTTTGTTGTTTTTATTTTTACTCCCCCACTATAAATCGTCCCCTAACCCCCTTTATCGTCCTTGTTCGGCTAACCTATCCTGTCACCTAGCCTACTCCCAACCCCTACGTTCCCTTCCCGGAGGGGAACAAGGGAGAGCTAACGTCCTGTGTCGAGGCCCAACGAAGCCTCAGAATGGCCTCCCCAGAGTTCGGCGGTCTAACCCAAAGTGGGTCCAGCGGCCCACAACGACAGCGAGGGGATGGATGGTGCGGAGGGGTACATCTCCTAATCTACCCTAACCATTTAACTGTTAAACTACCCCAGGGCTTTCAACAAGCGCCTCTCGCTTAAACTATTGGTTCTAACAACCCAGATTCCCGTCGCCTATGTTGGTGTCCTCACAATTTCGGGCCTCGCCCCCCAATTTTCTCTCCGTGCCCTCACACGGTCTCCTGGCTGGGACACGTGGCTCCCTTTGGCAGGCACGACCCTCTGCCGAATCTCCCGCTATGGCACCCCCGGGCACTACACTGCCTCCGAGCCTACCAGCTCCCTAACACCGGGGAGTGCCCCCCATGGCACCTCCCCTGAAACGCACACGTGGCAGGCCGGCCTCCCGGGCCCCTTTCCGAGGGTCACCCGTGCCCACAACACTGCCCACGCGGCTGATGGCGCCCCGGGCCCCCGCACCAAGCAGGCGCACCCGTGCCCACTACTCTATCCCGGCCCCACATGGGCCCATGGCCTACCGCGGCCGACTAGCCCGGTGCCCGGGGTACCCACTCAGCGATACTCACCTTTCGCAGCCACGCTCCCAAGCCCGTCAACAGGGCTCCTGCACCCCTCCAAACGGGTTTCGAGCCTACTTCCCCACCAACAACAAAACGACCTCCATTTTGTAAATTTGACTAACCCCCTAACTCACTCTACACTGACCCCGGGGTCCCTTGGGCGGGAGTCACTCCTCCCCCCAATCACTCATCGCACCATGCATTCCCCATTCGCTCCACTCACACAGACCCGCTGGCCTCACTCACTCAACAAGTACTCACCTCACAACTCACCAACTCTTCAACACACACACCGCTGAACTCTGCCATCCTTCTAACTACATCCCCTAACTAACTCGTGCTCCCACGTCGTCCCTTAAACTACAGCACGTTCCTTTTAACACTACGTAGCTAAGCTACGTCCCCTCTACACATTCACAAGTCTGTCTCTGTCTCCTAACTCAAAAATTCATTTTATTTCCCCACCTAAATCTGGCTACAATCCCTCTAACTAATCCATTCCACGGACTCCATGAGGACTTACCCCTGCCCCATGGAGTCGGTCTAACTAAGCTAACCCTTCCCCCTAACTAGTTTTCATCCTGTGCCCAGAGTAAGGGGGTCTTTCACCCCTTGCCCAGGAATCCTTTGCACCCGAAAGTGAGGCTTGCTTTTTTTTCTTTTTTCTTTTTTTCCCATGCGCAGCACCTGCGCGGCAACTCAGAGCTCGCGCACTTTGCACCTGGCCGTGACGTCATGCAGCTGCACGTGTTCCTCGTCCCTCCTTGGACGGGACCATCCGGCAGAGATACCCCTCCTGCCGGATTCCAACCCCACGTGCAGCCATGGCGTCACCGTGCGCATAAAAAAAACAAGCCCCACGTCTCGAGGGGTTCCCCACGCGAACACATGTGCTTTGCCCGTTGGAGCTTAACACACACGATCGCGTGGAGAACCCGTCCGGTCCAAATCCATTTACCTGCCTAAACTTTGTCCGTCCGCGGGATCGGCAAATCCACCGCGTGCGTTTCCGGACCGGGACTTCACTCTCGCAAGCGAGCACGTGGTGGTCTCGTGCGTTGCACAGCACGAACCGCGTGCTCACTGCTGGGCGAACCCGGCACGGTCCCCGAAACAACTGCAGCCGCTACTCGGCTTTCGTTTCTCCCATGTCGCCGTCGTCGCCTCCATTCCACCCACGCACACCTGCGTGTTACGACGCACACAGTCCACTCAATCACATTCACACCGGGAGACGCGGCTGCGTGCTCCCGCATGCCAACCGACATCTCCCTCACATACCGCTCTCTCACACACACGGTCTCCCTTGCACACAGCGACCTTGCACACGGCCGTTCACTCACGCGTGCGGGGGCACTCACCCGCGGTGCCTCACTCGCACTCCGTGCCTCATCCACACACGCGGGGGCACTCACCCGCGGTACCTCACTCATACACACGGCGACACTCACACACGCGGTCTCTTCCACACACGGTGCCTCACCCACACACGCGGGGGCACTAACCCGCGGTTCCTCACTCACACTCCGTGCCTCACTCACACACGGCGTGCTGGGAAGCACGTACTCTGGCACCATCGCCACCACACCACTCACACACGGGGTCGCTTCCACACACGGGGACGCACTCACACCTTCCACCACACACACAGGGACAACTACACTGGGGATTTGTGTCCCCACAAGGGTCTCCGGGGCCTCTATACCCCCCAAGCTCTCCGTGCACCCGTTCGCAGCACTCGTCCTCTCAACCTCGCAAAGCACGACCGAACTCACCTGGTCGTGACTCGCCTCAAGGGGGCATACTCCCTCCCCTCGTTCCTGGAGGAGGCCATCCAGGTGCTCGCACCGGGTCCCTGCACGCTCCGCGAGCTCACCCCCATTATCCTCCACTACCTCTGTGTGTGTGTGTGCGTCACTTACCCCGTCTTCCTCGTGTAGTCTTTCCTCTATTTTTTCTATCTCCCGTGTCTCTGCCAACTCTTCACCCTTTACCTCCCTTGTCTCAACTATTATTTCTGTTGTCGTCACCTCGTGTCTCGTCTCACACGTTTTGGTCTCCCCATTTAATTTTTCCCTTTCGGTCATCGTCACGACCCTCGCCCAACACGTTCCACGAATTATTTTTTCACCCGCCTCCACCGCGGGCCTGTCAGCCGTTGCACCCCCACCCAGCTCGTTCGCTCCTACACGTGGAGTCGCCATTTTTATCTCCCTGGTCACGGCCTTCATGCCCGCCTGCAGGCATCGGCCCATGTTCTGCGTCTCACCCCGCAGCTTTTTCATTTGCTTGTTCATGTCTTTCATTTCGTTTTTTATTTCCGCATTCATTTGTGCCAGCATGGTGAATAGCTGGGCCATGTCGGATGCACTCAAGTGAGCCGTTTCGGCAGGGGTTGGGGAAGGGTCTTGGTGGAGAGGGGGGGGGGAGGTGTCATACACCGCGGCCGCTGCCGCACCCACCTCGGGCCCTGGGTTCAGTTGGGCGAGTCCGTGTTCCTGCACAATCAACATTTCCTGCTCGGGGATTCCATCCTGGACCATGGATCCTCCACATTCTACATCCATTTCTAATACCCCCGGCTCCCGCTCGCCTTGAGACGCCATCTTGCTTCTCGTGAAGGGTTAATTTGCTCGCTCGTAATTTGGAGGGAATCGGGGGTCGCTTCTCTCACCCCTGGACCGATTCCCGTGAATTTAGCCGGAGACAGGAGAGCCCGTTTTCCTGTTCTCCGGTACCAGTGCCGCGAGGAGGGCGATGAATTTGTATCGCACGACCTGACACCAGTGTTGCGGATTTCGCGCCCGCCGGCGTGCGAACGGCCACG
>NC_140968.1:59948480-59965980 GCF_056783735.1 Eptatretus burgeri
CAACAATCCTCTTGAAGAAATCCTTTCATTCAAACTTTTGGGCCTCACTATCTGCCATGATCTTTCCTGGGAAAGCCCCATCTCCAAACTGGCTTCCAAAGCCAGTTGCCAATTTGGCATCCAACGGCGTGCAAAGTCCTTCCTTGACACACCTGAGCTCCTGACCACGCACATAGCTTTCATCCACAGCCTGATGGAGTGCTGCTTTTTCTCTGGGCTGGTGCTCCCGCCTCTCACCTTTCTTGGCTTCACGCTGTGGAAACCAAGGCATTTTAGATCATTTGTATCTCCAGCGATGAGGCCGAGTCTTTGGGTCTCTCACTCTCTCACCGCAAGCAGGGTGATGGTCTTTTTGTCTTCCACTGTCTCCTCTCCGGCCTTGCCCCACTAATCTGTCTGCTATCTGTCCCACCCATATTTCCACAGGGCACTCAATGTCTGCGAGCAACCCCCTTCTGATTAAACTACCAAAATGAAGAACCACTGCTCACCTTCATTCTTTCATTCCTCTTTTTCCCCACCTTTGAAACAAACTCCCACATACACTTCAATCCCTCTCTTCCCTCCAGGTCTTCAAGATATTTATTCACCACCATCTCTTGTCTTCCCCCACCCCATGTTTCTGCAGGCCACTCAAGGTCTGCCAGCAACCCCCTTCTGGTAAAACTACCAAAATGAAGAATCACTGCTCACCGTCACTCTTTCATTCCTCTTTGTCCCCACCTTTGGAACAAACTCCAACACACTCTCAATTCCCACTCTTCCCTCTAGATCTTCAAAACAGCTGTTCACCACCACCTCTTACCTTCCCCCATCCAAAACTATGATCTTTTCTACCCCCGTGAATCCATTCCAAACCGAACTCCTTCATATTCCCTGCTTTCCTTCCTGAAAGTCCCTGTAATGTCCATCTTGTTTACCTAGTGTACCCCGCCCCATCCCTCTCCCTTCCACACATCTCCTCATGTGTTTATTCCCCACTATTTTGTGCTTTCCTATCCCACCCCTCTTGTCTGCTGCTCCCCTTGTCATACATTCTCTGTGTTAGCTCTTATATGAGCCTTGACATTGTTTATAAGAAAACATTTATTTAAGAACTTCGTGATATTCGAGGTCTTAAAGGGTCTGAAGGGTCTTCTATGTGCTCCGGCTCAAAAGGGTCTTTGAGGTCTAAAGTGTCTGGGGGTATTGAGGGTCTTCAAAAGGCTTCATCGCTGGACTTGGTATTCCAACGCTGGCGGTGTGGCAAAGGAGATTGACCATGTCCTCATTGACGATCGTTGGAGGATGATCCAGAGCAGCAGGGTCTACCGGAGTGCTCAGTTCCTCAATACTGACCACAGGCTTGTTGTAGCAACTCTAAAGCTGCACCTTAAATCCTGGAGAATGGTACCATCCCAGCCGAGGCTGGATGTTGCCAAGCTCAGGGATGAGAGAGTAGCTGAGGAGTTTGCGAACAGGCTGAGTGGACACTTGGGGGCTCTGGGTGCTTTGGGGGGTCCCGAAGAGTTGTGGAGTGCCTTCAAGACCACCGTCCTTGATGTTGCCGGTAGATGCCTTGGAGCTCACCGCAGGGCAAAGAAGAATTTTGTCTCTCTAGGGACACTCGATACCATTGACCAGAGTCGCAGGGCCAGGCTGAATGGCAGAGCTGAGCTGTTCAGGGAGCTGAGGCGTAAAACTGTACGTGCACTGAGGGTGGAAAAGGAGGCCTATGTGCGAGGAATCTGTGAGGGGGTAGAGCATCACCTGTGGACAGGTGATTCTCGTCCCGCTTACAGGGGAATTTGTGCATTACGTTCATCCAAGCCCATCCCTCGGAGCACTGCAGTTCGAGCAGAGAGTGGTAGGCTCTTGACAGAGGAGTCTGAAGTGAAGGCCCGCTGGGCCGGTTACTTTGAGCGGTTGTACCAGGCTGATCCCCCAGCTGTCGAGTTGGACGTCAAGGGTGTTACAATCCCTGTTGCTGACCCTCGAATCAACTATGGTCCACCTTCGCTTGTGGAAACACGGGCTGCGGTGAACCAGTTGAAACGGGGCAAAGCTCCAGGGATCTGTGGCATCCATGCCGAACTTCTCAAGGCTGGTGGAAATGCTGCACTCGTGTCGTTGCATGCAGTTTTGTGCTCTGCCTGGAACACAGGCATTATCCCAACTGACTGGAAGAGGGGCCTTGTTGTCCCTCTCTGGAAAAGGAAGGGTGATCGCCAAGACTGCAACAACTACCGAGGGGTGACGCTGCTCTCAGTGCCGGGCAAGGTCTTTGCTCGGATAATTCTTGATAGGGTTCGCCACCATCTGCTTGAGCACCAGCGTCCAGAGCAGTCAGGCTTTACACCAAAGAGGTCAATGATTGACCGTATACTTGCACTTCGTGTCCTCACCGAACGCAGACGAGAGTTTCGGCAGGGGCTGCTTGCAGCCTATGTTGATCTCTGTAAAGCGTTCGATTCAGTGAATCGGGATGTCCTCCAGAGGATTCTTGGTCTTCGTGGGGTGCCACCAAAACTGATCGATCTGATGTCTGAACTCTTCTCTGGTACTGAGAGTGCTGTGAAGTGTGGTGGTGCCATCTCTGACTTATTTCCAGTTGTTGCTGGAGTTCGTCAGGGATGTGTACTTGCCCCCACACTTTTCAACACTTGTATGGACTGGATTCTAGGGAGGATGTCGGAGAGATCAAGTTGTGGTGCATCGTTTGGGAATGTCAAGATCTCAGACCTTGATTTTGCAGATGATGCAGTCATCTTTGCGGAGACTTTAGACATCATCTTGGGGGCACTCGAGGTGCTGAATGAGGAGTTGGAGCCGTTGGGATTACGGGTTTCTTGGGTCAAAACTAAGATCCAGGCTTTCGGTGACATCTTTGATGCTGCTGTCCTGTCTGTGTCTGTTTGTGGTGAGGATGTTGAGGTCGTGGAGAGATTCACTTACCTTGGCAGTGATATTCATGTGTCTGCTGGCTGCGAGTCAGAGGTCAATAGACGTCTGGGTCGGGCCTGGGGAGTCATGGATTCACTGGATCATGGGGTGTAGCGCTGCCGGTACCTGTGCGGGAGGACGAAAGTCTGAGTCTTCAGGTCCTTGGTACTTCCAGTCTTGCTCTATGGATGCGAGACTTGGACTCTGACCAAGGATCTGAGACGGAGACTTAATTCCTTTGGTACCAGGTCTCTTCGGAGAATCCTTGGCTATCGCTGGTCGGATTTTGTGTCCAACGAGCGGTTGCTGAGAGAGACTCGGATGAGATTTGTTACCTGCATAGTCCGTGGGCGTCAGTTGCGGCTGTATGGACATGTGGCTCGTTTTCCTGACGCTGATCCTGCTCACCAGATTCTCTCAGCGAGGGAGTCTCATGAGTGGAGGAGGCCAGTGGGCCGACCACGTGCCTCATGGTTGCAACATGTTGACCATCATCTCAAGGAGATGGGGATGGGCCTGGCATCTGCCTGGGGGATGGCCAGACGGAGGCCCCTGGAGTACCGGCGGAAAGTGGACGCAGCGACGCGCTGTTCTGGCACATGCTCCCATACCTGACCTGACCTGACCAAAAGGCATAAGGGTCTGAGGAATCTTCAGGGTCTTAAAATGTCTTCGGGATCTTTAGCATCTTAACAGTCTTTGGGGTATTCGGAGTTTTAAATGCGTTAACGGTGTTTGGGGAATTCAGTGGTATTGAGGGTCTTTGGGGCCTTCGGGATCTTAAGGGGTCTTATCTCCCAAACAAAAGTAAAACATGCAACAATCATATTAAATTGGTGTTGGCTTCGTGGTTAGGGTGGTGGCTTGAGATCCTGGGGTCCTGAGTTCAAATCCCCATTGGCCAATGAATAAACCTGGGGGTTTGACTCAGCCTGTCATCCTTCCAAGGTCGGCAAAATGAGTACCAGTATCGCAACCAAAAGGCTGCACATGTAGGGAAGGGGTATTGACGGATTTATTAAATCTGGTATCGGTGTGGTGCAGGCATGATGGGCCAAATGGCCTCCTCCTGCGCATAATTTCCTTGTAAAAGTCTTCTCTCAAGCATATAATATAATCTCTTGGGAGAGGGAAGGAAAAACACAGTGGAGAACAGAGACATGAGGAGATCTGTGGAATGGAGAGGGATGGGGCGGGGTACACAGGGAAAACAAGATGGCCACTTCAGGAACTTTCAGGATCTTACACGACAGGAAATTTCAGGAAGGAAAGCAGGGAATTTGAAGGAGGTGGGTTTGGGGTGGATTAGTGAGAGCAGAAAATATCGTGCTTTTGGATGGGGGAAGATAAGAGGTGGTGGTGAACAGCTGTTTTAAGATCTCGAGGGAAGAGTGGGATTGGAGAGAGTGTGGGAGTTTGTTCCGATGGTGGGGAAAAAGAGGAATGAAAGAGTGAAGGTGAGCAGTGATTCTTCATTTTGGTAGTTTTACCAGAAGGAGGTTGATAGAGGACCTTGAGTGGCCTGCAGAAACATGGGGGGGAGGCAGATCTCAGACAGAGCAGGGAAGGGGGGGCGAGGCTGGAGAGGAGATGGTAGTAGACAGAAAGACCACCGGCCTGCCCTCAGTGAGAGAGTGAGAGACCCAAAGACTCAGTCTCATCATAGGAGATACCAAAGATCCTAAATGCCTTGGTTTCCACATCGTGAAGCTGAGAAAGGTGAGAGGTAGGAGCACCATCCCAGAGGGGATAACAGTACTCCATCAAGCTGCAGACAAAAGCTTTGAATGTGGTCAAGAGCTCAGGTGGGCCAAGAAAGGACTTTGCATGATGGAGGATGCCCAGTCAGCAACTGGCTTTGTAGGCCAGCTTGGGAATGTGGCTTTCCCAGGAAAGATCATCACGGATAGTGAGATGCAGAAGCTTGTACAAAAGGACTTCTTCAAGGGCATTGTTGAGAAACTAGATTGGGGGGGGGGGGGTTCCAGATGGTCCTTTCGGACAGACATAGTGAGAGTGTGAGATTTTTTCAGGGTTGAAAGACATGTTCCAAGTGTTAAACCAGCTTGTAATTTTATCCAGATCTGCAGAGAGTGAAGGGGCTGCTGCTTGCTGATCTGAGCTGAGGTACGGCAGAGGGTGGAGTCATCAGCAAAGAGATAAAGAGGATTTTCCAGAGAGTCAGAGAGATCATTGATGAAAACCAGAAAAAGAACAGGGCCCAGAACGCTGCCTTGAGGAACTCCAGCCTGGACAGGAAGAGGGGATGAGAGAACTCCATTAAGGGCCACACGTTGGCTCTGACAGAAGAGGAAGTCTGTAAGCCATGAGTGGAGATGTCCTTGGATACCATAGGAAGAGAGTTTCGTGAGCAAGGCATGATGCCAGACCTTATCGAAGGCACGCGTTATGTCTTGGGAGATGGCTCTGCTTTCATATCTTCAAATGAGCATCTCCATCCATTGTTGGGCGAGCAGAAGCAGCTTATCCATGGTAGAGTGACCTGGTCTGAATCCAAATTGATGATCGAAAATCAAGCCATTGGAGAAGAGGAAGGATTTATTGTCTGAAGCCGTAATTGATCGCATAACCTTGTTGATGATTGGGAGAAGAGTGATTGGTCTGTAGTTGCAGGGATCTGTTTTTGCACCTTTTCATGCAGGGCAGTAATTTTGCTCATTTCTAAGCAGATGGCAGATGACCTTGAGCAAATGAGAGGGTGAATAGAACAGAGAGAGGGTGAGCAAGAGGAGCAAAGCAAGTTTTTCAGACATGTGGGCTGATGCCATCTTGACCGGTTGCAGAATCAGAGTTGAGGTTTGACAACAAACTCTCCACCTTGTCAGGAGAAGAGGACACAGTCCAGGGTGCGACTGGGTAAGGTGGGGACAGAAAGCGATGGGTTTGGGACACAAGATTTAGAAGCAAACACAGAGTTTAGGCATTCAGCCTTTTCACGTGCCGTGTCAGCTGTTGGGCCATTTGAGGTAAGGGGGAGTGGAGGGGGAACATACATCAGAAACAGACTTAACTAGACAGCACCAGGATTTAGAAGAGGGAGAGAGGTTTCGGAGTTCAAACTTGAGATTTGAAAGATGTTGTTTTCTGGCTCTCCTGAAGGTCTCCTGAGGAGCTTTGTGGAAGGAACTGAGATTGCCTTCAGTTGGGTTAGCCTTCAATAAGGTGAAGGCAAGTTGTTTCAGGACAACTGCCTCACCACATGCTTCAGTGTACCATGGGCAGTAGGAAGGGTGGGACAACTCAAGACGAGATGGGATAAACATGTGCATGAGAGAGAGAGAGCAAGTTTCACTGAAAAAATTCCCAGGATGAGTTGATGTCAGAGGAAGTGGAGATATGAAACCAGTCTGGAAGTTTGATGGCTGCCGGGAGACCCTACCAGTCGGCTTGAGTGAAATGCCAGACTCGACAGCACTTGATGTGGTTCTCCAATTACAGCCAGAGAGATGTCCACTTTGACAAGCACGTTGTCAGAAGAACCAATTGGAGCGGAGGAAGAACAGCAGATATTTTCAGGGAAATTGGTCAAAATCAGATCCAGAAGAGATGGAGTACCATTGGTTGAGATCTGGGTCAGGAAGTTGACATCTTGTGTCAGTCCCAATGAGTCACATAAGTCTTTTGCTGAAGTGCCATGGCAAGTGAGAGAGGTACCCACACCCAGCCAACTGGCATGATGACTATTGAAGTCACCATATATGAGGAAGAGAGAGTTGGGATGAGAGGATAGAAGATGCTCCATGTTTTTGGAGAGCGAGATGTTCCTGGAGTCATCACTGTTTGGTGGATGGAACAACGCACATATGAACATGAGGTGGGAGTGGAGGGGAAGCTGAAGCCAGAGGTATTTCTGGGGGTGTCAGGGAGAGGGGGCAGTGCAGGAATAGAGTCTTTGATGAAGAGAACAACTCCTCCACCAGGACGAGGCTCAGGTCTGTCATACCGGAGGAGGGAGTAACCGGGGAGAGATACTTGGGAGTCAGAGACGTCTTGAAGGAGGAAAGTTTCTGTTAAGCAGATTATGTCTGGTTTGTCAGTGGCAACCTGTAAGGAGAGATATCAGGTTTGAGTGAAGCCCCCGGATGTTTGAGGTCCACACTGTTAAGGAAGAGGGAGGGGAGCAGGTTTTGGGTGCACGGGAGGGGAGGGGAGGGGGGAGGGGAGGACGAGGGAGGAGGTGGGGTAAGGAGAGTTATTGAAAGAGTGTAGGGGATTGCAGAAGAGCTTGGGGAGAAGGCCAGATTAGAAGGAGAAAAGGCTCAGTGATGCTGGGGTGAGGTACCATGGGGAGTAATAAGGGAGGGGGCAGAGGGCAGTTGGAGATTGGAGGAGGTGAAATGATGAGGTGGAAGAGAGAGGGTGGGGGAAGGAGGCACCTTTGTGGATGTGAGGAGGTGGGGGTGGGGAATTTTGAGAGGGGGGAGTGAGGGGGGAGATTGGAGGGAGAAGGGTGAGAGGGGAGAATTGAGGGAGAAGGGTGAGGTGGAAGAGTTGAGGGAGAAGGGTGAGGTGGGAGAGTTGAGGGAGAAGGGTGAGGGGGGAGTTTTTGAGAAGGGGAAGAGTGTGAAGGTTGCTTTGCAAGGGAGGGTTGAGAGGGCAGCTTTGAGAGGGAGGGTAGAAGACGGCGAGAGCAGCCACAGCCAAGGTGCAGGAGGGTGATGGGAGAGGTGGGGAGAGGGGAAGAATGAGATTTGGTAGAGGTATGGTGAAGAAGGGAGCGGGCAGGGGGAGGTACAAGAATTGACGGGTTTGGAAGAGGTGTTAGTGTGATGATAGGAAAGGAGAATGTTTCCGGTGTTGAGGAGTGCCCTGATTGAAAGAGTGACATATCTGTAAGGTTAGAATGGCCTGCAAAAATTGTTTAAAATTTTTTTTTTCAATTATTTTAAAAATAATAATGATCAAAAAGTTACGGAACTACAAATTATATAGAATAAATTTTTCCAAAAATTATGGACAACTTGTGACAAAACCAGGTGGATAAGTTGGGTAGGTGACAAGAACAAGCCGATTCAACTTTGTTTCAGATCCAAATCCGGGCTATCAGTTTTAAACAAAAAGTAAACTGTTCAGCCTGGTGTTGGTGAGCAGCATGCACTCGCTCTACCGAGTGCAGTTCAAATTACTTCCGCTACTGAAGGTGGATGACGGTTATCTTATGCTATCTTATCTTACCAGGATAGGTCCGGAGATGAACAAGCACTGCCTTGACAGGTCCAGAGAAAAACATGGACACATCCGGAGAAAAACATGGACACATCCGGAGACAAACACCACCCCGACATGTTTGGAGGCAAACATGGACCCGTCCAGAGACAAACATCGCCGAGACATAAACACCGCCTCAACACGTCCTGAGACAAACACCATCTGGACAGGTCCGGAGACAAACAAACACCGCCCGGACAGGTCTAGAGACAAACAAACACCACCCAGACAGCTCCGGAGACAAATAAACACCGCCTGCACAGGTCCGGAGACAAACAAACACCGCTTGGACAAGTCCGGAGACAAACAAACACTGCCCGGACATGTCTGGAGACAAACATGGACACATCCCGAGACAAACATCTCCCAGACATAAACACTGCCTTGACACATCCGAAAACAAACACCGCCCTGACATGTACGGAAATAAACACTGCCCAGAACTTCTGGTGACAAACACTGTCTGGACATAATCACGGCCCAGACACGTTCGGAAACAGAGAGAGAGATGTGTGGGAGGGTGCTAAACTGTATTAGAAGGGTCGGAGCGAGGATGGGACAGAGAGAGAAGGGTGGGGTATGGGAATTAGCAGAGAGAATATGTTACGCTTTATTAACAAAACACACACAGACACAGACACAGACACAGACACAGACACAGACACAGACACAGACACAGACACAGACACACACACACGTGATTGGCTGATATCGGCAATTTTTGGGGAATCGGCAGACTGGAGTCAGTGTGATTACCCACTACAGCACGTACTGTATACAACCCAGAAACCTTGAGTACCTTTCATCCTTGTTTGGGGGGAATTTCAATGAACAAATTGAAAAAAACAACGTTGCATTTATATAGACGTTTCAAGGAGATGTGCACAAACATTATTTAAAAATATGCTTAGGACGACAAAACTTCAATGTAGACATAAACAGAGACATTTGAAGGCCATTACCATAAAACAGACTAAAAACAAAACCACAAAGCTTTGCGTTGTGCTCTCTTCAAGTGAAATTCACACAAAGTGAATGATTTTCATTTTGTGCGAATAAACATGAATGTTCATAAACAGCTGGCAATCATCACGTGACTGGAGTTTTTTTTTTTTTAATTGCTTGAGATTATAAATTTATTATATATTTAAATTATATTTTTATAAATTTATCAAGAACACGAGTATAAAAGCATGTCAAAAATGACTTGTTGGCATTATTAAATTTGAAATAATCAGACTGGAAGATATGATGTTTCATAGCAAGAAGCATTATTTAAAAACACTACATATACAAATGTGATCCTATTTTCTTTATCTTCTGGGACGTTTTATTTTGCCATTACAGCCTCTTGCGTGTGCCAAAATTTGAAGCCTCGGCCTAGTGTCAGGTGTGCTTTCATCTTCCTTATTTATTAGATATCTTCCGGACATAAATAAACACTTGTTTGACTCTACGCAACGTTACGCGTCATGCGCAGCAAATTTCACCTCCCTGCGCCTTGTATTTATTATTTTATAAAATCGCTTCTGTACACCACCTTTGAGACCGTTTCCAAGTCACCGTCTACATTTCCAATAGAAGAGATGTAATTACTCTTTTATGAATAATTTTTTTCGAGATTTTTTATCCTTTAAAATAGACCAGAGTGAACACACAGTAGTGTGAAAAGATTAGTCTTTAAAACCCTTTTGAAGTCATCCTAATGAAGAGGGACAGACAAATATACAAACACCCAAATACGCAATGTGTTTTACATCGGTAGATTGATCATGGGACCTCTATATTTTGTGTACAACTCCCTCAATCCTTTTTGTTCCTTTTCATCTCGCATATTTCACAGGTAAAGGTTGATCACTTTAGCCTTGCAAAAACACTCAAATTATTCTCGCAATTGAGGTCGTCAAAAGAGGCATATCCATCCGAGGAGCCCTTGCGAATAGCTCGTAATTGGCCCTTCTCCGTCGGACCTTCTAGAATTGGCAGAAAACCATGAGGGTCATGACAACACCTCAACAGGTTGAATATTTGAAAGTATTATGATCACACTGGAATCGCCCAATACAAGTCCATCGGATGGGTTTTAAGCCACAAGCTCTCGTATCCAACTCCTAATTACGAGCCATGATGGTCCAAGTTTTGGCAAGTCGCGAGTTGAGTCCTGCATAATAACTGGCCTAATTTACACCTACAATGCAATTCGTGAGTTTTTCCATTTGCTACACCCTATTACCTCGAGGAAATTCAGATACTGTGTTCAAATCTGAATTATCATCGATCCATTGTACCCAAGGGTGCAGCGGTGATGACGCCATCCGACCAACAGCCAGAAGATCTCTTCCGATGCAGATCTTCATCTTTTTTTCCATTCTTTGAGATGAAGGACTCTAATGGGCATCGCTTGGCTCTTTACGCTGCCATAGTCCGTCACTCTGCGTCCTTTCATGTCGCTCGGGCCCAATTAGTCCCTTTGTGCGCTTCGCCTTCCCAGCTGCGATGGGAGCACTTCTTTGACCAGCATACACCAACGATCGCCGCTTCGTGAGCGCTTTTCATGTGCCGCGAAGGCTGAAGCTCACTCAGCACGGTGCTATGCATGCCGCATGGTTGGCCCGGATTTGGACCTGGTCGCTGTTCCACCCACACTGCATCAGAAAGTTTTTATCGGCCATTGGGAGAAAGTCATGGAACTTGTGTTTATCCTGTAAATCTCTGTTCAAGTGGAGGTGAAGCGTGGAAGTGTGTCATCTTCTCGATAGACCAGGCGATAGACCGTGTTGAGGAGGGGGCGGGGGAGCTGGGGGGTGGAAGCACTAGACTTGTAAACCATTGTGGGGGGTGGAAGCAGGGGAGTTGGAGGTGGGGGCGGTGGGAGGGGAGGCGTGAGAGGAGAATAGGATGGGGTGGGAGGCAGGGGAAAGCGTGGAGGATGGGGGGTGGAGACGCATGGAGGGGTAGGGTAGGTGCATGAGTGGGAGACTGCAACATGGGAGAGTGCGTATGGTGAGATCAGGCTTGAACGGGGTGGGGGAAGTGTGGATGTGGGAGTTTGGGAAGGCATTGGGGGGGGGGGGGCAAGGGAACCGGTGGCATGGGAGGCAGGGAGTTTGGGGAATGTGGGGGGGGTAGTTTACAGTGAGGTTGGAGAAGATATGGGGGATGGACACTAGGGAGGGTGGTTGTAGGTGGGGTGTGGAAGTTGGAGTCAGTGTGGGGGGATGGGCAAGGCATGGGAGGTTGGGAGAGTGTGGTCGGAAGTGGGGGTAGGGGTGGGAGGCAGGGAGGCTGGGGGTAGGGGGGGATCCAAGGCGACAATGTAATTAATGAAACCAACCAGTGGCTCTGCATGGTATTAACAGGCGCATCAGCTTTCTTGCCGCGTTCCTTAACAGATGTTTAAAAGCAAGCAGTGGACGCCCAGATTTTGGTGGCATTACCGAACAGGCTTAAGGGCAGCTTAAGGCAAGGATTTAATCTTCTTTCCGTCAAATTCAACATTAATTGAGCAATTACAGGACCATTGAGTGGAGAGCGAGGGGTTCGCCTCCCGCCGCGGTTTGAGCTCCACCTCTCCTTGTAGCCCATTGGTGAGCAAGGCTCCGGGGTGGAGGGGCTCACTCTTCTTGTTGTGCGGGCCCAGGGTCCCCGAGCGCCACAGTTCGGACACCCAGAAGTCGGTGGTGTGTGCGTGTCTGTCTGGAGCCACGGCCACAACATGTGCGTGTGATGTCCTTTATATATGGTTTTTATTTTTTACCCATCAAGTTTAACTTTAAGAAGAGCAGTTCGCATTTATTTAATGCACTGAATGATGCAAGGTGTCTGCTCCTAAAGGACGAACAACTCTCTCTCCGTTATCTACCAGCACACCCTCCATACCCCTCCTCAGCAGAAATGGACTTTCAGATTGCCTTGGTCACGTCGCTCTGTCTCGCGATGTACCGCGCTGCGGCCGTCAAGGACCTTGTGTGCCAGGACATCACGGTGCCCATGTGTCGTGGCATCGGCTACAACCACACGTACATGCCCAATGCCTTCAACCACGATTCACAAGATGAGGCTGGACTCGAGGTGCACCAGTTTTGGCCGCTCGTAGAGATCCAGTGCTCCGCTGATTTGCGCTTCTTCCTCTGCAGCATGTACACCCCCATCTGCCTCGAGGACTACAAGAAGCCACTTCCTCCGTGCCGCTCCGTCTGTGAGCGAGCCAAGGCCGGTTGTGCACCACTGATGCGTCAATACGGCTTTGCTTGGCCCGACCGTATGCGGTGCGACCAACTACCGGCTCAAGATGACCCGGACAAAGACCCTGACAGTCTTTGTATGGATTACAACCGCAGCGAGCATCTCACCACTCCCGGGCCACGCGTGGCCCGGGTCACGGAGGTCTCAAGAAGAAGTTACAATCGAGGAGCTTCACGTCAAGGAGTCCTTTCACCAGGACGAGGCTGCGGCGAGGCACACTGCGATTGCAAACCTCCTCTGGTAGCTTTATTGAGCGACAGACACGTACTCTATAACCGTGTTCAAACGGGTTCTCTTGGGAACTGCGCAATGCCCTGCCACGCGCCATACTTTAGCTCCGAGGAGAGGACCTTCATCTCCTTCTGGATCGGTCTATGGTCCATACTTTGCTTCCTGGCCACCTTCACGACGGTGGCGACATTTCTTATCGACATGGAGCGCTTCAAGTACCCCGAAAGGCCAATCATCTTTCTTTCGGCTTGCTACCTGTTCGTTTCGGCTGGGTACCTCGTGCGCCTCGCCGCGGGTCACGAGAACGTCGCATGCAGTGGAGACCACGAGCACGTGCTGTACGCAAGCACGGGCCCCGCGCTGTGCACCGTCGTTTTTTTGCTCACCTACTTCTTTGGGATGGCAAGTTCCATTTGGTGGGTCGTGCTGTCCTTCACCTGGTTTCTAGCTGCTGGGAAGAAGTGGAGCAGCGAAGCGATTGCGAGCTACGCGCAGTATTTCCACCTTGCGGCCTGGCTCGTGCCGAGCATCAAGAGCATCGCCGTGCTGGCGCTCAGCTCGGTCGACGGCGACCCGGTGGGTGGCATCTGCTCGGTGGGCAACCAAAGCATGGACACACTGCGAGGTTTTGTGCTGGCACCTTTGGTCGTGTACCTGGGTCTCGGAACGTTTTTCTTGTTGGCGGGATTCGTCTCACTGTTTCGCATCCGCAACGCCATAAAGCAAGGAGGCACGAAGACGGACAAGCTGGAAAAGCTGATGATACGCATCGGGATCTTCACGGTGCTGTACACGGTGCCGGCCACGGTGGCCGTGGCGTGCCTCTTGTACGAGCACGACGGGCGCGCGCGCTGGGAGCGTGCGTTCACGTGTCCCTGCTCGGACGCGGCTCGCACCGGGGCCGCACCCGGATTCGAGGTGTTTATGCTCAAGTACTTTATGGCACTGGTAGTGGGAATCACGTCTGGGGCCTGGACGTGGTCGGGGAAGACTCTGGAGTCGTGGAAGCACTTTTACCAGCGTTGCTGCCGAAGCAGCAAGCGACAAGGCTCTGCACTCTACAGCGAGGCAAGCTCTGGACTCGTTGGGACAACCATGGGGAATACCATCCCATCAGCGTACCCAAAGCAGCTGCCCTTTTCACAGGTTTAGCGCAAATGGAGACCCCATATAGTACCACAGAATCCCAATGCAGGACCCAAATCGAGACACGGTATCGACCCAAAGCCTGCGCAGAACCGAGCTCTGTGCTCCACCACATGGAACCATTACGCTAGTTTCAACATGAACTTTTGAAAAGTCCCGAGCAATGTTTGTAGAGTTGTCAAGCTTGTCTTTTAGGACATCTACAAATAACGTGGACAGTTTAATGCTCGTTTACTCTACTATCCATTAGAACTCTCATTGTGTTTATATATATATATATATATATATATATATATATATATATATATATATATATATATATATATATTTTGTATTTGTGTGGGACATTGAAACAACCTGCTGCACACCTTGATGTGGACACGACCAAAGCAAGGCTGTCCATGTACATACAGTACGATTAGTACGGTCACTACGTTTATTCTTTTATTTCAAAAACATACCATTTCACTTCATTGTACACTTAGAACATGTACTTTTTAACAGAGTTATAAAGATATATTATGTAAGAAAAGTTTGTGTTTTTTTTTTTTTCTTGCAAATGTATATTTATGTACTTTTCTTAGAAAACCGATAAGATGTTCAGTAATTTATACTTCGAGACATATTTTTACCTTGGACAATCAGAATACACTGCTGGAGAAATGTTCACGTGGTTCGATGGTGTTTTATTATGTAATAACCGTATAACGAGTGTACGTTATCAAACCATTTATTTATTTGTTTGTTTCTGTTGATACGGTTATAATGGAGGAGCTGGTGGATGAATCGCCTGCAGGACAAACACGTGACTACACACCGGTGTACTATTACGTGAATTACAAGGACATTAGCAGACAATGGACAAGCACACGTGTGATTACGGTATTTGAGCCTGGGTTCCCCCCAGCGAGTCCGAACGCACACATTCAGATGGGAACACGAACAGGGGCAACCCGCTTTTCCTGTCTGTCTCTGTCTGTGTCTGTGTCTGTGTCTGCCTGTCTCTGTGTGTCTCTCTCTCTCTTTCTCTCTCTCTTTCTCTCTTTCTCTCTTTCTCTCTCTTTCTCTCTTTCTCTCTTTCTCTCTCTTTCTCTCTTTCTCTCTCTTTCTCTCTTTCTCTCTCTTTCTCTTTCTCTCTCTTTCTCTCTTTCTCTCTCTTTCTCTCTTTCTCTCTTTCTCTCTCTTTCTCTCTCTTTCTCTCTCTTTCTCTCTTTCTCTCTTTCAAATTTATTCCTCAATCGTTCATCTTGTCCCACGTTGGAACGCGTACATGGGAGAGCACAGGTTTATTGGGCCCGGATCCAGCACCCGCCAGCAATTATCCCGAGCTTATCGTCCGCGCTGCTAATGCGCCCCTGCGGAAGGTCCATTGAGTGGCGCGCGCCATTCATCCCGCGAGACGGGGTCGCCGAGGACCCCCACGTCCCGCGGAATCATTGTGCGCGAACAAGGCATTATTCCCTATTCGAGGCCTCATTAAACGGCGGGGTTAACCCTCCCTGAAGCCCGGGTTAATTCTACACACAATGGCCTGAAAAGACTTTGAGATGTCCGTGCGAGGCTGCTGCAGCGCAACCCGTGCAGCCGTACATGGATTCACGCATTCATTTGACAATTCAAAGCACCGAAGTACCATTGCTGCGTGTACTCTGTTTTGTCGACTGAAAAAAGTCCCACCCTTTTGTTCTTGGGGTTCCCCTAAACTAAGACCCTTTACGCTCCGAGATGTCAGAAGCAAGTGACTGTGGGCAATGGTGCAGGAGGGTGTAAACTCGTCTCATCTGGCATTCCCGTTATCTGCGCAAACCTTCCAACCGGGCAGCTAAGGGAGTTGGGAAAGAGCGGGTCATTTAACTTACCTGGGAGGATTACACCAAACATCAATTCATTCATTCATTCCATGTGTAGCCTGTGGCTGCTGATGGCATCATTGCTGGGATCAAGGCTGTGCCGCTGATGGGACACAGCGTGTTGAGGATCCGCATCAGGATCCGCATCTGGTTCTGGATCTTCACCAAAATCGAATAAATTCTTCCATTGACACACCCAACCTGGCCATCATGTTTTGTCCGAATCTGTCTTGTAGAATGCCCCTTGAAGGTTTGAGCAAGAATTTGTAATTTATTCAAGGTGCTGCCGACGAAAATAGCTCGCCTACTCTTCGCGAATTACACTGTGGGATTTTTAACGTCCATCGGCTAATGCCGACGAAAACATTTGTTTTCCATGAAAATTCACCCTGGGAGCGTGCATCTGATTCATCAGTTGTACTCGATCAATGCTCTTTCATCAATACTCTTCAAGTAAAATAGCATGTAAATCCACTTTCCATTGGATGAAAATTAGAACATTAATTATCATCAACCTCTTTCCCATACACACAATGGCCTAAGGAATGTGCATGTAAAGACCAAATGTAAGGGTGATCTTTAAGTCTGTGGCCTGTCATTCAAAGGTCAGTCCTTGAAGCTGGTAGATGTAGGGCATTCAATAAGTTCGTTAAACTGGAGTTCATAGAACACTTTATCCCACGCAGTCTTGAGAAAAACGGACATGGGTGGGCTCCTCGAGCGACAAATTTGATTGGTCGAGATGACGTTAAATGCCGCAATATTTTGTCCACGTACTGCTAAACGAAAGGATTTTGAAAGTGCCAATAAGGCGATTTGTGTCCTACAGTGGTCAACTACATAACTCAATTGAAATAAAACAGTTTTAAATGCTGTACGAAAAGAAAAAAAAAACATTTTTTCGCAAGCTTGCCGCTATTGATGCAGCGTCTTTGACGCCGCCTTATTGAACACATTACATTATTTGTTTGTGCCTGTTTTTTTGTGTCCTTTATGACGTCACTAAAAACAGTAACTTTCCTGCTTGCAATGATTTTCAATTTTGTTTGATTTTGTTTGACTGTAAGACAGACAGACAAAGTGAAAAAGAAAAAAAATCTTACTCCTCCCTGGGCATGTTTGATTGGGACGAGATTCCGCACAATTTGCCAAATTCAGAGCCAAAGTCTTGCTAAACTGTAGGTTCCTCGTCAGATTTGTGTTCTACAGTGTTCAAAATATAACATTCAAATTAAATCGAGTTGGTCCTCAATCATAGAGTGACGTCTGTACACAGACAGACAGATAGACATACAGACAGAAGTGAACCAATTGCTTAACCCTGCTTTTCACTTCACGTGTGTGGGTTAATGAGACACAATATCCTTCACCTTGATGGCAGGGGCATGGCCTCCATCAACTCATGATGAGGGGTGTTTGGCATCCCGTGGTTGCCAAGTGTGGATCTGCGAGAGTGATCAGCTTGGGTAATCAAACCCACACCAGACAAGTCTTCACTCACTTGATCAAACAGACAGCTCACACAACAGTCCAAGACAAGCCCAAAATTCTAACGCGGTGTAATTTCTTAAATATATATATATATATATATATATATATATATATATATATATATATATATTCAAAAATAACAATAATTTTTTTTTTGGGGGGGGTAGGGGTTTGACTCTTGAGTATCTTGTTTGTTGGCCTTATTGAATATCCCCATACATTTCTGTGATAATAATTTGTCCCACTGTTAATTATACCCCCTTGATAATTTCTTAATAAAAAACAACCATAAATTCTGGTAAAAAGCAGCAGATATTTTATCAACACAAGGTTAAAAAAGAATAGGAGCAATCCCACTGGGTGCTCACCTGGTGGAGTAATGATAC
>NC_140968.1:59970980-60133480 GCF_056783735.1 Eptatretus burgeri
TGATCTTCCAGTCCAAAAAAGAACTTAGAGGAGGTGTCCAGGTAGCACAAATTCTCCAGTCGGAGACGAATCAGCGCTCCTCTGGCTTGCTTTGCACAAAGTCCAGCAAGAAGAGCTTTTTTCTTCGCCAGCAAGAGGTTGGTTCTTTCATGATTTGAGGCCAAGAGGTTGGTCTGCAAATATAATATTTCTTTGGCAAGCAAGGATTGAAGGGCAGAGTCATATTTGGTGTGGTAGGCTCCATATTGTTGGCAAAAGGATCTTATTTGCACTTTGACGTTGTCCCACCATTTTCCAAGGCAGGGAAAGGAAGTTTTACGTTGGAGCAAGGCTCTCCAGAACACACCAAAGGCATCGACAAACAGTTGGTCATCCAAAAGACTTGCGTTGAGGGTCCAGTAGGCAGCACCACGATTCCGAACTGGTTGGTGAATACGAAGTGCGACCATGTGATGGTCTGAGAAGCCACTCGGAATAATGTCCATATTGCTCACAACATTTAAAAAGGTACTGTTGATGTAGAAATGGTCCAATCTTGCAAGTGACACGTGGCCTTTTGAACACCGACTCCACGTGTATTGGCGGAGAGAAAGATTGCGGATTCTCCACACATCAACCAGGGAAAACTTGGACAAGGCTCTCAACAAAGGCGCTGCGCTTGCTGGGTGCGGCTCCTCTCCATTACGATCAATGGTGGGGTCCATCGTGCAGTTAAAATCTCCACCCAAGCAGACAAGTCCATCAAAATCAATGTGTACAAGAGACGTTTCTAAGTGTGTGTAAAAGGCGAGTCTCTCCGTGCTATCGCTCGGTGCGTAGACATTCAGTACGGTGTGTTTAAAGCCATTGTGTGTGAAGGTGAGTGAAATCAAATACCCTTTGATAATCTCATTAAAAACAACACTGGGACTGCAAAAGGAAGGTTGTATATAAACAGCCACCCCAGCCCTTGGGTGTTCCAGACTACTAAAAAACCATTTTCCCCTCATTATCCTTTGCCATTCACTTGCACAAGAGGAGCTGCATCTTGTTTCTTGCAAAAGCAAAACATCAATGTGATTTGTCTCAACAAACTGTTTAACTTCTGCTTTACGGATGGAGGAGCGTCCCCCATTAATATTTAAACTCGCTATAGAGAAGGCCATAGGCTAACATAGAGTTAGGGTGTGTCAAAAACTTAGTCTCTCTGTGTCTGCAGCTCATTCTTTGCTTTGAGGATGCATTTCCGGAGTCGATACACTTGTGATTCCGTCACACCAAGCTGTCCGGCTTTGAGGAGCAAAAGCTTCGCAGAGATTATAAAGCCGGACAAGTCAGGGAAAAAGTTTTTAATTTTAACATGTTTCTTGCGAAAGGTGTCATGAAGAAACTTTATGATATCAGCAGGTGGAACACTGGTAACACTCTCCGAATCTTGGGAAACTGGATCATTCCATGCTTCAGCACTGCCACAAGAAGCAAGTGATGAGGCCCCGTCCGAATCATAATCCGAGTTCTGATTGGTGTCCATTACATTATCGTTATGCTCCAAAGATGGAGCTGATGGTTTAATAAGGGAAGCCTCACATTCCGCTTCCAAAGGGGGAGAAGGAGTCGGAGGAGTCGGGGAAGGAAGAGTGGAGGGAGGAGGAGTGGGGGGAGGAGGAGTGGGGGAGGTGGAGTAGGGGGAGGTGGAGTGGGGGAGGTGGAATAGGCGGCGGTGGAGGGGTGGGAAGAGGAAGAAGATTAGAAGTGGGAGGGGGAGGAGGAGGAGGAGTGGGAGGGTGAAGAAAACGGGGAGGAGGAAGAATACTAATGGAAGGAACGTTATATTCGGCTTGAGATGAACCTGGTGTTTCACTAGTTGAAGCTTTACACCCTGATTCAACCAGGTTTGGAGTTATTGGTGACTTAGAAACGGTACACATTTCACTGTTGGTCTTTTCAGGGAGGGGGGTTACAGTGGGTTCGGTGTTAATATCCAAGGTGCCTGTGACTATGGGAGTGGTCACGTGTGCTCCCTGCTGCACAAAACCAATCTCCTCCTCATGTTCACTAACCCCACTGACAAAAAAAGTCATCATCCTCTGGAGCAATTACATCAAATCGATTTTTCGTTTTAAAAAGAGCATCTATTGTTGCTTCCAAACACGAGTCATTATTCACGGCAGCTGGCGCCATCTTTTTTGCACAGCTCGCCGTCACATCTTGACTATTGTTATCATTTAAATGCTTCAATTTATGTTTCCTTTTTGAAGGAACAACGGTGAAGCTTTCGTCATCTGTCAGGGGGGGATTTACCTCGACTCTCGGCGGCCCAGGCAGATTGTTCGAGTTTGAAGCGTCACCAACGTTCCCAACTCTAGATATACCACTATTCGTCTCAATGGGTTCGACCACACTAGATATGCCACTTAATATATTCTTGGGGCAATCACTTTTTAAATGTCCCGATTCACCACAGATAAAACAAGTTGTGGTCTCCGTTGCGATATAAATCTGGTAATTGCGGTTTTTATTTTTTAAAGTCATAACTGCATTGAGCGATTGAGCGTTGTTTTTTAGAATGATATAGCAATGACGTCGGAACGACATGATGTGGCGAACCAAAGCGTCAGAGCGCAGACGAAGTGGAATCATGGAGATTCGTGACACAACTGTGCCAAAAACGCTTAATGCAGCTACAATCTCCTCACTCGAGAAGAAGGGCGGGATGTTAGACAGTGTTAATTTTACCGCCATCGTATCGAGATAACTAACGTTAACGAAGACGTCCGGCGGAACGGATAGACCGGTTTCGACCGCCTGAGCCACGTGTCGCTCCTCCAACAAGAAAACCACGACACGTTGGCTCATTTTCGAAGCGGCGAGAACATTCTCGATTCCTACGAGCTCTCCCAGAGCCATCACCACGTTCTCAACACCAACTCCATCAGGTGGAGTAATTGTCACTCCAGTTTTCCGAGTGAGTGACTCGTACACACTATTGTGCAAACGTCCGTTTGCCATAGCTTAAAGCAAAGGAAAACCGTCACAAGCAACCAGCAAGTGGGGTCAAATGAAGTATAAGGGAAAGGAAGAGTATAAGGAAGAAGCTAAACCACCGACAAACGGCAGGCCTATGAAAACAAGGCAGATGAAAAAGTAGGCCCAGAAACCCGAAGGTTTCAAGGAAAACCCACAAAGCACCGACCGTGCGCGCTCTCCTTCTCTCTCTCGTCTCAGCAGGAAGGGAAACAGGGAAAAAACTCCACAAACACGTACGGGGACACAGAGGGAATCGAAATAGGGACAGGAACAACACTAACACAGCACAGTACTCACAGCTGCACACACAGAGCCGCCATGACGCCACACCCATACACGACTCACCAACGACCAGGGGAGAGAGAGAGAGAGAGAGACAGAGACAGAGACAGAGACAGAGACAGAGACAGAGACAGAGACAGAGACAGAGAGACAGAGACAGAGACAGAGACAGACAGAGACAGAGACAGAGACCGAGAGAGAGACAGAGACCGACCGAGAGACAGAGACCGACCGAGAGACAGAGACCGACCGAGAGACAGAGACCGACCGAGAGACAGAGACCGACCGAGAGACAGAGACCGACCGAGAGACAGAGACCGACCGAGAGACAGAGACCGACCGAGAGACAGAGACCGACCGAGAGACAGAGACCGACCGAGAGACAGAGACCGACCGAGAGAGACCGAGAGAGACCGAGAGAGACCGAGAGAGACCGAGAGAGACCGAGAGAGACCGAGAGAGACCGAGAGAGACCGAGAGAGACCGAGAGAGACCGAGAGAGACAGAGAGAGACAGAGAGAGACAGAGAGAGACAGAGAGAGACAGAGAGAGACAGAGAGAGACAGAGAGAGACAGAGAGAGACAGAGAGAGACAGAGAGAGACAGAGAGAGACAGACAGACAGACAGACAGACAGACAGACAGACAGACAGACAGAGAGAGAGAGAGAGAGAGAGAGAGAGAGAGAGAGAGAGAGAGAGAGAGAGAGAGAGAGAGAGAGAGAGAGAGAGAGAGAGAGAGAGAGAGAGAGAGAGAGAGAGAGAGAGAGAGAGAGAGAGAGAGAGAGAGAGAGAGAGAGAGAGAGAGAGAGAGAGAGAGAGAGAGAGAGAGAGAGAGAGAGAGAGAGAGAGAGAGAGACCACGGTCTCGTGTCAAGAAAATCGTAGGCCAAAGGCCTGTCATGGCCGCCGGGGGAGGTTTTTCTCGTTCACTGTGACCGTGTTCTTTGTTGATTCTCAACTATAATCGTTGATTTCTTGGTGTTTGTGAAATCGCCTTATTTCCCACGACAAAGTTTACTGACTTGTTTTTTTGAGTTAGAATGGCGGGTGAACGTTTCCGTGTCGAGATGTTCGAGTCACTAACTCGTAAAAACGCTGTTTTTTGCTTCCCTCCCAGTGAGGTGGAACTTAACGATGTGCTTTCCGCCATTGGTAACATCGTTGGGTTACATAAGGTTCGTGCTGCTTCTCGCATGAATAAGAAGTTTGTGGTGTTTGTGTCGGAGGAACACGTGGTCGCCACGGTGGTTGAGCATGGCCTGTTCATCGAACCGAACACTTACCTCTCTGTGTTCGCTTTGCAGGCTCCAACAGTTAAAGTTAACATTAATAATATTCCACCATTTATAAGGAACCAGGACTCGTGTAACCAGTTAAACAAGTTCGGTAAGGTTGTGTCGAGGATCTTGATGGTGCCGATGCGTCATGTTAGTGATAAATTTAACCACGTCATGTCCTTTAAAAGAGGGGTTTATATGATACTACCTGAAAATGGAAAAACACTGAATGTTGTACTCGGTGTAAAAATCGACGGGTTTGAATATAAAATGTTTGTTTCCTCAGAGGTGATGACGTGTTTCGGGTGTGGAGCTTACGGCCACGTGAAGAGTGTTTGTCCCAATGCGGTTACACCGCAATAAAGTGAAGGTTCGGTGAGGAACGATTCTTCCTCACCCCAAACTAATGGGGAGAGGGTGAACCGGGAGCCAAGCTCCGCCCACCGGCTGAGGTGTTCGACGAATTGGACTCGTCCACCCCGACCGGAGCTGGAGAGAGGGTGTGTAATCGTGTCCTAATTAATCCACCCCCACCAAACGAGGAAGTGAAAGTGGTTGCTTCCTCTCCTTCACCATCCACTGTACAGGACAGTGTGGACGATATGGAGGTATCTGTTACGGATACCAGGAAAAAAATGGCCAAAAACGGTCAAATGTTGATGCTTTTGATGCTAAGGAGCAGAATAAGGTCCAGATCGTGTCAGGCTCGGTGGATCTCCAAGTGACGTCTGACATCGGAAACCCCTTGGTGTTCCCGGAGTCGTGTGCGGATGTGGAAACTTCGCTTGTTCCACTGGCCGACTCTGAGTGGGACACAGAGAACGGTGAGGTATCTCAGGATGTTTTAAGTGTTTGTCCTGTGAGCCAAACTTGTTCAGACGAGTTAACAGCTATGTCTGACAGTGATGGAGAAATAGATAAAGGGGAAAATCCCTGTGAGTTAAATGTCAACCTCTCCCTCACAGATGATGATGTAAGGGTTGGAGAGGGGAAGGACATGGACAAGGCAAATTCAGAGGGGTCTGTAAACAGAGCAGAACATTCTGTTGAGCCAAAAGTGAGTGTTCCACAAGTAATAGGAGAGGTTATAGATGAAGCACTTGATTCAGATGAAACGTCTTCGACCCCACATTTTAGTGCTTTAAGTTCTCAAGAGGATGAGGGGGGAAACTACACAACCTTAGTGTTTCAAGAAAATGTGATTAAATTCCTGGATTATACATTCAGGAAAAGATACGTAAAAATGAAATATTACTTCCCGAATCGACACGATTTCATTAAAACTGCAAGGAGTGTGATTCATGAACCTTATCAGGTTAACGTGTCAGATCCCCAATTCCAAAGGTTAAGCAAATGTGTTACTCGGGCTGGTAAAGAGCTTCAAGAATAACGAACAGAATGGAGATAAAAGTAGCATCGCTGAACATCAATGGGGGCCGCAGTTGTGTGCGTCGCCTCCAGGTATTTCAGCTCTTCCAAAATGAAAAAAATTGATGTGTTAATGCTACTGGAGACGCATGCAAATCAGTCTTCTGAGGATGAGTGGTGTAAAATCTTTCAAGGTTATCTTTTTTTCTCGAGTGCGCTTGTTGAGGCCAAGGCTGGTGTGGCAATAGTGTTGCATCCTCGACTTCAGCCTTCGGAGATAACGTGTAAGGAAATTTGTAAAGGTTACTTACTGTCTGTGCAATTTGTCAGTAGTAACCTAAAAACTTGCATGACAAATGTTTACTGTCCTAGTGCTAACTGTGAAAGAGGTGCCTTTCTGCATAAGTTGGCAGAGTTTGTCAGCACCATTGACTTGACCATGTTGTTGTGTCTGGGGGTTGACTATAACTGTACCCTCAACCCACAACTTGATCGGAACACTTGTGAGCCTCATCCACCCAGTGCAAGTCCTTTGGCACAGCTATTCAAAAAGTTTAAACTGGTGGATGTGTGGTGGGTACAAAACCTTAATATCCATCAGTATACATGGGTATGTGCATCAAGAAATGTTTTGACAATGGCTCGCCTCGACATTTTATGTTAATCATGAAATGGTAAACATTGTTCAGAACTCTTATACAAGGCCGTCTGGTTTTTCCGATCATCACATGATTGTTATGGTGTGTGGCTTTCCTCATCATGTCTGTGGAAGTGCATGTTGGACTTTTAATTTGAAACTTTTACAAAGTGCACATTTTATAGAAGCTTTTAAAATGGTATGGGAAAAATGCGAGTCACAAAAGGGTTCATATTTCAAGTTAAGACAATGGTGGGACTGCAAAAAAATCCCAAATCAAATGTTTTTGCCAACAATACTGCTTTTACAACACATACAACGCTTTTGGTGTGATATCTGCTTTAAAAAACGATATACTTATCTATGAGCAGAAAGCTGGATTGTCTAGCGTGAATGTCCAGCAGTTGTCGGAGAAAAGGACCCTTCTGGCTGAAATGGTGAAAGAGTGGGCGGCCGGTGCATTCGTCCGACTGCGGAACGAAAAAATCCAACTTGACACACCAAACAAAGGGTTCTTCAATTTGGAAAAATGGTCAAGACCTTTCAACAAATCCATGCTTTGTACTCTTCTGGTGGTGATTTGTTGACCTCCCAGAGTGATATCAAGCATGAACTACAAAACTATTTTTCTAAACTCTTCGCAAAAAGAGCTGTGAATGAGGAGAACAGGAATGTAATGCTTGAACTGCTCCCTTCTCTGTCTGAAGACCAACAACAATTGCTTGAGCCTGGTATTTCTCTTGGAGAACTTACTGCTGCGCGTAAGGATAGCAAGGATAGCAAGGATGGGAAAGCCCCTGGATGAGACCGTCTTCCGGCTGAATTTTATAAGGTTTCTGGGATATTCTAGGCCCAACTCTTCTTGAGGTCTTTCAGGAGAGTGCTGAACAAGGTGAATTGCCACTGAGCTGATGGAGGGCAGTTTTGTGTCTCCTTCCGAAGAAAGGAAACCTGCATGAGACTGCAAACTTGATCAGTCTCGGTCGAACTACATCTCCTGGTTTTGGTTTATTACTTTTAGATCAAGAAAAAGCTTTTGACAGTGTTAACCATTCTTTTTTGTTTGACGTATTAAGGAGAACAGGGTTTGGGGAAAAATTTATTGCTTATGTTTAGTTATTGTACAAAAATGCATCTTGCCTGCTGAAGGTTAAGAATAGTCTTTGTCACCCCTTCCCCTTTCAGCGAGGCATCCGTCAGGGCTATGTGCTATCAGGCATGCTCTACAATCTATCTGTTGAACCTTTATTAGTTTAATTTCGGAACTCCATGTTAGGAGTCTCTCTTTCACAAAACTCTAAAGTCGTTGTTTCAGCTTATGCTGATGATATTTGGGTTGCTACTGCAAATAAAAATGTTGTTTCTGAGGTCTCTCGTTGCCTTACCCAGTTTGAGCTTGCTTCTACTGCAAGGGTAAATTGGAAAAAAAAGTGTAGCTTTTTGGGTGGGCCCCAGATCGCCTTCCTCGGCCCTGCCTGTTTTACCAGGAGGAATACAGTGGAGTCGTGAGGGGTTTAAATATTTAGGCTTATTTCTAGGAATTGAAGAGTATGAACAAAAAAATTGGGAGAACTTCCTGGAAAAAATTAAATTGAAACTGGCAAGGTGGAAAAGATTGTACCAACTTCTCTGACTTAAGACATGGGTGTCAATCATAAACAACCTGGTGGTTCCATTTATTTGACATAAAGTTATCCCAATTGAACCTCCTAGATACTTGGTCACAGGCATTCAGAGGGTTCTGACTGATTTTTTTCTTGGGTGGCTACCATTGGCTGGGCCCAGACGTGGTCTGCAGACCCCGAAATGTGGGTGGTCAAAATCTGATGCATATCCCAAATCAGATAATGGTATTCCGAATTTCCACGATTAAGTGCTTACTGTATAGTGAGTGTGCTCCTTGGCGACTTCTCACAAACGTCTGGTTGCCGAAAGCAGAAGGTCTGAAATATGACCGTCAACTTTTCCTCATTGATCTGCAACACGTTGACAGGTCTCAGCTCCCCAGTTTTCATCAGAGCGTTTTGAATGCTTGGCAAGTCCTTGGAGTGCAACGTTTAGAGGTATCATACGATGCCCAAAAGTTTGTACATGAGCCATTAATTAGTTCAGAATAATTTATTCTCTGGAATTTCAACCTCCAGGTCGTTTATGCATTGTTTCACCAGTGTTGGAATAAACAGAGTGTGAGACCTGTTGCAGCCATCCTTGAATGCCTGGCTACCTGTTAGCTCACTTTCCTTAAAAATTGGTGTTCGTTCTGCTCAATTTGTGGAAAATGTCTTGAAAGTACTAATTCAAACCTTTCATGGACTAAACATCGGGTGGACTGGGGTGGATGAAGTGGTTGACTCACGTCTCTATGTCCCTGAACTTCAATTTGCTGCAAAAAACAAGAGGGTGTGTTCTCCTCAAACTTAGAGGGAATTGGTGTGTTTCACGTCATGGGGGAAACGGCTAGCGACAAGATATGTCTGCAAGCATGTATACCTGGTTTTACAAAACTGTTAAAAAATCGGTGGAATGAGACCTTACCTGCTGGAACTTTTTAAACTCCAGTGTGGAACAAAATGTATAGTTCTCCTACTCTTGTGTGAACTGGAAACCTGAATTGGAGGCGAGCACATCACGCTCTGGTCACACAGACATTACTCCATAAGTTTAACTCTTCTGTTCTAATTTCTTGTCCTTTTTGTGATTTAATTGAAAATGTGGCTCCCGCTTTTATTGAATGTAAGAGATTGGTACCCCTCTTTCTCTTCCTTAAACAGCTTTTATGTAAATTTAATTTTGTTTTTTCCTTTCCAGTCTTTATTTATGGAATTGAGGGGAATTATAAGACTAAACCAGTCCTCTCGTTTTTGTCTTTTCTGTTGGGTATTGCTAAACTGGCAATTTATAAAATCAGGAAAGCAAAATGGAAGGGGAACAAGCTCTAATGAGCTAAGATCCTCATCCCCTTAATGATGACATCATAAAAACGAATTGTGATGTATCAGATTTGCGATAAATTATCTGTGCTAATGCCCGGCTTGATTCCCGCAAACAAAATTCAAACAGCTTGCCTAGTTTCGGAGATAATGGTATAGGCGATAATCCATTAGCGGCGATATTATGATGTCAACTTTTTTTTCGAGGAAGAATTTCCAAATCGGAGATGGTTACTGCCTGCGCGTGGGCTTTCTGCATATACATAGCAAGTTTCACGAAGATCCGATGAAAACTCTGGGTTGTGAAACAAGAAATGTCAAAAAATAGGAATGACGTCATAAAAATTGATATGACATCATAGTGATGTATCATATGTGCGGTAATTCATCTCTGCTAATGCCCTGTTCGATTCCCGCAAACAGAATTCAAAAACCTTGCCTCGTTTCGGAGATAATTTTTTAGGCGATTTCCATTAGCGGAGATATTTTGATGTCATAACTTTTTTTCTTGGAGGAATTTTCAAAATCAGAGATCGTTACTGTCTGCGCAGGGTATTTTTACATATATACGCCAAGTTTCAGGAAGTTTCGATGAAAACTGTAGGCTGTGAAACAAAAAAGTCCACAAGAACAACAACGTGAGTAAGACTTGGAGATCCTCCACGAGGATCTAAAAATGTAAATGTGCTTTTGTACTTTAAAGGTATGGTTTTTGCATGAGTAAAATGGAGCAGGCTTATCTTTTGAGCCTGGATATTGTGGATGATCAGTGGTACACTGATCAGGTTTTGAGCTTCTTTTCTTGATGGAATCCAGTTTGTAAAAGTGTAAAGTACTTGCACTTACTTTTTGCATTTATGTATTATTCTGTGGTGTGTTTCGACATGAACAGACACCCTTGTTTGTATTGCTTTTGTTGAATTTATTTTTGCTGTAAAATCGTTTGGATTTGTTTTTATGGAGTGTGCTTTTTCTGGTGTGTTTTGATACTTTTATAATAAAAGTATACAAAAGTCAAAAGGTCTTTCTCTTTCTCTCCCTATCCCTCTCCCTCTCCCTCTTCCTCTCCCTCTCCCTCTCTTTCTCCCACGGTAAAGCAATGTGTGGTGAGTCATAGCTCTCCGCACCTCCCCCTTCCACCTTCTTCACTCTTCCCCTATTTCCTAGCTTCCCCTCCCTCCTGCCTCCTTTATCAACCGCCCTCCTTAATACCCCCCATCAGAGAAGCGACGGGTTGTATTTGCTTTTTTACAATAATAGTATATGTTGATTGTTTCCATGTACGACTTTAACCTGTGAAATATTAAACAGTTAAAACACACATATACAGTGGCCTGCAAAATATTCACCCCCTACCAGTAATGCCACATTTCTATGAATTATGTGCAAACAATTTTTCCAAATGAACTTTTTTAAAATTAATTCCTGAATATATAAGAATAAACACATCGTTTAAGGAGGTGACATGTTAGGAATACCTGCAAAAATTGTGTACAAATCAAAATTCACTGGTTGTAAAAGTATTCAGCCCCTGAGGTCAGTACTTAGTGGAAGCAACTTTTGCAGCAATGACTGCTATGAGTCTTTTGGGGTAGATCTCTACCAGCTTTACACAGTGAGATGGTGAAATCTTTGCCCATACTTCACTTGGAAATGTTCTAGTTCTACCAAGTTTGATGGGGATCGTTGATCGACTGCAATCTTCAAGTCTCGCCATAAATATTCAATTAGGGTCAAGTTAGGACTTTGACTGTGCCACTCAAAAACATTTATTATCTTCTTATTCATGCACTCCAGTGTGGCTTTAACTTTGTGCTTCAGATCATTGTACGACTTATATGTGAATCTCCTACCAGGATTCAAATTCATGGCTAACTCCAACAGGTTTTTTCATCAGGGATTCTCCTGTACTTTGCACCATCCATTGTCCCTTTTATCCTGATAGGCTTGCATGTCCCTGCTGATGAAAGATAGCCCCATAACATGATGCGGCCACCCCTATGTTTGACAGTAGGGATGGTGTTTACTGGGTGATGTGCAGTGTTCGGCTTGCGTGAGACGTAACGTTTTGAATTTAGACCAAAAAGTTTCATATTTGTTTCGTCTGACCACATAGCTTTGCTCCACATGCCTGTCGTATCATTAAGATGCTTTTTCACAAACTCCATATATGAGCATTTAGATGTGTCTTTTTCAGTAATGGCATCTTTATTGCCACCTATCCATAGAGACCAGCTTTGTGAAGGGAAAAATATATTGTTGCTTGATTAACACTGACCCACATCTCGGACATAGAGCCTTTTGTAGATCATTCAAAGTCATTGTTGGATTTCCAGTGACATCCCGAACAGGTTTCCTGCTGGCCTGGCTGCTGAGTTTGGATGGACAACCTGATCTCGGAAGAGTCTGGGTCGTATGATACGTCTTCCACTTCTTAATGATGTGTTTCACCATACCTAAAGGGATAATGAATGACTGAAATATTCTTATAACCCTTTCATGAATGGTGCTTCTCCAGCACTTTATGTCTGACTTCTTTGGAAAGCTCCTTGGTCTTCATGTTTGCCTTGTTGGTTGACCAAGTGAGTTGCACCTTAAAATGCTTCAGATAAGTGTGGGAGCTTAATTTTTAAGTTAAACCACTGATTACATTCAGGTGACACATATTACACTTGTTTTCTATCCCTTCAAACAAATGTTTTGCTTCTGAAGTGATTTGGGCTTAATTTGGCAAAGGGTTTGAATACTTATGCAACTGAGATTCATCTGATTTTCTCTGTTGATCTAACTTTATTGTGTGTGCGTGTGTGTGTGTGTGTGTGTGTGTGTGTGTGTGTGTGCGCGCGCGCGTACACTGTACAGTGGCCTGCAAAAGTATTCACCCTCTTTTTCAAAACTTTGACATTTTGACGCCACCTGAGATTATTCGTCCCCGTTGGACTTCTGATTCATCTAAAACAGAGGCTTGTGGATTTTCCCTCGATTTCCATGTCTGTGTGCGTGTGCGTGCATGCGTCCGCAACCATATCTTGGACATACATGGACCAATTTTATTTGTACTTGGCCCAAAGCCAACACATGATGGTATACATCTGCACGTAATTTTGTTTCATGATGCAATCAAATATGGCTGACTGGCTGTGATTTTGTGACTGAAATGTATCCTCAAACATTTCTCAGACATGCATAGTTGGATTTTATTCAACCTTGGCACAAACACAGTACATGATTGCATACACACACACCTCACTTTATTTTGCAATCTAATCAAAGATGGCTAACTGGTAGACTGGTGGCCATTTTAGTTGTAAAAAAAAGGTAACAAACACGTTCTCAACGATTTCTCAGACATGCATTTACCGATGTTGTTCAAACATGGCAAAAAGATAAGGAACGATGGCTTACATATGCACGTCATTTTGTTTCGAGATCAGATCCAAGATGGCCAACTGGCGGCCATTTTTGTTGTAAAAAAAATAACCCAATGTTGAACACATCCTCAACCATTTTTCGGACATGTATTTACCGATGTTGTTCAATCTTGGCAAACATAATGAATGATGGCTTTCATATGCTTATCATTTTCCTTTTTTGAGATCAGATCCAAGATGGCTGACTGGTGGTCATTTTGTTACTTAAATTTATTTTGTTACCCCCAACCATTTCTCAGACAAGCACAGTCCGATTATGTTCAAACTTGGCACAAGCACAGTACATGATGACATACACGTGCATCTCACTTTATTTTGTCATCTGTTCAAAGACGTCTGAGTGGAAGACTGGTGGCCATTTTAGTTGTAAATTAAATATTGGCTAACCCTTTTAACTTCATACAGCAAAATACTAAAACAACAGGGGCTATGACATTTTATGTCTTTTTTCCTCGTTTATGCTTTCAAATCAAATGTAATATATGGAGTCTTCACAAACTACTCCAATGTGATAAAGCTTAAAAATGCAGATAAAATGTGAAGTTCATCATCATCATCATCATCAACATCATCATCATCATCATCATCATCATCCTCATTGTCATCTTCATTTCCACAATTCAAACAATTTGAGTGAAATGAAAAATAAGTTAAAGTATAATTCAAAGTAGGATGCCGTCAAGTAGTACAAAGATTCAGGTAGTGAAAGATTATTTCCTACATTATTCAATTAAGTTCAAATTATAATGCATTGGTAACACAAATTATATGAATTGCAAATACATTGATATGGAGTAAACAAATAAATCTGCATTGTATATGACATCTGAATCTGGGTTCCGCATATATTTATGCAGGTAAGGTTGTGGAGGAGTCTTAAATCACAAAATCATTAAATTGATGAAAATAGATATGGTGAAAAAAGATATATATATATATATATATATATATATATATATATATATATATATATATATATATATATATATATATATATATATATACACATACATACAGACAGACACAAACAGAGATACAACAAGGAAGATTGTGGAAGGAGGAGATTCCAGTAACACCAATTCATTGCATTAGGGCATTTACTTATCTAAATAAAGGAAGTGATGGGTAGCATAGAAAGATAATAAAGAATTCACATTGTTGCACATTTCTGCAGCACAAATCGTTTCAGGTTAATTAAACTGCACAATGCTGAGCACACCGAAGACATGGAATGGAACAAAAATAACTATTCGGTTTGATACTTATTCAACAATGAGAGTTTAACTTGTGTTTAAAAGTAGAGAAGCCAATAGTTAATCGTAAATCTAAATCGATTCAATTCCAAAGATTGAGTCAAATAAAAATTAAATTTTTTTTTTTTTAAAGGTTGTTTGAGTGAATGGAAGGTGAAACATGTTCAATTGTCTTGTAGGATAATTATGAAGTTCACTGTGTTTTTGTAAGTAATTGTACAAGTGCATTCGGTAGATCGTTTATATCTATCTGGTACATAATGGTTCCAAGGCTACATAAATGCAGTTCTTCTATGTTATGAATTTAGTTTTCATAACATAAAAGATTAGTATGTGCATAAAACTTTATTTCAGACCATTCTCATGACTCTTTTTTGTAATAATATGATTTTATTCATAAGCAATTTAGAGAAATTTTAACTACCCCAGGCAAGTAAACCATAATTTAACTGAGACAAAATAAGAGTGGAATACAATGTTAGAATTACTGATTTGTGGAAGAAATTATTTAATTTATTGATGACACCAACATTACGAGATACTCTTATACACAACTCAGTTGCATGCATTCTTCACGACAGGTGGTCATCAAGGAACACGCCAAGGAATTTAGTGCACTCTATCTTCCGCAATCTGTGTTTGTTTATGTGAATAGGTTTCGGGAACACAAAGATTGAACAGTATTGCTAAAGAGCATGAAATTTGTTATATCAAGATTCAATAAAAGTCTATTTTCCCTTATCCAATCTGATACATAGGTTAGCTCAACGTTTGGAGTCTTATTTAGAAGGTTGGAATCAGAGTGAAAAGAAAAAAAGGTTAGAATCATTGGCAAACAATATAAAAGACAAGTCTTTGGATGATCAGTAAAAATCATAAATGTAAATTATAAATAGTCTCGGTCATAAAATTGAGCCCGTGGTACTCCACATGTCACTACTTTTAGGATAGATTTGCAGTAATTGAGAGCAACAAATTGTAAAGTAATTTCTTAACTATTCTGAGGCTTTCCCTTAATTCTATAATGTCATAACTTATGCAAAATAATTTCATGATCTATTGTATCAAAGGCTTTTGAGAAGTCCAGGAAGATGCCGATTATGTGTGAATTATATTGTTACGGCTGTGGAAATTTGCAATACACCAGGAAAGTCCTCAGGTTAGATATATCGATAAGTTCATGTGTAGTTAGTCCACACCCGTTGTTTAGAGGGAATATGTGTGATTCATCCGGGCTGCGACGCCTTGAGTTAGCCATTTTTCTTTACCTTTTCGTTATTTTGGAACAACCACGCCATCTCAAAAACCACGCCATCTCAACAGCCACGCCATCCACACCACAACGCCACTAAAGGAGCAACGAAACCAGCCCCACCCCAATTTATCCTCCGGTAAACAAGTTTGACGGTTGGAAACCAGCCCCACGCCAATTTCTCCTCCGGTAAACAAGTTTGACGGTTGGAAACCAGCCCCACCCCAATTTTTCCTCCGGTAAACAAGTTTGACGGCTGGAAACCAACTCCCACTCCAATTTCTCTGGAATGTTCCTCCCCCCACCCACGCGCTGCGAAGGGCGGGGCGGACGCAGGAGAAATAAAAGGGTAAGAGGAGCGCCTGGAAAAGAGCGTGGACAGCAGAGACTTGGGGCAGTCATGTGAAGTCTTGGTCGTCATGGTCTTGGTCCAAGTCTGTCGTGGTCCAAGTCTTCGTCGTAGACAGACTTGGGGCAGTCGGGTGGAAGTCTTGTCCTCGTGGTCATGGGGAGAAGGCATCACGACCTGCCCACCGTTGCAAGGCCCGAAATCAGGTGTGGCTGTCCTAGTGGCCGTGGGGAGAAGGTGTCACGACCTGCCCACCGTTGCACAAGGCCCGAGATCAGGCGCGGCTATGCTAGTTGCCGTGGGTACAAGACGTCGCGAGCTGCCCACCGTCGCACCACGAGGGTGCGGGTAAGACCCTTCGGTCTCGTGGGCCTTTACGGTCATCCACGGCCCACGACCATAAAGGTCTATGGACCCCGTTTATCCCCCTTGCCTGTGAGGGAGGTCTTTCTTTGTTTTTGTATGCATGCTGTGGCAACGTGTCCTGCCAAGTAGAAACTGTGTAAGTGCTTGTAAATAATAATTATAGTCGGTCATATTGCTTTTGCATTCTATTTGTTGCTTGTATGTTGCATGATTCCTTGCTTGTGTTGTGTGTGCAATATGTGCTTTGTAGTAAATGTGCTTGTGTGAAATGTATCCCATTCGTCATCTCTTTCCCCATTGAAAGTGCCATCTTGCATCACGTAAGGGATTGTTAGTGGGTTTAGACACCCAGTAAATAATCTGAACCGTCGAGGTCGGCGATAACTCCGCTCGGTTATCCCTGCAGCACGGAATGAGCCGCTTAAGCGGTTCGTGTCCGGAGTCGACCTGTGGCGTGGTACAACTCCTCGGTATGCTACCCGCGCGGGTACTTAGGTATATCGACATTCGGCGATTCACCCTATTTCGCGCGGGTAGAATGCGGACTGGGTTATGGTGAGGTTAAACCCCCACCCGTGGCTAGCTCCTGGGCGGTAGTTCCAAGAGGGTCACGACTGAATTTTCCGTTCCGGTGGGCGACACGGCCGCCATTAGAGGTACGCGGCCGATCGCACGCCAGGCGGGTGAAATTCGTAACAATATAAACGTAAATTTTTAATAAATGTAAATAATGCATGGGTTGTGCTGTGTTTCTCCCAGAAACCAAATTGCATTTCACATAAAATATCAGACTCATCTAGGAGTTTAATTAATTTTGTGTACATAATTTTTTTCAAATATTTTAGAAAATGTGGTCAGAAGGGATTTTTGGCGATAATTGCAAAGCTCATAAAGGTCGCCCTTTTTGAAAGTGGGGACAACTTTCGCAATTTTCATCTCATCTGATACATCTCCAGTAAAAAGTGATAAATTGAAGATGTGTGTTAATGCAACAAATATGTCAAAGAGGATTTTTTGAACAAGGAAATTCTTAATACCATCACAGCTTGCACTTTTGTGATTTTTAAAGTCTTTTACAGCGTCAAAAATTTCAGTTGGATGGGTGGGAACTATAAATATTGAATTCAGATTTTGACCATCCACGTAGTCATAAAAATTCTTGTTTCCAGTGGGAATATTTCTCGCTATGTCACTACCTGTAGTTAAAAAGTAGTCATTGAAATTTTCTGCAATAACATTTTTATTGTCAATTAGAAGCACATCCATCTTATTGAGAGTTGCCGCATTTTTCTTCACACTCTTATTTAGGACACTATTTATAACTTTCCAGGAACCATTTATATCTTTTTTTATTATCATTAACTTGTTTAGCAAAATTATCTTTCTTGGTGTTTCTTAAAAGTTTAGTTTGTGTGTTTTTATATGTTGTATATCTTCACCGAGTATTCCGTGATGGATCATTATTACATCTGTAGTACAAATTATTTTTCCTTTTTATGGATCTCAGTAATGATTTAGAGTTCCATAGATATCTTGGAGCCTTCTTATCATTTGGGTATTTTTATGTTTCTCGAGAAATAAATAAATCATAGGCATACATCACTATTTGCATAAATTTATCAAAGGATTTATTACAATCTTGTAATATTTTTCCCTTGGACTAGTCCAAAAAACTTATTTTTTCTTGTTGCCTGACTATATTTTATGCCTGGTGTTCGCTTAATGGTTGGGGTGGTGGGCTTGGGGTCCTAGCATCCTGAGTTCAAATCCCCCTCAGCTGTTGAATTAATACCAGGTGAGGTTGACTCTGCCTGTCATCCTTCCGAGGTCAGCAAAATGAGTGCCAGCTTGCTGCTATACTGTGTCAGAGTGGCGACCCGTCCAGGATTGTCTCCAATAGCCAAGGAGACTGCTTAGGCAGCACCAACACTCTGCACAGAGTATCGTCCCAATGGATGGATGGATAATCCAAAATATGACGTGATATTATGGCATGGAAATTTCTGACATATTGGCAAAATCAACAAAATCATAGGGGGTGTGTTTGCTATTTATAATAATGTAATAAAGGACACACTAAGCCTATGACATCAAATATGGCCGTAAAAAGTAAACATTTCCTGATCGATACAATATTATGAAAAAATACATTATGATGTGCAGAATCTAATTCGAATAATTATTTCGGTGCATTACTGATGATACAAGTTTTAATCGACATCATATTTATTATGATGTATTTACATTGTTTAAATGAAAGAAAAACTTAACGTCACAGTATACATTTGATTGACTTTATCATTGATCATAATCTTAGCAGACCAAAATGACCAGTTCGCATGAGGAACATATAACTTTTTGGTTTGGAGGAAGACATTGGTTCCATTAACCTTGATCCCAGTTGCCAGCTGCTGTTTTTTTACGAAGATCGTAGACTACAGGTGTGAGCCAACCCTTTTCCCTCTTCATCTTTGATAGCAGATCCGTACGCACTCCAAGGCGCTCAGCTTGCGGTCCATTGTTCGCAGAATTTCGTCTCTGGTTGAGCTGCTCGAAGGCGTGTAGTATACGGTCATGGTTGGCCATCCCAGTGAAATGGACTATAATCAGGTCATGGCCGCTCCTCTCACCCCTGAGCTGCTTCAATGGTCACCGATGAGCACTTACCACCAGAATTGTAGTGGCTTCCTCCGAAATAATATCCAACAACTTTGCAACGATGTTCAATGCGGTGTTGTAGATAATTACATCTGGATGGGAAGCAACACCATAAAACAGGAGATTTTACTTCCTCGTGTTGAGCTCCTGCTGATTTAGCAAATCTACTTCAACCTGAGGGATTTTCTCCCTTTCCACAGAGGTAATCTAGATGGAGGTATCTTGTGTGGAGTGCTCCAAGTCCCATACTGTAACTTTCATGATCGCAAGGTCCTTTTTTTCCTGAGAGAGCTCAGTAATGACATGGTCAAGTTTCCAATTCTGCTCTGTTCTTGCGTATGGCAGCTTGGCTGCCGGGTTGCTATCATTTCTTGGAAGCGCGGCTGTGTCGCTCATGCTGTGTCCCTCTTCCAGTACACTGGTACTAATTGCACCCTGACCTCAGAAGGATGACAGGCTGAGTCTACCCCACCTGATGTTAATTCAGTGGTGAATAGGGCTCAAACTCAGGACCCCAAGATCCCAAGCCACCACAATAACCACTAAGCCAACACCAGGCAAAATATATACATATATTATATAACATATACATGTATTATATAGCATATATAGCATATATAGCCTATATAGAGTAGATATGTATGTATATGTGTATATATATATATATATATATATATATATATATATATATATATATATATATGTCCTGAGAAAGCTTTCAATCGATCAACATTAAACATAGAATGAAACGTAAGTTGATAGCTATTCGAGAGTGCTACTTCAGGTAATACTGATTGTGAACTCTGTGTGTAGCAAAGGTTGATTTCAATCATGTGGCAGATTTAAAAGCACAGCAAATATGGTAAATGAAACGAATGTATTTGACCTGTCCAGAGAATTCCGTGGGATCTTCATGCAACTGACAGATGCATCCAGTTTTAAACAATTCTGCACTCTATTATATCCAACTGATACAGCACTTTACAACCAGATTGTATATCCATACATGCCTCATGGGGATTCGAACCTCGAATTTTGAGGAATATGTTTGCCATCTGAGCTTCCAGAACGATGAATCAATGGCATACGGAAAATAGTCATTATGCAGTTAAATGTCATAACTTCCTGGCATCAACAATCCGTTTTGTGGATTCAATCATTCATAGTTGTAACTGCATAACAATGTTTTTTCGAAGTCTTTCCGTTTAATTTTCACGTGGATATTTGTCACCTCAAACTTGTTACAACATACAAGTACTATTGGAAATGTAATTGTCCTTGCAAATCACATTGAGTCACCGGGCCTTCTCCTCTCCCATTTCAAATGAATTTGGAGCCACATAGTCCTTTAATCTCATCATGTTTGTTCTTTCTGTGCTCCCCTCGTCTCCATCGTTCAGTCAACCCCCCCCCCCCTCAATTATACCTGCCTGCACGTTACAATCCATAACTTTGCTATGCTTCCCAAATCTATAAAGAAAACTTCAATTCGACCATTTTATTCCTCTTAATTTCTCTTATTCCATGAAGTCACCTCCCTGAATCTGTCATCACAACCTTTAAAATGGTGTCCCACCATCACCTGATGATGAGTACTATTACCTACCCATGAGGACATGATCCTTTTATTCCTGGGTGACCCCCTGCCCCCCCTCCTCCCCACCAACCCCCAACTGGCCACCTGCAGCTTTTTCTTTCCACACTTCCACCCTATTTGTCAACTCTTCCTGACACCTTACATACGCATTGTGAACTTATCGCTTTCTCTTACAATGACCTGCCTGTACGTCCAGTCTCACTGTTTTGTCTGTCTGTACATTTCTTTTCCCTTTGTTCCTTCTTTGTAAGCTTGTTCACCTCTGCCAGTACATTGTTGCTGCATTGACCTCTCACCCTCTGCTGTTCAGCTGTTCCACAAGCATCAAATTCTCTTTTGAAAAATAATTAATTAACAAAGGTTAAAGATTTCCCTGTCATCCTTCAAAGTGGCAGCTGCTTCCTTTTTAAACTCTTCAACTCTTTTTAAGCTAAACTCTTCCCGAACTCCTATCTCATCCAGTAATCTCTTCCCTTCTTCCCCCACTCTTCCCATACTCTCCTACCCTCCTTCATTTCACCCCCCCCTTCACTCCTTTTCACTCCCAATTCCTCTTTCAATTATCATTTAGAATAATATATGTTAAATTATGCAAAATAGAATAATGCTCTTAATTGTATGTAGTGTATGATTTTTTGATTCGTTTCCTATACTATATACAATGCACCTCAAAATAATAATAATAATAATGTGAAGTTTGGATTGAGGATGCCATTTCAAAGAACTTTCGTTTCTCCATAATGCATAGCAACTCGAGATGATTGCATTGTTGTGTGTGTGTGTGTGTGTGTGTGTGTGTGTGTGTGTGTGTGTGTGTGTGTGTGTGTGTGTGTGTGTGTGTGTGTGTGTGTGTGTGTGTGTGTGTGTGTGTGTGTGTGTGTTCAGAATGCAAAACAATGTGTCTCACAATCTGCATAGTGCAGTCACGTGATACTGCCCCTCATTTAATTTTTGAACATCCCAAAATGATATATCACATGGTAGGCATTGCTAAAAAATTTTATAAATATATATATATATATATATATATATATATATATATATATATATATATATATATATATATATATATATATATATATATATATACAGGTAGAGAAGATCACTTGAAGGTGCTGCAATCAAAACTTCAAAAGGCAGCAGCTGCTTGTTGGTCAAATCAACAGCTGCATCATTAGAAAAGTAAAAAATGCATGAAAACAATTAATAAATTCATTAAGTTATGTAATTATTTCATTAACAAAATAATTCAGAGTTTTTGAGTTCAGTGACATCATTGGTTATACAGGGCTGACCAAAAGTAAGTTAATTGAGAGAGTTTAATCATGTCATCGATCATTTCAATTTAATTATTACGTCCGTCACCAAAGGTGGACGAAAGTTGTGTCTTTTACCTCTGTTTGTCTGTTCGTTTGTCTGTGAGCAAGATATCCCAAAAAGTTATGGACGAATTCGGACGAAACCGAGTGGATGAGCTGGTTTGATGACAAGAACAAGATGATGAGATTTTGGTTCAGGTCCAGATCCAGATCCAGATATGGTCTATCAGTGGGATATAAAACGTAAACCGTTCAGGCTGGTGGGGGTATGCGCTCTACCGATACCCTACTAGTTCTTAAAACAGTTGTTTTCAACATTTTACTATAAATAAACAACGTTTGACAACTTATACTTCGGAGGTTTCCTCTATGCAACTATTTTGCTCTAAACGTGGTAATCTCAGTAAACTGACGTTTGGGTGACTTTGTATAATGTTTAAAAGAAAGTTCATTCAACTATTGAAAAAAAATTCCATTTTCAACAAAAAGTTTTCTTTATTCCATCTAATATAATTACTCGGAAATATTTCACAATTCACAATGTAGTAATTAATGAGGAGGATGAGGTAGTTCCAAAAGAGCATTGGTTTGTAATATAAATGAAGCATAAACCCAGAATCGAGCTTTCCAGGCCCGGAAATTAGGCCCTGTAGCAATTTTCATTAGTGGAGCCTAAGCGTCTGGCTCCACGGGGTTTATTCCCAGATAACCATCTTCCCATCAGCACCCAATTAGTCCTCAATTGCTATGCATTAGCCAGAGCAAGCAAGAGCACAGCGGAACAACAAACAGCTGCAAATCACGCATTAATTACACTGAGAAATTGCTGCAGCTCTTAGCTCTACCTAAGCATTTATATCCGCAGGAGGTTGTGCTGCCAGTGTGCTGTGACTATTTTTGTTGTTGCGTGGGTGCGAGGCTTGGCTCAGCAGGGCTCGCTTTGCCTCTCCTGGCCCAGCCTGTTGTGAACAACTTGTGTCCATAAACCCAGTTTCCATTCCTGCAATATGGAGTTTTATGTTTGATCACAATAATAAACCACTAATTATGGTTTTCATGTTTGTCCTGGAGTGTTGAATTAAATAAAAAATCTCATTTTAAAAATCAAGTATCTGCAAGTAGTCTCGAATATGATTTAATGAAAGAATAACTAGTTTGGCTGGGAATGGAAGGGGGGGGGGGGTGCTTGTTGGAGAACATTTGATTGTCTTTCGCAAAGTATGTGTTTCATAAGTATTATTTGGCCCTGTGCATTGATAAGATAGCCTAAAGGTATGCACACTCACTCATGAGCTGTCCAACCTGGGTTTGAATCTCGACCCTGATATGAATTGTCACTCTGGTATTTCACATGCAGGGGGAGGCATCAATGTGCGTGTACATCGATCATCGGATGGACGTTAAGCCGGAGGACCCGTCTGCCAGCACTGGTCATTGGTGAACGTTAAAGATTCCATGGTGTCTTTCACAAACAAGTAGGAACTCGAGTTATCCCTAGTTGTCCTGAAATTTTTTTTCAAATTCCTGCCTTTATAATGACTGCTGGGAAAGCAATGGCAAACCACGCAACATAACCTTTCCCAAAAGACTACTTTGGCAGCACCTACGCTCTGTCAAGAGTATGTTACATTGATGATGATTATGATGATCTATTAACGAAAGCTCATCAGTGATGGAATGATAATATTAAGAGCTTTTTGAGTTACCTATAATTTACCTATCTTGCTATATACTCCAGCAGAATGAATTTTGGCATTTGTTAACTTGAAAGTTGTTCAACTGTGAGAAACATTTTATAATCTGTAACCCATTCAGATATGTTTTCAGGAATTTATGAAGGGAGATTGAGGAATGGGGGAAGGGTTGAGGCAATAGAGGTAGAATGGTTCTGTTCGTTTTGGAAGAGCTTATGCATTCTGATTGGCTATGTAAAACGTTTAAGCCGGATAATGTTTCTACCACGTGCACCTATACACAACAGCACAGCATAAACCTTCAAAATTGTGACCTGTAATATACCTGATAGTATATTAATTGACTAAAGCCATTGCAATGATTAGCTGATCGTGGTGCATGCATGCATGTCACCCGATCCAAGAAAATAGTTTCAGCTTCAGTTTTGAAGGTGACAATGTTGTGGTTGGTGATGTTGTGTATATATCTAGGTATGGTTTTAGTTTTGTATGTTATTGTTAGAGTTCAAAAAGGAAAGCTGTTGTGTGGATGTCATCATTATGTTGATGTCATCATCAACGGCAAATTCACAATCTGGAAAAACACACCAGGTACTTTGAGTCTCCAATATTGCCTAATTTGTTGATGATGTATCGTTACTGGAACTAGCAGAGTACTCACCAGACGAGCAATCTTGTTCCAAACATGCAACATATTCTTCTGATGCATACCTTTATTGGGGTGGTGTATAGGCAACTGACAGCTCTGTATAGGCAAAAAAACATCCCATGAACTTATGTCCATGAAGCAAAAACATACCTACTGCTTATAATTCAAAACACCTCACTGCACTGGAAATCGTGGGGACAGGAATACTGTACTGTAAATGGTGAAGACTTGTAATACCCTCCCCCACCTGGAGGCAGTGCTACACAATACACATTTTTATAGAGAATTTGCATCCACTCCCCCTCCCCCCAAGACCAACAGCAAAGATTAAAACACCCCCATACACTAATTGGGGTCATGCTGATCCTATGTTGCAATTCTGGGTGAAATTGGCCCATAAGTGTAGGAGTAGCATGACCAGCACACAAACAAGAAGAAGACGGCGTGCAGAGCACGACACTTGCAAAATCCATAAAACAAATTTGACCTCAAAAATAATTGGTGCTTAAATTCATTGACCAAATATGCAACACCTCTTCAAATTTCAAGTGAACCGGATAAAAATTGACAATTTTAAAATTTGGCCTATGTTGACCTTTTGGCCGGTGTAGACCTACAAAATAATTGGTGGTTGAATTCAGTTACGTGAAATATATATATATATATATATATATATATATATATATATATATATATATATATATATATATATATATATCTTCTTCTTCTTCTTCTTCTTTCAGCTGCTCCCGTAAGGGGTCGCCACAGCGGATCATCCATATGATCCGCATAGTGATTTGGCACATGTTTTACACCGGATGCCCTTCCTGATGCAACCCTGGTCGCCTCTTGCGACACAGGGATCTGACACACCTATTTTAACCGGGGTATACACCGGACCAGTACACTGGTACTCATTTCGCTGACCTCGGAAGGATGACAGGCTGAGTCAACCCCCTGGTGTATTAATTCAGTGGCCCAACGGGGCTTGAACTCAGGACCTTTTGGATCCCAAGCTGCTGCCCTAACCACTGCGCCAACCCCAGGCAATATATACATACATACATACATACATACATACATACATACATACATACATACACTAGCGATACCCATGCACATGCACGGGATAGCAGTACAACATAGCTGGTAGCAGACGACAGACCGTACACGGGGAATGACAAAAATACGCATTGTGCAAAATGCAAGTGGTACTATGGAACGCCAAGACTTCCCAAGCATTGTCGGCATGTCCGCTAAGTGTCACAGCAATTTCATAGGGATCGTGAAACGGCGAACCGAGTTTTTAGTGTGCAAGCTTGGTATTATAATAGAGATATCCTCTTCAAATTTCAAGTCAATCAGATGAAAATTGAGGATTTTAGAAATACTACCTTAGTTGCAGACCTTGGGACTATGTTGACCTTTTGGTCTGTGTTGACCACAAAATAATTGGGTGGTTAAATTCAGTGACCAAATTTGCAACTCCTCTTCAAATTTCAAGTCAATGGGATTAAATTTGACAATTTTAGTAACTCGGCCTATGTTGTCCTTTTGGCCTATGTTGACCTCAAAAATAATTGGTGGTTGAATTCAGTGACCTGATCTGCAAATCCTCTTCAAATTTCAAGTCAATGAGATTAAAATTGAGGATTTTAGAAATACCTCCTGAGTTGTTGACCTTGGGATTATGTTGACCGTTTGGTCCATGTTGACCTCAAAAATAACTGGCTGGTTGAATTCAGTGACCTGAAAAAAAATCCTCTTCAAATTTCAATTCAATCGGATGAAAAATGAGTATTTTAGTCATCTCGCATAAGTTGACCTTTTGATCTATGTTGACCTAAAACAAAATTGGCTAGTCGAATTCATTGACCTGAAATGTAAATCCTGTTCAAATTTCAAGTCAATCGGATGAAATTTGAGGATTTTAAAATCTTGCCGAAGTTGTTGACCTTTGGCCTATTTTGACGTTTTGACCTTTTGACCTCAAAAACAATAGGCTTATGACAAACTCTACCATGTGGTGAAGTTTCGTGAAGATCGGTTTAAAATTGTGACCTGTAGGTGACAAACAGACAGACATTGTGATGACAGACAGATGGACAGATGGACATTCAGAATAACTAAATCGACTGACCAATATACTTGTAAATTCTTCGATTTTGCAAGTAACAAACACACAAACACCGGTCCGTGAATTATAGTAAGGATGAATGAAGAAAGGGGGAAGTGATTGTGAATTTCACATTCCATCTTTATTTACTTTTAACATTGTTCTTATAACAAACGGGGACGAGGCCAGGCAATAAAGTGCCGAGGTTGGACAAAAATGTTAACAAAGCAATTTCACCTGAAATGGGTTATTTGGAGGTATCTCTAACCACACAAAAAATTCCACTCGAATCCATCCATGGAAAATATTCGTTTTCACTGAAAATCCAAGATGGCTGCCGCCGCGGAGCGTAAAGTATTGAAATAGGAATAACCTTGCTGGAAATCAACATAGAAACAAAAATAAAGTGTCTAATCCTACTATTTTTGAGGTGCTCTTCCATTTAAAGTTACTTTAGAGGAGATTAGAAGATGTGTTCACTTTTAAATCCTCTAAAAATCCTAATTTTGGCCTAAAATTACCCTTAAATGAGCTAAATTAATTGTCTGAACAACTGGCTACAATCTTTGACATATGTATGCAAACACTAATTTATTTTATACACATATTTGATTATTTTATAGACATTATATACATATATAGTAAACACACCTTAATTTATGGATAGTCCCGCTTCATCATCATCATTTTCCACCTCATTTTCTTCAATGTCCACAGGTGGACCGTTCAAACAGGTAATGCCCTTGCATTGACCACAAGATGGAGTGCAATGGAGCCCATTTTTGCGGCATGTACGCGTTCTTCTGTTGCAATTTCCAGCACAATTGCATCGCATTATGTTAAGTAGTCGATCAGGTGCCGGCAGCTGAGATATTTTGACGGGATATAAGCCAGAAGGAGAAGTCGTCCATCCCCATTCTTCTGCAGGAAGATCATTACCACACCACACCATGCCTGAACCTGATGGTATGTGCGATGACTATGGAAAATGGCTGCATAAAATGTTGGTGGAAGCTTCTCTGGTGACACATACTGTGTGGCAGTAGCCACTTTCTGCTGAAACTTGTCCACTCTTGCTGAGTCAAGGGTCAGAGATGTTGTGCAGCCATAGATGATCAACAAGGCATCTTCTCCAGCTCTTTCTATACCTGCTTTAGATGAAGATGGAGACATGAATATTGAACTACACCGCTCTAGTTCTGCATATTTCTTGAGTACTGAAACTTTGCCAATCCCATACGGTCTAGACGTAGTGTCACACCCACTGAAAGCATGCAGAAAGAGCAGGGCGCCAGAGAGTGATGGGTCAAGCTTCTTTGCCAAAGTTGTCACACACACTGTTTGTTTGGACGTCACCATGTATAAGTCTTTGTCAGCAATACTGGCATGATGCGTTAGCAGCTGGAACAAATCAGAATCCTTGGCGACGACAGCTGTTGGCTTCTCTTTGGTGTGAAGACATGCTGACATACATATCTTGTAGTCAGCATCACCTGTTGCATGTTCAACGGCGATATCCGCTTTTGGTCATTTGCTCTGCAAGTAGATTGAATGCTTGCTTGTTGGAAGGATTGGCAAGAAAGCTCTTCTTGGTCATGGTTACATACACTTCTGGTGAAACCATAACTGTAGCACCTATATCATTCCCCATCCTGCAACAATATGTTTCATCCTTTGAGCTCGATCCATGATACCCATCAAACACAACCAAAGCATGACGATACGATTGCTTGATGTGTCGGACGTACATTTCACAGATCTCTGAGTAGCTGGCATTTTTAGGCTATAAGAATTTATGAAGCAGGCTACCACCATCAATGATATACTGCATACTCATGTCACAGGACTTTACACTACTGCTCTCTGGAACAAGCTTGAGGAGATGGTGAATTATTTCCGATTTATCCCCAATCCTCATGCACATGTTTGTTAAAGAGAGATGGTGGGAAAAAGCACATCTCATATCGGAAGAGATGTGGAAGTGGTTTGTCACCATTGAAACCTGAAAGAACAAAACGCTGATAGAGACACTGTGAATCCATCTCAATTTGTTCACCAGAAGATGTTTTCACATGAGTAGCTGATGCCGGAATCTTAACTTGATTCTTCTGAGAAAACTTGTATTCTGCGACAGATTGTCCGACCATGGAATCAAGGATCTTCTTTCCAACACTTTGAGCCTCATCTGCATTCACAGAATCATTTGCCACCAAGCCAGTTGATAGACTTACAATTTTCAATGATGGTTTGTTGAATACGCCACGCTCAAGGAACACTTGGAGAATCTTCTGTATATCACTCATGTCACGACGTATCCGGGCTGCTGCTAACTCACGATGTTCATCAGGTGTATCCATAAATAAACCAGCTATCGCGAAAATGGACTGGCTTATATTGGCACACACAGCTCTTGAGAGCAGGAAGAGAAGTCGAGTGCTGTCACTGAATCCATGCCCTTGGGTTAAGCCGCCAGTTGATTTGATGCTGGCCATCAGAACTTGCTCTATGAAGAGGTCTGTGCAAATTCCTGACCACGCACTGTCACTTCTTCTGACTGGAAAGAGACCATTCATAAATGCCCTATATACATCTGGATGGGTTTGTTCCAGGTCAATCATTCTTGGGATGAACAAAGCCAAAGACTTCGTACAGTTGTTGTGACCGGCAGCAGCAAGAAAAGGGTGCATTTCATGCAGTGACTGCAAATACAGAGGCCAGCAACCTATACGAGCAGAGCGAATGAAGGACCTAAGAATGGATACCATATTTTGGTATTGTATCCACAATCTTGCAGTCCCATAGCTTTGTATTGATGCACGCCAATCTTCAAAAGCAGTGCGGATGTTGCTCAATGCATCGCTCTGTAGTGCATCATCCAGAGTCATGCTTCTGTCTTCTACGCCTTTGACAAGCTGAGAGATATCGTTGGAGCTGCTGGGGTGTTTGGAGTTTGAAGGTTGGTTTTCGCTGAGAGTTGATGAGAGTCAAATCTAATATTTTGGTACCCGAAGCCAACACACCGGATGGAGAACAGGAGCCTCACTGACACACAACCGACTCGTACGGTGGTTTCCCGAGCACTGACTGTGTCTGACTCACTGTAGTCAGTGAGCCACAGCCCGGCAGTACGACCCTGCTGCTGTTGCTGCTGCTGCTGCTGCTGCTGCTGCTGTTGTTCATATAATTTTCACATTTTCCCTCAATATTATACCAAAAATGACGTTGTTTTTGACATTTGAACATGAATGCCACCTTATATGTCCTTGAAAATATTTCCAAGTGAAAGGTCACATCAAAATTAGTTGGATTAGACACTTTATTTGTGTTTATATGTTGATTTTCAGCAAAGTTATGCCTTATTTCAATATTTTACGCTCTGCGGAGGTGGCCATCTTGGATTTTCAGTGAAAACGGGTGTTTGCCATGGGTGGATTCGAGTGGACTTTTTGTGTGGTTAGAGATACCTCCTAAGAACCCATTTCAGGTGAAATGGCTTTGTTAACATTTTTGTCCAACCTCGGCACTTTTTTGGTTTTACTTTTACTGGTCTAGACAGGGACAATGCAAACATGATAGGCCGAATGGCCTTCTCGTATGCCAAAATTTCCTGTGTAACATTGTTAGAACAAACAAACAGGAAGAAATGGGGAGGGGGGACAGAGAGTTGAGGTGAGGGTGAATGGAGTTGGAAGAGGGAGATTGACACGTTGAGAAGGGGGGAGGATTGAGGACTTGGTGTTGGAAGGGGAAATTGAGTACTTGGGGTTTGGGGCAGAGAGGTGACAGTTGGAATCGAGGGGGTTGAGGCCTTTTTGGGGGGGGAGGGAGGAGTTGAGGACACTGGGTTGGGAGGGGTTTGAGTATTTGAAGGAGGAGGGAGGGGAGCACAATTTGGGTGTGGTGGTAGTGGAGGCAGAGAGAGGACAGAGTTGGGAGGGGATTGAGGACTTGGGATGTTGTGTGTGTGTGTGTGTGTGTGTGTGTGTGTGTGTGTGTGTGCGTGCGTGCGTGCGTGCGTGCGTGCGCGCGCGTGTGTGCACATGTGTGCGTGTGTGTGTGCGCGTGTGTGGGGGGGGTGTTAGGGGCCGAAAGTCACATTAAACATTATGCAGAATTTCCATGGGTCTGATGGGTCTTTTGAGTTCTCTCGGTATTTTAAGTCCTCGGGGTCTTTTGGATCCTCTCGGTCTTTTGGGTCTTTTGAGTTTTTTGGGTCGTCTGAGTTTTTTTGTGTCCTCTGGTCATTTGGATCCCCTGGGTCTTTTGGATTCTCCAGATATTTTCGGTGTTCGGGGTCCTCAAAGTCTTTTGCATCCTCTGGGTTTTTGGGGTCCACTGGGTCCTTTGGGTATTTTATGTATTCAGAGTCTTTTCAGTTCTCGGGGTCTTTACGGTCTTTTGGGTTCTCAGGGTATTGTAGGTTTTCGGGGTCTTTTCAGTCTTTTGTGTCATGGGGGTATTTTCAGTATTTTGAGTCTTCTGAGTCTTTTAGGTAGTTTGGGGTCTTTGGGGCATTTTGGTTATTTGGTTTTTTTTTAGGTCTTTGGTGTCTTTTGGGTTGTTAAGGGGTCTTTTGGGTCTTCGGGGTCTTTTGTCTCTTCGGGGTCATTTCAATCTTTTGGGTCTTTTAGGTCTTTGGGGTATTTTGGGTCTTCAGGATTGTTTGGGTCCTCAGGGTCATTTAGGTCTTTTGGGTACTTGGGGGGGGGGGAGTCTTTTTTTGTCCTTTAGGTACTTTGGGTTAAGTATTTCAAGTCACAATTGTGGGAGATGTCAGGTCAGCTGTCCAACCAATGAGTGAAGAGCAGACATACATACATATATATATATATATATATATATATATATATATATATATATATATATATATATATATATATATATATATATATATATATATATATATATATATATATATATACGTATATATATATATATATATATATATGTATATACATATATATATATATATATATATATATATATATATATATATATATATATATATATATATGTACATACATACGTACATACATACATACAAGTTTATTAAATCATTACTTCGAAAAATTAAACAATAATTTAATGCAAAGTATGGGGGAGGGGGGAGAGTAAGAGTGGTGGATGTTGTCCAAACCTGAAAGCCTCACCTGGATCCACCCCTAAAGTGTATGTTCAACACATTCCATCCATATACAATTATAATTTGAAATAAATTTCCATGGGACTGAGCATACTTGTTAATGATTCATTCATAAGTGATGACCAGACTAAGGTGGGATTATAATTTATCAACTAAATTCTTTCTAAGTGAATAAACCATCAGTATGCTCTACAATATGGGGTTAAATGGGGGCATAGTAGTAGTAGTAGTAGTAGTAGTAGTAGTAGTAGTAGTAGTAGTAGTAGTAGTAGTAGTAGTAGTAGTAGTGGTAGTAGTCGTTGCACTAGTTGGCTGGTCTGTGTTTGATCTAGTGTTGTAGTAGTAGTAGTAGCAGCAGCAGTCTAGATCAATAGCACATTTCATTGAAGTCAAATCATTCTTGTGGAAGTAACATGAAAATATAAGCTTTAAACATGAGTGGACACGATGTGGCAGATACTGGTATGTATTTGGAAAATATAAGTTGGTGGCAATTTTGTGGCTTTTTTCCTTACTTTGAGTCTAACCAGCAACAGCAGGAAGCACATTATGTTTTAGCAGAACGAAAAATAAGGAAATTGTAGTCTGATGTTTATTGTGCGAGCCAGAATGGGATGTAGCATTTTTGAAAATTGCTTGAGCTGAAAAAAGGACAAAATAAACAAAAAGTTTAATTCGTGATGTTGCATGCAAACATGCGTCTCGTTACAAAATGTGAAAAAGTGACATCATAATAAAGTACACTCATCGTCTTTCAAGAATCCACACAATAATAATTGATGGGGAATGAATGATTCTATTTACAGGCCTCGAATGTGTTATCAATCGGAATACCAAAACGTCTCCTTTAATTCTCAAAATATGAAAATCTTCATTTTCTCAGGTGTATTTCCCCACTGAGCTCTTCCATTTCCCTCTAAGTCATAATTCTGAAGCCACACACTTAATCTCCTCTCACATTTTAAGTTTTTGTCAGAATAAATGAACTCCCCCCCCCCCCCAAAAAAAAAAGAAATGGATTTGCAACTTTTGGTAAATTGTCGTACAATTCTTATTCAGCTCGTGATCAGATGATAACTTGCACGTCATCAATAGGCTACACATTGTTTCCCTTCATTAACTTTTTATTTCTTCCTGAAGTGTGAGTCAAACTCGATCAATGACATGTACAACAGTGAATCGCACAAAGGTGCTAAATTTCCATGAAAGCATTCATTGAAACAAGCACAACACTGTCTGGGTCCTAATCTCACACCTCCCAACCCCCAGGAGTACCTTTCAATCCGAGTTCCCCTCCACTCCCACCTCTTATTTGTCTGTGTGTTGTACCGTCCTCCAAACAGTGACTACTTCATATATATATTTATATATATATATATATATATATATATATATCTATATATATATATGTATGTATATATATATATATATATGTATATATATATGTATGTATATATATATGTATATATATGTATGTGTATATATATGTATATATATATATGTATATGTATATATGTATAGCCTGGTGTTGGCGCAGTGGTTAGGGCAGCGGCTTGGGATCCAAAAGGTCCTGAGTTCAAACCCCGTTGGGCCACTGAATTAATACACCAGGGGGTTGACTCAGCCTGTCATCCTTCCGAGGTCGGCGAAATGAGTACCAGTATACTGGGCCGGTGTATACCCTGGTTAAAATAGGTGTACCATATCCCTGTGTCGTAAGAGGCGACCAGGGTTGCGTCAGGAAGGGCATCCGGCGTAAAACATGTGCCAAATCACTATGCGGATCATACGGATGATCCGCTGTGGCGACCCCTAACGGGAGCAGCCGAAAGAAGAAGAAGAAGAAGAAGATATATGTATATATGTATATATGTATATATGCATATATATATATATATATATATATATATATATATATATATATATATATATATATATATATATATATGTATATATGTATATATATATATATATATATATATATATATATATATATATATGTATATATATATATATATGTCTCTGTCTCTGTGTCTGTGTCTGTGTCTGTGTCTGTGTCTGTGTCTGTGTCTGTCTCTGTGTCTGTGTCTGTGTCTGTGTCTCTGTCTCTGTCTCTGTCTCTGTGTCTCTCTCTCTCTCGTCATGGCCACTCCTTGCTTCTTGTCGTGAGTACCCCTTCTCTGCTGTGCTATTTGGTGCTTGCACTTTTCCCATGTGTTCGTTTTCTACTTGTGGACTTTGCCTGTGTTTTTTTTTCCTTCCTGTCTGGAGAAGAAAGAAAGAGAGAGAGAGAGCCCACGGTCTCGTGTCAAGAAAATCGTAGGCCGAAGGCCTGTCATGGCCGCCAGGGGAGGTTTTTCTTGTTCACTGTGACCGTGTTCTTTGTTAATTCTCAACTTTAATCGTTGATTTCTTGGTGATTGTGAAACGCCAAGTTCTCTCGGTAAAGTTTACTAACTTGTTTTCTTGAGTTTGAATGGCGGATGAACGTTTCCGTGTCGAGATGTTTGAGTCACTAACTCGTAAACACGATGTGTTTTTCTTCCCTCCCAGTGAGGTGGAACTTAACGATGTGCTTTCCGCCATCGGTAACATCGTTGGGTTACATAAGGTTCGTGCTGCTTCTCGCATGAATAAGAAGTTTGTGGTGTTTGTGTCGGAGGAACACGTGGTCGCCACGGTGGTTGAGCATGGCCTGTTCATCGAACCAAACACTTACCTCTCTGTGTTCACTTTACAGGCCCCAATAGTTAAAGTTAACATTAATAATATTCCACCATTTATAAGGAACCAGGACTCGTGTAACCAGTTAAACAAGTTCGGTAAGGTTGTGTCGAGGATCTTGATGGTGCCGATGCGTCATGTTAGTGATAAATTTAACCACGTCATGTCCTTTAAAAGAGGGGTTTATATGATACTACCTGAAAATGGAAAAACACTGAATGTTGTACTCGGTGTAAAAATCGACGGGTTTGAATATAAAATGTTTGCCTCCTCAGAGGTTATGACGTGTTTTGGGTGTGGAGCTTACGGGCACGTGGAGAGTGTTTGTCCCAATGCGGTTACACCGCAGGAAAGTGAAGGGGCCGTGAGGGACGATTCTTCCTCACCACAAACTAATGGGGAGAAGGTGAATCGGGAGCCCAGCCCCGCCCCCCCCCCCACCGGCTGAGGTGTTCGACGAATTGGACTCGTCCACCCCGACCGGCGTTGGAGAGAGGGTGTGTAATCGTGTCCTAATTAATCCACCCCCACCAAACGAGGAAGTGAAAGTGGTTGCTTCCTCTCCTTTACCATCCACTGTACAGGACAGTGTGGACGATATGGAGGTATCTGTTACGGATACCAGGAAAAAAGGCCAAAAACGGTCAAATGTTGATGCCTTTGATGCAAATGAGCAGAATAAGGTCCAGATCGTGTCAGGCTCGGTGGATCTCCAAGGTACGTCTGACATTGGAAACCCCTTGGTGGTACCGGGGTCGTGTGCGGATGTGGAAACTTCGCTTGCTCCACTGGCCGACTCCGAGTGGGACACAGAGAACAGTGAGGTATCTCAGGATGTTTTAAGTGTTTGTCCTGTTAGCCAAACTTGTTCAGACGAGTTAACAGCTATGTCTGACAGTGATGGAGAAATAGATAAAGGGGAAAATCCCTGTGAGTCAAATGTCAACCCCTCCCTCATAGATGATGATGATGATGTAAGGGTTGTCGAGGGGAAGGACATGGACAAGGCAAATTTGGAGGGGTCCGTAAACAGAGAAGAACTTTCTGTTGAGCCAAAAGTAAGTGTTCCACAAGTAATAGGAGAGGCCATAGATGAAGTACTTGAATCAGATGAAACCTCTTCTACCCCACATTTCAGTGCTTTAAGCTCTCAAGAGGATGAAGGGGGGAAACGACACAACCTCAGTGTCTCAAGAAAATGCGATTAAATTCCTGGATGATACATTCAGGAAAAGATACGTAAAATTCAAGGATTACTTCCCGAATTTACACGATTTCATTAAAACTGCAAAGAGTATGATTCGTGAACCTTATCAGGTTAACATGTCAGATCCTCAGTTCCAAAGGTTAAGCAAATGTGTTACTCGGGCTGGTAAAAAGCTTCAAGAATAACTAACAGAATGGAGATAAAAGTGGCATCCCTGAACATCAATGGAGGCTGCAGTGGTGTGCGTCGCCTCCAGGTATTTCAGCTCTTCCAAAATGAAAAAAAATTGATGTGTTAATGCTACTGGAGACGCATGCAAATCAGTCTACTGAGGATGAGTGGTGTAAAATCTTTCAAGGTTATCTTTTTTTTTCGAGTGCGCTTGTTGAGGCCAAGGCTGGTGTGGCAATAGTGTTGCATCCTCGACTCCAGCCTTCGGAGATAACTTGTAAGGAAATTTGTAAAGGTTACTTACTGTCTGTGCAATTTGTCAGTAGTAACCTAAAGATTTGCATGACAAATGTTTACTGTCCTCGTGCTAACTGTGAAAGAGGTGCCTTTCTGTACAAGTTGGCAGAGTTTGTAAGCACCATTGACTTAACCATGTTGTTGTGTCTGCGGGGGGGGGGGTGACTACAACTGCACCCTTGATCTACAATTTGATCGGAACACTTGTGAGCCTCATCCATCCAGTGCAAGGCCTTTGGCACAGCTCGTCAAAAAGTATTAACTGGTGGATGTGTGGCGGGTACATAACCGTAATATCCGTCAGTATACATGGGTTTGTGCATCAAGAAATGTTTTGACGATGGCTCGCCTCGACAGATTTTATGTTAATCATGAAATGGTAAACATTGTTAAGAACTCTTATATAAGGCCGTCTGGTTTTTCTGATCATCACATGATTGTTATGGTGTGTGGCTTTCCTCATCATGTCTGTGGAAGTGCATGTTGGACTTTTAATTTGAAACTTTTACAAAGTGCACATTTTATAGAAGCTTTTTAAATGGTTCGGGAAAAATGTGAGTCACAATAGGGCTCATATTTGATTTTAAGACAATGGTTGGACTGCACAAAGTCCCAAATCAATTTTTTTTGCCAACAATACTGCTCTTACAACACATACAACGCTTTTGGTGTGACATCTGCTTTAAAAAACGATATACTTATCTGCTAGCAGAAAGCTGGATTGTCTAGCGTGAATGTCCAGCAGTTGTCGGAGAAAAGGACCCATCTGGCTGAAATGGTGAAAGAGCGGGCGGCCGGTGCTTTCGTCCAACTGCGGAACGAAAAAATCCAACTTGACACACCAAACAAAGGGTTCTTCAATTTGGAAAAAACGGTCAAGATCTCTCAACAAATCCATACTTTGCGCTCTTCTGGTGGTGATTTTTTGACCTCCCAGAGTGATATCAAGCATGAACTAGAAGACTATTTTTCTAAGCTCTTCGCAAAAAGAGCTGTGAATGAGGAGAACAGGAAGGCGATGCTGAAACAGCTCCCTTCTCTGTCTGAAGACCAACAGCAATTGCTTGAGCCTGACATTTCTCTTGGAGAACTTACTGCTGCGCTCAAGGATAGCAAGGATGGGAAAGCCCCTGGACTAGACGACCTTCCGGCTGAATTTTATAAGGCTTTCTGGGACATTCTCGGCCCTACTCTTCTTGAAGTCTTTCAGGAGAGTGTTGAACAAGGTGAATTGCCATTGCGCTGCTGGAGGGCAGTTTTGTGTCTCCTTCCGAAGAAAGGAAACCTTCATGAGACCGCAAATTGGCGGCCTGTGTCACTCCTCAACACGGACTATAAAATATTGTCAAAAGCACTTGCAACCCGTCTAAAGGAAGTCATCTCTTTCTTGATTGGCACTGATCAATCATACTGTGTTCCAGAACGTTCCATATACGATAATATTTTTTTGGTGAGAGACTTGATCAGTCTCGGTCGAACTACATCTCCTGGTTTTGGTTTATTACTTTTAGATCAAGAAAAAGCTTTTGACAGTGTTAACCATTCTTTTTTGTGTGATGTATTAAGGAGAACAGGGTTTGGGGAAAAATTTATTGCTTATGTTAAGTTATTGTACAGAAATGCATCTTGTCTGCTGAAGGTTAATAATAGTCTTTGGTACCCTTTCCCCTTTCAGCGAGGCATCCGTCAGGGCCGTGCGCTATCAGGCATGCTCTACAATCTATCCGTTGAACCTTTATTAGTTTTACTTCGGAACTCCGTGTTAGGAGTCTCTCTTTCACAAAACTCCAAAGTCGTTGTTTCAGCTTATGCTGATGATATTTGGGTTGCTACTGCAAATCAAAAGATGTTTCTGAGGTCTCTCGTTGCCTTACCCAGATTGAGCTTGCTTCTACTGCAAGGGTAAATTGGAAAAAAAGTGTAGCTTTTTGGGTGGGCCCCAGATTGCCTTCCTCATCCCTGCCTGTTTTACCAGGAGGAATACAGTGGAGTAGTGAGGGGTTTAAATATTTAGGCTTATTTCTAGGAATTGAAGCGTATGAACAAAGAAATTGGGAGAACTTCCAAGAAAAAATTAAATTGAAACTGGCAAGGTGGAGAAGATTGTACCAACTTCTCTCGCTTAAGACATGCGTGTCAATCATAAACAACCTGGTGGTTCCATTTATTTGACATAAAGTTATCCCACTTGACTCTCCTAGATACTTGGTCACAGGCATTCAGAGGGTTCTGACTGATTTTTTCTGGGGTGGCCACCATTAGCTGGGCCCAGACGTGGTCTGCAGACTCCGAAATGCGGGTGTTCAAAATCTGATGCATATCCCAAGTCAGATAATGGCATTCCGAATTTCCACGATTAAGTGCTTACTGTACAGTGAGTGTGTTCCTTGGCGACCTCTCACAAACACCTGGCTGCAGAAAGCAGAAGGTCTGAAATATGACCGTGAACTTTTCCTCATCGACCTGCAACACGTTAACATGTGTCAGCTCCCCAGTTTTCATCAGAGCCTTTTGAATGCTTGGCAAGTCCTCGGAGTGCAACGTTTAGAGGTATCATATGATTCCCAAAAGTTTGTACATGAGCCATTAGTTCAGAATCCTTTATTCTCTAGAATTTCAACCTCCAGGTCGTTTATGCATTGTTTCACCAGTGTTGGAATAAACAGTGTGAGACCTGTTGCAGCCATCCTTGAATGCCTGGCTACCTGTAAGCTCACTTTCATCAAAAACTGGTGTTCATTCTGCTCGTATTGTGGAAAATGTCTTGAAAGCAGTAATTCAAACCTTTCATGGACTAAACATCGGGTGGACTGGGGTGGATGAAGTGGTTGACTCACGTCTCTATTTCCCTGAACTTCAAATTTCCTCAAAAAAACAAGAGGGTGTGTTCTCCTCAAACTTAGAGGAAATTGGTGTGTTTCACGTCATGGGGAAAACGGCTATCTACAGCATATGTCTGGAAGCATGTATACCTGGTTTTAAAAAAAACTGTTGAAAAATCGTTGGAATGAGACCTTACCTGCTGGAGCTTTTTTAACTCCAGTGTGGAACAAAATGTATAGTTCTCCAACTCTTTGGCGAATTGGAGACCTGAATTGGAGACTAGCACATCAAGCCATGGTCACACAGGCATTACTCCATAAGTTTAATTCTTCTGTTCCAATTTCTTGTCCTTTTTGTGATTTGATTGAAAATGTTGCCCACGTTTTTATTGAATGTAAGAGATTGGTACCCCTCTTTCTCTTCCTTGAACAGCTTTTCGATAAATTTAATTTTGTTTTTTCCTTTCCATTCTTTATTTATGGATTCCGGGGGGAATTATAAAAGTAAACCAGTCCTCTCATTTTTGTCTTTTCTGTTGGGCATTGCTAAACTGGCAATTTATAAAACCAGGAAAGCAAAATGGAAGGGGGAAAATGCAAATGTGCTTTTGTGCTTTAAAGGTATGGTTTTTGCACGAGTAAAAATGGAGCAGGCTTATCTTTTGAGCCTGAATATTGTGGGTGATCAGTGGTGCACTGATGAGGTTTTGAGCTTCTTTTCGTGATGGAAACAGTTTGTAAAAGTGTAAAGTACTTGCACTTACTTTTTGCATATATGTATTATTCTGTGGTGTGTTATGACATGAACAGACACCCTTGTTAACCTCCGCCATCTTCGAAGATGGATGGAGGTTACTGTTTTCACCCCCTTTCTGTTTGTTTGTTTGTTTGTTTGTGAACAGTATTACAGAAAAACTCTTCGTCGGATTTCGACTAAAATTGGTGGGGGGGTTAGGTATGGTCCAAGGATCATGCCATTAAATTTTGGACTTGGTCCCCCCCCGCCCCCAAAAAAAATTGTTAGAGAATTTTTTTTTTTTGCATTTCTACATGTTTTAAGTGATTTCCAACCCCCCCCCAAAAAAATTTGTTACCTCCCCCAAAAAAAATTCTTAGAGAAATTTTTTTTTGCATTTCTACATGTTTTAAGTGATTTCCAACCCCCCCCAAAAAAAAAATTGTAAGAGAAAAATTTTTTTTAGCAACTTTTTTTTCAACAAAATTTTGATTTCTTTTTTTTGCATTTCTACATGTTTTAAGTGATTTTCAACCCCCCGCCCCCCCCGACAAAAAAAATGTTGAAGAAAAGAACTATAACTGTCAGCACTGTTGACATCATATTTAATGAATAAGATATAAGGTTCACTTGAGTGACCCAGCAGTGTTGGTGGCGGAGGTTTTGCACTCTCCTGAGTGCTCCCCCTCTAGTTTGTATTGCTTTTATTGAATTTATTTTTGCTGTAAAATCGTTTGGATTTGTTTTTATGGAGTGTGCTTTTTCTGGTGTGTTTTGATACTTTTATTACAAAAGCATACAAAAGTCTCTATCTATATCTCTATATCTCTATATGTCTCTCATACAACATGGACCAACTTTTAACCTCTCATCCCAACACTCTCTTCCGATTATGTGTCGTTTCAATTGTCACCATGCAACTTGGCTGGGTGTTGTACCTCTCTCACCAACCACAGCCCTTCAGCAAAGGACTTCTGTGACTCTGTAGAACTGACTTGATCTGTGAACTTTCCAAGCGGAATTTTTCCCAATGGCAAATCCTACCTTCTGGACTCTGATGACAAACTTCCCTGCAAATGTCTCCTACTCTTCCTTTGCTCCAATTGGTTCATCTAATCATGTGCTTGTTGGAGTAAACTTCTCTCTGACTATTCTCGGCAAGTCTGACAGTTCATTTTGGCAGTTTGGCAGAAACTGCAAGTACCCAGGTAAAAATATCATTCCTTTCCTGTAGTAATTCTCAGCAGTCTACTGTAGAATATGAGAGTACAACTCTCATATACTATTATTCTAACTGCAGCATTTTTCCTGGGAGTCATCACACTTTTGGTCTGGTCCCCTAGATCTACTGCCCTTGATATTAACTCAGCCTAGGAATTCTTCTACAGAAACCTTCTTTCTCTCTCTCTCTCATGCACAGATTCAGCCTATCTTGTCTTCAATTATCCTACCATGAATAGTGTAGTGAGGAAGTTGCTCTGAATCGACTTGCCTTCTCTTTCTGGAAGGAAAACCTCACTGAAAGCAATCTCAGATCATTTCAAAAAGTCTGCAACAATTGTCTCCACTGTCCACTCTCAGCAAAGCCAAAAAACAACATCTGTCCAACTTCAAAAATGACCTTTCAAACTTGTCTTCCTCCTCTAAAAGCTGGTGGTGTCTTGTAAAGTCCGTCTCTGGTGTATGCTTCCCTTCCTTCCATTCCCTCACTTCAAATGGCAGCACAGCCAACTCCGCTTCATGAGAAAGCATTCCTCTATTCTTGTAGGCATTAAATGCCTCAATTCTGTGTTTGCTTCCAAATCTTGTGTCCCCTCGCTCTTGCTCTCGCTCTCGCTCTCTATGGACCCACCCTACCCAGTTGTACTGCTCTTAGACTCTCTTCTTTCTTTTGCACCTGTGAAGGTGGAGAAGTTTGTTGCATCCCTCTACTCTGATTCTGCAACTGGACAGGATGGCATCAGCTTCTGTGTCCTAAAAACTGCTCTGCTGCTATTGCACATCCTCTCTCTCTTTGCCTTTTTCACCCTGTGATTTGTGCTCGGTCATATTCCGTCTGCATGGAAGTCAGCCAAAATCACTGCATTACATAAATCAGGTGCAAAAACCGATCCCGTTAACTACAGACATCAGTTTGCAGCCAATCATCAGCAAGCTCATGGAATCCATCATCGTAGTTGATATAAAATACTTCATTTCTTGAACACCCTCATCTCAGATCATCAATTTGGATTCAGACCAGGTCACAATACCTTGGACATGCTACTTCTACTCACCCAACAATGGATGGAGACACTCGATGTCAGACATGAGATCAGGGCCATCTCTGAGCAAGACATCTCTCAAGCTTTTGATACAGCTGGCATCCCACCTTGCTCTCCATTGCTCTGCCTATGACATAAAGAACAACTCCACACATGGCTTACTAACTTACTCTATTCTTGTAGCCAACATATACCTCTCAATGGAATCCTCTCATCCCCTCTCTTTGTCAAGGCTGGAGTATCCCAAGGCAGTGTTCTGGGCCCCATCCTACTCCTAATCTTCATCAACGATCTCTCTGACTCTGGAAAATCATATTTCTCTTTGCTGATGACTTCACCCTCTGTCATAACATCCCCCATTAGTCAGTTCGGCAGGCAGCAGCCTCTTCCCACTCTTCAGACCTTCATAGACTCAAAGATGGTCACATACTTTGAATATATCTTTCATTCCTGACAAATCTCGACTCTCTCCCTCTGAGACGACAGTCCAGCGAACCCTCCCATTTTTCTTTACAATCCTCTTGAACAACTTGTGTCACTCAAACCTTCAGGTCTCACATCAGTGATGATCTTTCTTCGGCAAACCACATTTCAAAGTTAGGCTCCAAAGCCAGTCACTGACTGGGCATCCTCCGTCATGCAAAGTCCTTTCTTTGCACACCTGAACTCTAATCCACCAACAAAGCCTTCACCTGCAGTTTGATGGAGAACTACCCTCCCCTCTGGGCTGCCCACCTTGCCTCACACCTCACTTAGCTTGACACCATGGTGATCAAGGCCTTCAATATTGTTGCGGGCTGGCAAGATCGGGTAAGAAGACCACAAGGTGGGGGAAGCTACGTCGATTCCCACCAGACTACCCGGAATTGTAGGCCGTCGCTCAGGGATATTTTCGTGACGCGGCGGGTCGCTTAACCAATCGTGGATGCCAATAACTCAACCGCGTGACCGAGGGTCCTCCCGCAATGGAATCTGGTTACCTAATTAACCATGCAGTTTAACCACCGGGGAACCATGCCCTCAGTACGCCTTGTCCAAACCGGATCACTCTACCGGATCGGATCACCTTTCCGGATCGGATGCAGCCGAGCGACACTGCCAAGGACGTCCCGGCTAGAAGGAATGGTCCGTTGGGAATAAAGACCCAGCTAAACCTGGATTTTAACCATGCTGGACCAATGAGAGAAAAGACACAGTCGAGCTGGGAACATGTCTACAACAATTATTTATTTACAATAAGCGAGGAAAAGCATGTGGCATGACAAAGGTTTATTGGGTATGTAACGCAGGGAAAGATGAGAGGGATGTGGGGGGTGCGACAATTATACAAGCAACTTACCAAAGCAGACACAGTGCAGACTTGTTGTGAGATTATTCACAGTAACAACAATAAAATATCTTCTACAGGCTTACTTAACAGACAGGCGCCAGCACACTCAGCCACACACACAGAAAAAGAAGAAATCACAAATGTGAAGGATTCTTGCAGCCAGGGAGGGAGGGAGTGGAGGTTGTCGTTTTTGGTACCTGAGTGTTTTGGGGGAAGGATGCTCCGTGGTGCGGCACCCGACAATGGCTGCGTTATTCTGGCCACAGCCGCACATGTGGAGATCGTGTTCTGAACAGGAGGAGCTTGAATGGAGAATGGCGGAGTCCAGCGGGCCAAGGTGGAGCAATAGGCAGGACGCCTGGTCGATGTCGTGTGGGCGGAGACAAGTAGCAGGAACACCAACTTCTTCCACAATTCCACAATTTTCCTCAATTCTCAATTCCCCGAATTCCTCCTCAATTCTCCTCCATTCTCCTCAATTCACGGAGGACCTCTCCAAGCCCGGAGCTCGGGGAGGAGCCATGCCAAAACCGACGTCATCGTCTGAGCTGGGCATTCCGACTGGCTCTGACCCTTCACGTGGTCCGCCTTCCTGGGCTGGGTTTCGGCCAGACACCGGTATAGCCCGCCCACCTGGGTGCAAAACGTACGTGACACGTCGCGCATGTCTGGCCTTGGGCAGATGGATGGTGGTGCAGCTTAAAGCGTTTGTCCAGCCAAGCGTGCGCGTTGGGATTTTGCCTCAGTAAACGAGACTCCGGGTAGACGGTGGTACACTGTGGTAAGCGGGACAAGGGTAGCAAGCGAGGCAAATTTACCTCAGAAAATAAAAGGAGGGAATAAAATAAAAGGGAAAAATGATTTAATAACCTAACAAATAGCCCATCGCAACACACTCCCTTGTCTTCCCACTAGACAAAAGGTAGGGACCTTACAACACGTATATTAATGGAATAACTGACTCGGGACAACTATCTGTTGTATGCATGTGGTTCTGAGAACCGCAACAATATCATTGACATCTCCTGCAATGAAGCTGAGTTTATGAGCCTATCACTTTCACTTCACAGACAGATTGGTGGTCCCTCTGACTTCAGCCGTGCCCTTTCTGGTCTTGCTCTCTCTGTACTTCCTCTCTCAAGCATGCAACACATTCTTCCAACACATACCTTTATTTGGATGGTGTATAGGCAACCCACAGCTGCCTCAATCGTTCCCGAAAATAAAATAAAGACAACCCGGGTTAGGTGCATGAAGCAAAAACATTCCTACTGCTTTTAATTCAAAACACCTCACTGCACTGGAAAACGTGAGTACAGGAATGCTGTACATACTATAAAGGGTGAGGACTTGTAATGCACTCACCCACCTGGAGTAGCACAACGCAATACACATTTACATCGAGAATTTGCGTGTCCCCCCGTCCCCTCAGGTGTATGATCAGGCTATTATTATTGTCAGGTCAGGCCAGATCAGATCTGTGACTTGCTTCAGGTACCATGGAAACTTGTACTAACCTGTTTCAGGTTGTTGGCAACTAAACCGTCACCTCCACCAGGTTTTCTGGTGAGGAGGGTTTATTATGGATAGCGACACCCAGCCGGACTAAAAACAAAACCTGTCAAAGGGCATAGGAGTTCCTTGTGAGCCAACGCGAGTTCCTCGTGAGCCAACGGGAGTTTCTTGTGAGCCGTCTGGTGCCCAACTGCATCTGCAGATGTCTTCCTGCAGTGGGTAACCTTTCCTCGGAGGTTGGTGGCAGGATTTGCACTCCAGCCTGTTTGGAGCACAGACATCATCCCAACTGACTGGAAAAGGGGCCTCATTGTCCCTCTCTGGAAAGGGAAGGGTGATCGTCAGGACTGCAACAACTACCGAGGGGTGATGCTGCTCTCAGTGCAAGATCTTTGCGAGGATAACTCTTCATGGGGTTTGCCACAATCTGCTTGGGTTCCAGCACCCACAGCAGTCGGGTTTTACACCCAAGAAGTAAATGATTGACCGTCTCGTTGCTCTCCGGGTCCTCACCAAATGCAGATGAGAGTTTCGGCAGACGCTGCTTGCAGCCTATGTTGATCTCTTTAAAGCATTTGATTCAGTGAATTGGGATTCCCTCTGGAGGATTCTCGTTTTTCACAGGGTGCCACCAAAGTTGAACTGTCTGATTTCTCAACCATACTCTGGCACAGAGAGTGCTGTGAGGTTGTGGTGGTTCCATCTCTGACTTATTTCCAGTTGTTACTAGAATTAGTCAGGGGTGTGTACTGGCCCCCACACTTTTCAGCACTTGTATGTGCTGGATTCTGGGGAGGATATCAGAGAGATCAAGCTGTGGTGCATCATTTGGCAATGTCAAGATCTCTGACATTGATTTCACTGATGATTCAGTCATCTTTTCAGAGATGCTGGATATCCTAATGGGGGCCCTCTAGGCACTGAATGATGGGTCGGAGCTGCTAGGATTATGGGTTTCCTGGGTTAAAACTAAGATCCAGGTTTTCAATGATATCTTGGATGCTGCTATCTTGTCTGTACCTGTTTGTGGTGAGGATGTTGAAGTCACGGAGAGATTCACTTACATTGTCAGTGATATTCATGTCTCCACTGGCTGTGAGCCGGAGATCAATAAATGCCTGGGTCAGGCCTGGGGAGTTTTGGATTCACGGGATCGTTGGGGTGTGGCACTATCGGTACCTATGCAGGAGGACGAAAGTCCGAGTCTTAAAGTCCTTGGTGCTTCCAGTCTTGCTCTCAAAATATGAGACTTTGAACCTGACCAGGGATCTGAGATGGAGACTTTACTCTTTCAGTTTGAGGTCTCTTCAGAGAATGCTTGACTCTCACTAGTCAGACTTTGTGTCCTCCAAGCGGTTGCTGAGAGAGACTCAGATGAGATTTGTTACCTCTATATTCCGTGAGTATCAGCTGCGGCTGTACGGACATGTGACTCATTTTCCTGATGCTTATTTTACTCAGCTTTTAGTCTTTGTCCTGATATGGCTGCCACCGAAATATCCCAATGGATTCACACTGGTATGGACATTTATATTCCCTCCACGTATCTATCAAGTTAAGGTTCATTCCCATCCATGGTTCACTCCGGCTTGTGCATCAGCAATTGCTCATCACAACCACTTTTTTAGCAGTACCATGTGCAATGGTCTCTGTAGTCCAATTTTCTGTTCCACAAAGCAAGTGATCTCTGAAAAAGAGTTGTTGAGGATGCTAAGCAGCAATATGCATCTTCTATCGCCGATTCCATTGGGACTCAGCAGCTTGGCTCTTGTGACTTTTGGCGGATTGCCATTGGTCTACTCAATTGCAATAAATCTTCTATACCTCCTCTCTTTCATGGATCTGAAGTTGTTACTTCACCTCTGGGTAAGGCTAACCTCTTTTCAAATCACTTTGTTTCTAATTCTACCCTCAATGATCAGAGACACCTTCTTCCTGATCTTCCATCTCATACAGACTGTGATGTTACTGTTCCTTTTATCACTTCAAAGAAGGTTGCCAGAATTATTTGTTCTCTCGATGCCTTGAAAGCGACTAGTCTTGATGAAATCCCTGTGATTGTATTGAAGACGTGTTGTCCTGAACTGTCATCGACTCTTGCCAAGCAATACAACCTGTGCTTGTCTGCTTTGGTGTTTCCTTCATTCTGGAAAGTGGCTTCTGTTGTCCCTGGTTTTATGGGTGCTGGTGACCATTCTGAGCCAAGTAACTCTTGCCCCATCAGCCTGCCTCCTGTAATACGCAAGGTATTTGAATGCTTCATCATGAACAATTTCTCAGCCATCGACAGGACAATGAACTTCTCCCTGACGGCCAGTATGGCTTTCATCATTCCCGCTCTACTGGTGATCTGCTATCCTTATTTATGGATAATTTCAACAAGCATTGGAGCTCAAGGGTGAAGCTCGATTGGTTGCTTTGGATATCTTTAAATCCTTTGATAAACTTTGGCACAAGGGTCTGTTCCACAAGCTTCAGTTGTATGGTGTATCTGGAGTGATGCATTCAATCATTTCAGCTTTCCTTACAAATCACATGACGAAGGTAGTGCTCAAGGGTCAATTTTCTCCTACTTGCTCCATCAATTCTGGTGTTCTGCAGGCCTCTGTCCTTGGTCCCACTATGTTCCTTGCTTATATCAATGATCCACTGGTAGTGGCTGGATAAGAAAACCAGGGAACTAATGGTAGGATGTGGTTAACGCACAAAATATTTAACGGAGAAGAAAGTAAATACCCATGCATTTTTTTGTTAATGCAGTAAACTAACTTCGGTACACCACGGCACACCTGTCAACTCTCACGTTTTTGCCGTGAGACGCACGACTTTCTGTTGAAAGTCTCGTTCTCATGATAAATTCTCACACTTTTTAAAAAAAATCTCGGCACCAAAAAATATTTCCAACATTATTGCATTGCCACTGGTTTAACTGATGTTATAACCTTGAACACCGACAAATCCATTTGAAATGTCTTGTTACTGGGGATTCATTTTTCACGTGAAATCGCCACGAAATACTGGGAAATACTATCAATTTGCTGAAATAATACATCTTGATTACAAGGATTAAGATAGTTTTAATTCTTGTACAGCATTTGATCCGTTGATGAAAATAAATGTGTGTCTTGTTTGTTAATGTTGCTCGTTCATTTCTTTTAGTCCATGTCGTGGACTAAACAGTAACAACATGACATAAAAACCTATCTTCTAACTGAAAAAAAATATGGATGAATTTGGCACTAGAATGCAGGAAATTGCATCGAAGAGACACCAGAAAGCAAACATTTTCTGGGGGGAGGATGCCCCCAGACCTCTCTAGATTTTTCCGGCGTTTCGCACCCTCAATTTTCGGTCGCTTCGCAACCTCGATGGACACATTTTACATTTTCACTCTTTTTCATAATTAGGGGTTGACAGGTCTATCACAGGTGATGAAGGTTGTGGTCAAGTTTCATCGAAATTCTGTTCGTAGTTTTAGAGAAGAAAGTAAATATTTTTTTTGGGGGGGTGGCGGGGGGCAACATCCCCTGATACTCCATTCGACCCGGATTTTTTAAATGTAATGAACAAACGGGTGATGAAGGTTGTAGTCAAGTTTCATCAGAATTATGTTTTGTTTCTGAGAAGGAAGAAAATACTTCTATGGAGTAGGCAACTCCACCCCACCCCCCCAACACCCTGTAAACTCCCCCCATAGACCCCCTCAGACCCAGATTTTTTCAATGTCGTGAACAAGTTTTGGTACATCATGGGCGATGAAGGTCATGATCAAGTTTCATCGGAATTGCATGTGCAGTTTCTGAGAAGGAAACAAATACCTATTTTGGGGTATGATCCCCCCTCCCCCCCCAGAGACCCCCTTTTGTCGCAATTTTGTTTTTTTAATGCCATGAACAAACTTTGGTACATACCGGGTGATGAAGGTTGTGGTAAAGTTTCATTGAAATCGCATGTGTAGTTTCTGAGAAGAAAGCAAATACCTCTTTTGCGGGGGCAACCCCCCCCCCCCCCCAGTGGACCTCCTTAGACCTCGATTTTCTTTTTATGCCATGAACAAACTTTAGTACAACATGGGTGATGAAGGTTGTGGTCAAGTTTCATCGAAATTGTGTGTGTCATTTCTGAGAAGACAGCAAATACCTCTTTTGGGGATGATCCCCACCTCTACCCTGTATAATGTTGTGAACAATCTTTGGTACAGCATGGGTAATGAAGAGTGTAGTCAAGTTTCAAAAAAATTGTCTTTTCTGAAAAGAAAGCAAATACCTCTACAGAGGGGCAACCCCCCCCCCTCCATAAACTCCCTCCTTAGACACTCTCAGTCCCCGATTTTCTTCTTTTTTAATGCCCTGAGCAAAGTTTAGTACATCACGGGTGAATGAAGTTGTGGTTAAGTTTCGTCAAAACCATGTGTGTCGTTTCAGAGGAGATCCGAGTGTTCCCATAGTGACTGGCTAACTGACGGACATCGCACGATGCTGATACCTCACCTGAACTATGGTCCAGGTGAGCAAAAAATGTCAAAAAGATGTTGTGATGGCAATCCGTAAAAGGATTGTGGTGTATTGTGGTGTCGTTCCTTCCTTGTCATACCTTCCTCCTTTTTTTGGTTGCTTTTTGACGATTCCATCCCCACATGTCTTTTCACTTTTATAAAATGTTTGTTCAAACTTGTTATATTAGCAATAGGAACACCCAGGGAAAGGACCAAAGTCTCCTGTACCACCACAAACAGGGTTGCTACCTTTTTAGTCTTCCATCACCTTCACCTGCAGGTTTTGCATATTGAAACCTCTCAGCTCTCTATCGCTGGTCACTGATTATTTAATTTACTACTCCATTTTAACCTCACTCAGTGCAAGCTTCCCTTTCGCACGCTTCCCTCTCATTATAGTGTGCCCATTTTTGTTGGTGGGAATGACACATTCCTTTTTCCCTCTCATCCTTCGATATGGTTCACTACAACCATCATCCCATTTTGACCTGTGCATCTACTTGTGATGTTTCATGGTCTTTGTAGCCTTGTTTCTTGGTCCATCACATGTCTGCTTGTTTCCTGCTCACCAAATGTCAACCTGTGTTCAAAGAAAAATGCATGATCAGCTGCAGCACACAGTGTGATTGTGGGTGGTGTAACTAGTGATTAGTGGTTAACGTTAAACCACAGACAATTTTGTGAACATGCTGTCACAAAGCTTGGCAATGGAGAGTACAATAATTGCTTAAAGAGGAATCTTTTGATAGCCCTGTGGAAAAGTCAAAAGGTACAGTGTGGTTGAAGAAACCTCACTTATTTCTGAAGATATTATCCTGTGACACAGACACTCTTGTCCAGTCGATTGATGCCATCCGTGAAGATATCTTTTGTAGTGGAACGCAGCAATTACAGGTTATTTGGTTGATGTCATCATCATTCTTAAACTTCATGCCACCCAGCTGTGCTTTGAGTGGTACAAACAGATGAAAATAACGAGTTGATGAGTTTGGACCATATCGGAGGTAACTTCGAACTTTGTAAACCATCTGTGCTTGACTCATCGTGGCCATATTTGTTGTTTTAGGGTGACCATTATCATGCAGCAAAGTCACCACCTTGACACTATGTACATACCTGGCCATCATATGGCTGTTACTCATCTTTCTTTATTGCATAATAAGTCACTGTAGTAAGGTGCATTGGTGGTTTTTACACGTTCAATAAATTCCACGTAAATTAAACCGCATCAAGATCAATTTAGGCATTATTGCTATTTATGAACCTTCCAAGTAGTGGCTGAACTTTGAAGTTGTTTTTGGTGGCGGAATGTTTTCGTTCCCTGCCGGCTCGCTTCATGTGTCGCGGTGATCCTGCTATTCTCGAAAATTATATGTTCAATATTTAATAATGCTGGCATGACAGCAATGTGAGAGAAAAAAAGTTCCTTATAAAGTCAAGGCTCGTGGAAGAGGTAGAACACAGAACGGATTAGGATGCAACATAACAAAAGGAACAGCAGAAAGAGAAGGAGGAGATGCCACCGAGGACCAATGAAGAAAAGAGATGGGGAATGGTGTTTCATCAAGGGATGCATGGGTATAGTTGAGGGGTGGGAGAGAATGCAAGGTGCGAACAATGTGGAATAATTTTTTTAATTGGAGTCGAAAAGATCATGGTGTGGGATGTTGGTGGTTTAACGGGGTGAAAAATATCATGGTTTCTGATAGGGGGATGATCTGATAAGGTGGTGAACTGCTGTCTTGAAGATCTGGAGGGAAGAATGAGATTGACGAGAATGTGGAAGTTCTCAGGAATACGACACTTAATGGTCATTTTAAAATTCACTGCACCAATTAAACACACAACTTGTGTGTCGCAGACATGCATTATAGGACATTGTACAGAGATTCACCTGGTGTTCAAGTTCAACTCGTGCTTGAAATTTCCAGAGCAAACCTGACTATGTTGGCTGCTATTTTGTTTTTTACCCAGAATGCTTTTACTTGTGTTTATGTTACTGCCTTTATAATTTGCTCCATGAACACAATGTAATTACACAAAATTTCACCACTGAAGTATTATTTTTACACGAGGAAGAGTACCCGTCCCAAGTGATGGGAAATGTTTGTTAATCTATCAAATTAAAAAATATTTCATGGACTATAAGAAGGTCAATTGTGTTACACTCTTGGTTGAACTCAGAATCAAAGCTCTGAACAACTTATATCACCGACCACAAACTAGTGGTGAAACATTGGGTGGTGGAGGTTGGATTTGTCGAAAAAGAAAGGAAAATATCCGAGTTGTGAAATAAAATTTGGCATCAACATTATTCATGCCTGTTTTCCCATCATTTCAAAAGTGAATGCTGAGCTTTTCAAAGCAGCGTGGGAAGTGGCCGCCATAAACGGGAGACAGACAAACGGATGACCAGACACCATGGTTCACAATATATAACAGATGACTTCCTTTCCAAGGAACTTCAACACAGAAAGAGACCCTTCAGCCCATCAAGCCTGGACAATGGTTGCCAACTAATGTCATTTTTCTATACACAGAGTCAAGTCTCATGAAAGAGCTAGAACACAAAATGAATCAGGATGCAACAGGGCAAAAAAACAGTATTGAGAGAGTCGGGGGTGGGGACACCAACAGTGGAATTGGAGGACAAAATAGAAGGAGAATTGGACAAACAATGGGATAGGGAGGAATGGGTTGGACAAGATGGATATCAAAGGAAACTTCATCCCCCCTCCCCAATCCTCCCTATCCCCCTCCTCTCTCCTTACCCTCTCCCCCTCTCCTTACCCTCTCCCCCTCTCCTCTCCTCTCCCCCTTCCCCTCTCTCCTCCTCTCTCATCCTCTCTCTCTCCCTCCATATATATATATATATATATATATATATATATACACACACACACACAGGGTGTCCCAAAAGTCTGGATCCATAGGCAAAAATTTATTTCAGTTTTATTACAGTAAATGCTCAAATTGACGGCCTTGGACTTCACAACACTTGTTTTTCCGCTGAATACAAGAATATTGAACATTTCTGAACCTAAAATATTTAAACACTTTAACAGTGGCATGTGTTATTGGATGCTTATCAGGATGCTTTCCATTGAATTCGGCAGCAACTCCTCTATGTGAAAAATCCTGTCCTGTGTACATGAGAATGAGTTCAATTTGATCTTCTATTGTTAGTTTCGAAGCCATCTTGGATCTTAAAGAAAAATAAAAATATAAAATTGTATATTAGGAAGAATGCCTATGCATCCAGACTTTTGGGACACCCTGTATATGTATGTATGTATATGTATATATATATATATATATATATATATATATATATATATATATATATATATATATATATATATATATATATATATATATATATATTGTTGTGGTTGAGGAAATTCGCAAACCACCATTCAGGTCCCGTAGGTGAGATATCTCTGTAAGTACATGTGTAGTTAGCCCCAACCCGTTGTTTAGAGGGAATAAATGTGATTCATTCGGGCTGCGACCCTTTAAGATAGCCGTTTTTCTGTTCTATCTTTATTTTGAACCAACCACGTCTCAACCTCCATCACACAACAACCACCAACCGCAACGCCGCTTCACAACAACAACAATGCCAACAGCCACGACCTTTACCTTCATAACTCGCTCTCGCAAACATCGCATCACCACCATTCCAAGTGTCACCGTGGCCAGGGACCGCCACTTTAGACCCTCCACCACCTTCGCCTCTCCTTCTGCGGCCGTTCCCGCGCCGCTTGTGGGCGCCGAGCGTAAGGCTGTCCTGGCCTCGTACAGGGCGCGCGCTGAGCCGCGGGTACAAAGAGCGGCCTTTCCGAGGGGAAGTCAGATCAGGAATGATACACGCCCACTTCCGATCCGTCCAATCATTAAGCGTGGGGCGATTTGGCCCCGCCTCCAGGCGCGTCGGAGAAGAATCGATATATGCAAATTCGAGGATCAGGGGAGGTTCACGCCCACTTTTCCTCCGTCCAATGGGCGAGCGTGGCTCTGCCCCCGAGCTCATCCTGATCCGGAAATTTGCATATGGGTTCTCCTGCCGCACTATAAAGCGCCGAGCGCGGGGCGAATACAGTCAGTTTTGTTTTGGGTCGGAAGCAGTTGGAGGCAGTCACAGTTTTGGGCTCAGGCGAGTTGGAGAGGTTTGGCGGCGGCGGTGAAGTGTGGCAGTGGCAGAGAGTGTTTTGGGCTCGGGTGAGTTGGAGAGGTGTGGCGGCGGCGGAGTGTGGCAGCAGCAGTCAAGACGGGTCTGGAGGAGAGTCGGAGTCTGTCGGGGTTTGGAGTCTGTCGGGGAGCTGCAGAAAGGTGAAGCCGGGAGCGCGGTCGAGGTCGCAGTGGAGTCGCTTGTCGCGGGACCCAAGCAAGCCAGCTATCCTCTTTCCCCAGAGCATCAACAATTCCCCCCTTTTTTCCCCTCCCCCCCCACGCTGAGATAGTGCAAAAAGGGGGCCCCGTTTCCACCCCATTCCAAGCAGTGCCAACGAAACCCGCGGAGTCGGGGCACCGCCGCGACATTTGCGGCTCATCACAAGACGGGTAGGCTCTACCTGGTCTCGTGCCCCCAGGCCCGTCTGCCCCCTTGTATTTGAGGGTGGCCCTTTTTCTTTTGCTTTTGAGTATATGTGTTGTCGGCGCCGTCTGTAAAGTAAAACTGTGTAAGTGTTGCCGTGTGCTCGCGTAGTCGGTAGTAGATCTGCATTGTTGTGTTTTTGTTGCAATTGCTTTTGGTGCATAATTGTTGTAATTGTATATGTGTGCTATCCGTGTGCTGCGGAATAAATGTGCCTCATGTTGAACTGTTTTTCCCGTTTCGCTTCGTCTTCTCTTTAATTTAATCTCCATCTTACTTCACGTAAAGGGTTGGTAGTGGGCTAAATACGCCCGATAATTAATCGGAACCGTCGAGGTTGACGATAACACCGCTCGGTTATCCCGATAGTACGGAACGGGTCGCTTAAAGTAGCCCGTGTCCGAAGTCGACCTGCGGCGAGGTGCGATCGCCCGGTCTACCCTCCGTGTGGGTACTTAGGTAGGTCGAATTTGGCGAGCAACCCTATCCCACGCGGGGGGCCGATTGGCACGATCATGGTGAGGTCGAAAGGCCCACCCGTGACTAGTTCCCGGCGTTAGTCCGAGAGGGTCACGACGGGATTGTCCGTCCGGTGGGCGAAGTGCCGCGATTCGAGTTACGTGGCCGCTCGCACGCCAGCAGGCGCGAATTCGCAACAATATTGTTGCGGTCTTCGCGCCCGCCGGCGTGCGACGGCCACGTAACTCGAATCGCGGCACGTCGCCCACCGGACGGACAATCCAGTCGTGACCCTCTCGGACTAACGCCGGGAACCAGTCACGGGTGGACCTTTCGGTCTCACCGCGATCGAGCCAATCAGCCCCCGCGTGGGATAGGGTTGCTCGCCAAATTCGAACTACCTAAGTACCCACGCGGAGGGTAGACGAGCGTCACCTGCCGCAGGTCGACTTCGGACACGGGCCACTTAAGCGACCCGTTCCGACTATCAGAATAACCCGAGCGGTGTCATCGTCGACCTCGACGGTTCGATTAATTATCGGGCGTATTCAGCCCACTACCAACCCTACGTGAAGCAAGATGGGGGTTCAATGGGGAAAAAGACGAAGCGAAGCGGGAAACAGTTCAACAATAAAACACATTTATTCGCGACACACGGGAAACACACAAATACAATTCCACCAAATGCACACAAAAAAAAAAAGAAAACACAATTCCATTTACACAAAAAGCAAATATAAAAGTGAAAACACAGTGCAGAGCTAATACCGACTACCGGGCACACGGCAGCACTTATACAATTCTACTTCACAGACGGCGCCGACAACACATACCCAAAACCAAGGAAAAGAAATACCCTCAAGAATGAGGTAGGCCTGGGGCGAGACCTGGTCGGGCCTACCCGTCTGGTGATGAGACGCGGAGCGGCGATGGCCCGCAACCCGCGGGCCTCGTGGACAGTGCCTGGCAGGGGGGTGGGAGCAGGGCCCCCTTGGTCGCACTATCTCAGCGCGGGGGAAACAGGAGGGGTTGCTGATGCTCGGGGTATAGAGGATCTTTATTATATGCGACGAGCGTCTCCACCTCGGCCAGGTCGCGCTGCCGGCCTCCCAGGGGTGCAGCTCCCTGCACGGACGCGAGCACCCCCTCGTCCGCCCTCGCCGCCTCTCCACAGCTCGTCCCCTCCGTTCCGACTTCAACGCACACGACGAGCAGCTCCACCGCCCGCGAAGTCTTGACTCTCTGTTCCGACTCCTTCGCCTCGTTCCGACCTTTACTACTCCTTTGACTGACGAACACCGTCCTTTTCTCCCCCGTAAGCCGCTGACCCCCTCCCGGACCTTTCCAACTCGCTCCCCCATTGGCCCGAGAAAAGTGGGCGTGAAGGCTCTTTGATCCACAAATTTGCATATATCGATCGCCCTGGGGCGGGCCAGTCGCCCCTCGCTCACCGATTGGACGGCAAAAAGTGGGCGTGTGTCGTTTTGGATCCGTTTTTGAAGCAGAAAATCCGTGATTTTGTACACGCTGTTCAACGTGCGCCCTACACGAGTCCAGCATCGGTGCCCATGAGTGGCGCGAGATGACGGTGATGCGATGGTGGCGAGTTGTGACGGTAAAGGTCGTGGCGGTTGTGGTGAAGCGGTGTTGTGGTTGGTGGTTGATGTTGTGGTGATGGCGATTGGTCCAAAATAAAGATAGTAAAAGAAAAACGGCTATCCTGAAGAGTCGCAGCACGTATAAATGACATGTATTCCCACTAGACAACGGGTTTGGGCCTAACTACACATGCACTTACCGAGATACCTCACCTAAGGGACCTGAATGGTGGTTTGCGAATCTGGTAACCACAACACTACCCCCTTCCCTTTTTACAGACTCGTCCCGAGTCGTCAAATTTTCGTGTGCCATCATGTGTAGTTTTCCCCTAGTACACTTTACTTACGGATCCCTGAGTGCGACATTCATGGTATTCGTGTCCCCAAAATAAATAACCTGAGGGCTGCGTAACTACCTAAACAAACTCACTCACACGGACGACTTAAATAAAATTGCCGGCGCTAAGACATACATGCCGGGGGCGCACTCATATGTACAGTACATCTTAACCTTAACTTACAAATTTTACACTAAACCATGGCCCAGGATCATTGAACTCTGCAAAAGAAAAGCAGTTAGCAGGGAGCCAGGCTGCCCACATGCAGTCTCTGGCTCAAAACAATGCAGGTGACAGGGAACGTGGCTGGCTGCTCACACGCAGTCCAAGGCCTTCCCTTTTGAACTGAACGCAGTGAACCACAACGGTGCTTGGGCTGCACAACGCAGTCTCCGTGCCAGCTCAAGTGGCACCGCACGCAATGAGCACAACGAATGGATGCATGAACGGTTTGAACTGAATGCAGTGAACCACAACGGTGCATGGGCTGCACAAACGCAGTCTCCGTGCCAGCTCAAGTGGCACACGCAATGAGCACAACGAATGGATGCATGGACACAAACACGGTGCACGGGCTGCCACTGCAGGCCCGTGTTGTAGCTGCCAACAGGGCAGTTCTTGCAGCTTGCAAACTGTTGCTTTTACGATCCTGGCGCACATGGAAATGAACAGGGGGGGGCAAAGCAAAATTGAACGGGGCTGGTGAACATGGGCAGTGGGCATGGCATGGCAAAGGTGCAGGCAACACAGCCCGCAGAAGAAGGCCGCTGCAGGCAAACACAGCCGGCAGATGAACTGGCCGGCACAGGCCTTGAAGAAAAACAGCCAGCAGATGAACTGGCCGGCACAGGCCTTGCAGAACACAGCTGCCGATGAAGTTGGCCGGCCTCCGCCTTGTGAAGCAAAACACGGCCAGCCGATGAAGTTGGCCAGCCTTTGCCGTTCAATGGAGGTTGGTGGAGGGAGTGCGGTGGTGCTGGCCACTTGGAAGGCGGGCTCGGACCTACCTACCTGTCTCCCTCCCAACCTATCGCCTTTGCCTGTCACTGTACATACCCACTCCCTTAATTTGTCAAACCCCAATTTAGCCCCAACTTATTTTTTTGTTGTTTTTATTTTTACTCCCCCACTATAAATCGTCCCTTAACCCCCTTTATCGTCCTTGTTCGGCTAACCTATCCTGTCACCTAGCCTACTCCCAACCCCTACGTTCCCTTCCCGGAGGGGAACAAGGGAGAGCTAACGTCCTGTGTCGAGGCCCAACGAAGCCTCAGAATGGCCTCCCCAGAGTTCGGCGATCTAACCCAAAGTGGGTCCAGCGGCCCACAACGAGAGCGAGGGGATGGATGGTGCGGAGGGGTACATCTCCTAATCTACCCTAACCATTTAACTGTTAAACTACCCCGGGGCTTTCAACAAGCGCCTCTCGCTTAAACTATTGGTTCTAACAACCCAGATTCCCGTCGCCTGTGTTGGTGTCCTCACAATTTCGGGCCTCGCCCCCCAATTTTCTCTCCGTTACCTCACACGGTCTCCTGGCTGGGACACGTGGCTCCCTTTGGCAGGCACGACCCTCTGCCGAATCTCCCGCTATGGCACCCCCGGGCACTACACTGCCTCCGAGCCTACCAGCTCCCTAACACCGGGGAGTGCCCATGGCACCTCCCCTGAAACGCACACGTGGCAGGCCGGCCTCCCGGGCCCCTTTCCGAGGGTCACCCGTGCCCACAACACTGCCCACGCGGCTAATGGCGCCCCGGGCCCCCGCACCAAGCAGGCGCACCCGTGCCCACTACTCTATCCCGGCCCCCCATGGGCCCTTGGCCTACCGCGGCCGACTAGCCTGGTGCCCGGGGTACCCACTCAGCGATACTCACCTTTCGCAGCCACGCTCCCAAGCCCGTCAACAGGGCTCCTGCACCCCTCCAAATGGGTCTCGAGCCTACTTTCCCACCAACAACAAAACGACCTCCATTTTTGTTAATTTGACTAACCCCCTAACTCACTCTACACTGACCCCGGGGTCCCTTGGGCGGGAGTCACTCCTCCCCCCCAATCACTCATCGCACCATGCATTCCCCATTCACTCCACTCACACAGACCCGCTGGCCTCACTCACTCACCAAGCGCATGCTTCCACTTCACTCACCAACTACTCTTCAACACACTCACCGCTGAACTCTGCCATCCTTCTAACTACATCCCCTAACTAACTCGTGCTCCCACGTCGTCCCTTAAACTAGTAGCACGTTCCTTTTAACACTACGTAGCTAAACTACGTCCCCGCTACACATCCAAAGTCTGTCTCTGTCTCCAAATAAATCATTAATAAATTTCCCAACCTAAATCTCGCTACAATCCCTCTAACTAATCCATTCCACGGACTCCATGAGGACTTACCCCTGCCCCATGAAGTCGGTCTAACTAAGCTAACCCTTCCCCCTAACTAGTTTCCATCCTGTGCCCAGGTAAGGGGGTCTTTCACCCCTTGCCCAGGAATCCTGTACACCCGAAAGTGAGGCTTGCTTTTTTTTTTTTCATGCGCAGCACCTGCGCGGCAACTCAGAGCTCGCGCACTTTGCACCTGCCCGTGACGTCATGCAGCTGCACGTGTTCCTCGTCCCTCCTTGGACGGGACCATCCGGCAGAGATACCCCTCCTGCCGGATTCCAACCACACGTGCAGCCATGACGTCACCGTGCGCAAAAAAAAACACAAGCCCCACGTCTCGAGGGGTTTCCCACGCGAACACATGTGCTTTGCCCGTTGGAGCTGAACACACACGATCGCGTGGAGAACCCGTCCGGTCCAAATCCATTTACCTGCCTAAACTTTGTCCGTCCGCGGGATCGGCAAATCCACCGCGTGCGTTTCCGGACCGGGACTTCACTCTCGCAAGCGAGCACGTGGTGGTCTCGTGCGTTGCACAGCACGAACCGCGTGCTCACTGCTGGGTGAACCCGGCACGGTCCTCGAAACAACTACAGCCGCTACTCGGCTTTCTCTCCTCTGTCGCCGTCTCCGTCGCCATTCCACACACGCATACCTGCATGTCACGACGCACACAGTCCACACCATCACATTCACACGGGGAGACGCGGCTGCGTGCTCCCGCATGCCAACCGACATCTCCCTCTCATACCGCTCTCTCACACACACGGTCTCCCTGGCACACAGCGACCTTGCACACGGCCGTTCACTCACGCGTGCCTCACTACTCACACAAACCATACTACTCACACGTGGTGCTCCATTCACTCGCGCGGGGGAACTCACCCGCGGTGCCTCGCCCACACACGCGAGGGCACTCAACCGCTGTGCCTCATCCACACACCGTGCCTCACTCATACACGCGGGGGCACTCACCCGCGGTACCTCACTCATACACACGGCGACACACACACGCGGTCTCTTCCACACAACGTCCCTCACTCATACACGCGGGGGCACTCAACCGCGGTGCCTCATCCACACACCGTGCCTCACTCATACACGCGGGGGCACTTAACCGCGGTGCCTCATCCACACACGCGGGGGCACTCACCCGCGGTTCCTCACTCATACTGGCCGTTTCACTCACACACACGGCCTCTTCCACCTACACGGGTTCCTCATCCACACACGGTGCCTCATCCAAACACGGCGTGCTGGGAAGCACGCACTCCAGCACCATCGCCACCACACCACTCACACACGGGGTCGCTTCCACACACGGGGACGCACTCACGCCTTGCACCACACACACAGGGACAACCACACTGGGGATTCGTGTCCCCACAAGGGTCTCCGGGGCCTCTATACCCCCCAAGCTCTCCAAGCACCTGTCCACAGCACTCGTCCCCTCAACCTCGCAAAGCACGACCGAACTCACCTGGTCGTGACTCGCCTCAAGGGGGCATACTCCCTCCCCTCGTTCCTGGAGGAGGCCATCCAGGTGCTCGCACCGGGTCCCAACACGCTCCGCGAGCTCACCCCCATTGTCCTCCACTACCTCCGTGTGTGCGTGCGCGTCACTTACCCCGTCTTCATCGTGTAGTCTTTCCTCTATTTTTTCTATCTCCCGTGTCTCTGCCAACTCTTCACCCTTTACCTCCCTTGTCTCAACTATTATTTCTGTTGTCGTCACCTCGTGTCTCGTCTCACACGTTTTGGTCTCCCCATTTAATTTTTCCCTTTCGGTCATCGTCACGACCCTCGCCCAACACGTTCCACGAATTATTTTTTCACCCGCCTCCACCGCGGGCCTGTCAGCCGTTGCACCCCCACCCAGCTCGTTTGCTCCCACACGTGGAGTCGCCATTTTAAGTTCCCTGCTCACGGCCTTCATGCCCGCCTGCAGGCATCGGCCCATGTTCTGCGTCTCACCCCGCAGCTCTTTCATTTCTTCTTTCATGTTTGCTTCCATTCCGTTTATTTGCTTGTTCATTTCGTTTTTCATTTCATTTGTATTTGTATCCATCTTCTCGTTCATGCCTTTCATTTCGTTTTTCATTTCATTTGTGTTTGCATCCATTTTTTGTGTATTCGCATCCATCTTTTCGTTCATTGCCGCCAGCATGGCGCATAGCTGGGCCATGTTGGATGCACTCAGCTGAGCCGTTTCGGCAAGGGTTGGGGAAGGGTGTTGGAGGAGGGGGGGGGGGGCAGGTTTCATGCACCGCGGCCGCTGCCGCACCCACCTCGGGCCCTGGGTTCAGTTGGGCGAGTCCGTGTTCCTGCACAATCAACATTTCCTGCTCGGGGATTCCATCCTGGACCATGGACTCTACATTATTACACATATACATTTCTAATACCGCCCGGCTCCCGCTCGCCTTGAGACGCCATCTTGCTTCTCGTGAAGGGTTAATTTGCTCGCTCGTAATTTGGAGGGAATCGGGGTCGCTTCTCTCACCCCTGGACAGATTCCCGTGAATTTAGCCGGAGACAGGACAGCCCGTTTTCCCTGTTCTCCGATACCAGTGCCGCGAGGGCGCGATGAATTTGTATCGCACGACCTGACACCAGTGTTGCTGTCTTCGCGCCCGCCGGCGTGCGACGGCCACGTAACTCGAATCGCGGCACGTCGCCCACCGGACGGACAATCCAGTCGTGACCCTCTCGGACTAACGCCGGGAACCAGTCACGGGTGGACCTTTCGGTCTCACCGCGATCGAGCCAATCAGCCCCCGCGTGGGATAGGGTTGCTCGCCAAATTCGAACTACCTAAGTACCCACGCGGAGGGTAGACCGGGCGATCGCACCTCGCCGCAGGTCGACTTCGGACACGGGCCACTTAAGCGACCCGTTCCGACTATCAGAATAACCGAGCGGTGTTATCGTCGACCTCGACGGTTCGATTAATTATCGGGCGTATTCAGCCCACTACCAACCCTTTACGTGAAGCAAGATGGGGGTTCAATGGGGAAAAAGACGAAGCGAAGCGGGAAACAGTTCAACAATAAAGCACATTTATTCGCGACACACGGGAAGCACACAAATACAATTCCACCAAATGCACACAAAAAAAAGAAAACACAATTCCATTTACACAAAAAGCAAATATAAAAGTGAAAACACAGTGCAGAGCTAATACCGACTACCGAGCACACGGCAACACTTATACAATTCTACTTCACAGACGGCGCCGACAACACATACCCAAAACCAAGGAAAAGAAATACCCTCAAGAATGAGGTAGGCCTGGGGCCGAGACCTGGTCGGGCCTACCCGTCTGGTGATGAGACGCGGAGCGGCGATGGCCCCGCAACCCGCGGGCCTCGTGGACAGTGCCTGGCAGGGGGGTGGGAACGGGGCCCCCTTGGTCGCACTATCTCAGCGCGGGGGGGGGGAAACAGGAGGGGGTTGCTGATGCTCGGGGTATAGAGGATCTTTATTATATGCGACGAGCGTCTCCACCTCGGCCAGGTCGCGCTGCCGGCCTCCCAGGGGTGCAGCTCCCTGCACGACGCGAGCACCCCCTCGTCCGCCCTCGCCGCCTCTCCACAGCTCGTCCCCTCCGTTCCGACTTCAACGCACACGACGAGCAGCTCCACCGCCCGCGAAGTCTTGACTCTCTGTTCCGACTCCTTCGCCTCGTTCCGACCTTTACTACTCCTTTGACTGACGAACACCGTCCTTTTATCCCCCCGTAACTTCGCCTTTGACCCCCTCCCTTTGACCTTTCAACTCGCTCCCCATTGGCCCGAGAAAAAGTGGGCGTGAAGGCTCTTTGATCCACAAATTTGCATATATCGATCGCCCTGGGGCGAGCCAGTCGCCCCTCGCTCACCGATTGGACGGCAAAAAGTGGGCGTGTGTCGTTTTGGATCCGTTTTTGAAGCAGAAAATCCGTGATTTTGTACACGCTGTTCAACGTGCGCCCTACACGAGTCCAGCATCGGTGCCCATGAGTGGCGCGAGATGACGGTGATGCGATGGTGGCGAGTTGTGACGGTAAAGGTCGTGGCGGTTGTGGTGAAGCGGTGTTGTGGTTGGTGGTTGATGTTGTGGTGATGGCGATTGGTCCAAAATAAAGATAGTAAAAGAAAAACGGCTATCCTGAAGAGTCGCAGCACGTATAAATGACATGTATTCCCACTAGACAACGGGTTTGGGCCTAACTACACATGCACTTACCGAGATACCTCACCTAAGGGACCTGAATGGTGGTTTGCGAATCTGGTAACCACAACAATATATATGTCCATGCTCTATCCTTTTTAAACGGCTTTCATTTCCTTTTCAGTGTTTTTTTTTTTTCTTTTTCGCTCTTCAGTTGTAACTTTAATTTTATATTTGATGTACCATACTCATTACTGAGCGTCTGTGCCGCCAAAGCAGCTTTGTGAGCAAGGGTTATATACTGGGTGGGTTGCCATTGCTTTCTGGAAGGAATTTGTAATTTGGCCAGGGTGCCGGCAATAGCTCGCCCGCTCTTCGTGAAGGACACCGTGGGGATCTTTAACGTCCATCAACTCATGGACGAACATCAGAAGACAGGAAGCCCAGTTTAACGTCCATCGGAGGGACGACATGCCCATTGATGATTCACTCAGTCTGTGAAACACCATGATGACATTTTATAACTGGGACGAGATTCAAAGTCTGGCTAGACAGCTTTGAGGAGAGTGTGTGTCCCTCGAGGTGATATCTTAAAAGCACTGTTGATAAACAAACCGCAATTCCATATTGTAGGTATTTGTTTAAAAATGTATCATAAAAGTAGAATCTTAATCGCAAAAGATCGCTACTGGTGTCCCTGGCCAGTTTAAATTAAAATCAGACGTATAATAATTACCTTTAAAAGAGTGAAAAAATGATTTGCGGAGCCATTTTAGCTCAGTCCTGTAGAGGCTATTATTTAATTATATCAGGCTAGAAAGAATCACTTTTTCCTATTTCTTTCTGATTTCCCTCTAGATTTCAACATCATTATTTAAGCCATGAGTGAGAATTATTTAGGCCATCGTCAAATATAGAATCAGATATCGAATATCAGCTTTGAATAAGCCGTTACGAGGTATTATTCAATCTTTCCAGGAGCCAATGACGCACCTAACCTCAAACAGCCAAACAGCATCAACTGCGAACAGATAAACGGACAGCCATATCTGTCATATATACAGTCTATATAATGCAATAAACAGTTCACATTACCATCGAATGGCCTACACAGGGCTATCAAAAAATCCCTCTTTAAGCAATCATTGTACTATTCAATGCCAAGCTTAGTGGCAGCATGTTCACAAAATTGTCTGTGGAATAAAGTTGACCACTAATCACTAGTCACGCCACCCATAATCATACTGTGTGCTGAAGCTGATCATGCATTTTACTTTTAACATAGGTTGACATTTGGTGAGAAGGAAACAAGCAGACATGTGATGGACAAATAAACAAGGCTACAAAGACCATGAAACATCACAAGTAGATGCGCAGGTCAAAATGGGATTCTGATTGCAGTGGACCATATCGAAGGATGAGAGGGAAGAGCAGGGTGACATTCCCACCAATAAAAATGGGTACACTGTAATGAGAGGGAAGCTTGTACTTTGTGAGGTTGAAACGTGGTGGTAAATTATATAATCAGTGATGTGCTATCGAGGGCTGAGATGTTTAAAGAGGTAAAACCTGCAGGTGAAGGTGATAGAAGACTGAAAAGATAGCACCCCTGTTTGTGGTGGCACAGGAGACTTGGGTCCTTTCCCTTGGTGTTCCGATGGATGAAGTTATAAGTTTTACCTTCCACTGTGCTCTCATCTGTAAATTGGAACGCAGAAGCATTAGCCAACAGTGAAGAATCATTTTGTAATCGCAAAACAAAAACATCACATTTGAGACTGCAGAGTGATGAATAATCCTTACAATGTACAAAGATTGACATCATACATTAGAATTTTGACCACGTTGAGTTTGACTGCCCAGAGGTTCGACGTAAACTTATTCATAATGTTCAAGCACTGTTATCATGAGAATTCCCCAAATCATACATCATATTCGTATTCATGGTGTAGCATCGGATTCTGGTGTGCTTTGTTCATAAAAACCAAAAAAAGGAATCAAATTCCACTGGATAAATAAATTACATTTTTCTCAGTGTCTCTTGTACAAAAATCACAAGAGCAAGACCTTCAAAATAGTTTATGCTGTAACATGGCTTTATCAAGGTGTGACCGCCTTGGAGGGAGTTTGGAAATTAAAAGACAGGATGTGAGTCACAGTCCAAGGTGAAAGATTTTTTACATTTCCTCTTTTTTCCAATGTTGCACACAAACATCAGGAGTGGGCACACTGTTTGTGGGAAAATTCGGCCTATGTCACATGTTTCATCAAGTTTCCGACCTCAGTGAATGAGATGTGGTAGATGAAGCCCCTTTTTCATTGTTGTTATTAAAATACACTCAGCTCTTCCAAATAAGCCACAACAAATCGCCTTAAGCTAGCGATCTATGTTCCTGCATTCTTATGTGAAGTTTGTCATCGTGATCAGTTCCAATAACCACATTAACAGATAGCAGAGTTAGCAAGAAATGTGAGCAAGTTAATACTGTCATTGACTTTTTTAATTGCACTGTCTTCATGTACAAACAAACCCATGAGCCTTTATCATCATCGGCCTGTTCTCAGTCCACTGCAGGATGAAGGCCTTCCTTAGCTCATGTTTGGGGTATTGGCATTCTCCCCACACCCATCAATTGCGGGTTGGTAAAATTTTTGGAGCATAAATTTGTAATTTGTTGAGTGTGCCGGCAATGGCCTTCTTGCCTACGCAAAATACTACCGTGGGATCTTTATCATCCATCAACAACCAGTGCTGGCACATGGGTCGTCTGGCTTCACGGCCTTCTGACGGATGGCACACACATTAATGCATCATCCTGCACCTGAAACACCAAGATGACAGTTTATATTTGGACTGAGCTTAAAACCCTGGCTGGATTGGTCAAGGGCAAGTGAGCATACATCTAAGCTATCCTGCCAGCCCATCCCATAATACTTAGACCTCGTTATTTACATATTTCACAAAATGGTAGCCTTTTCTGGTACCCCCAATGTCATGCATAATGCATCAATTGTTACTGTACGATTAAGAAAACAACTTTTTTGAAGTCGTTTTTTTGTCTTTACAATGTTATTGTTTGCTTCAACAAATTTCGCTGAAATGTGAGCAGTGACAAGTCCAGTGATGCAAAGAAAACAACGTGTGCACAAGGGCCTGCAGCCAGTTTCTGTCTTTGCCTCACTTCCCCCACTGGGAGCAATTGCTACAAGTTGCTTTGACAACCCCTCGAGCCAATGTTTGGTCATACGGCAGCCCCTTTCAAACAAAGCACAGGAAATGTGATTATGATATTGTGGGAGGTAAAAACAAGTTCGTTTTCAATTTTTCTCATGCAAGGTTATATATGCTCTGCTCATTAAAAATCACGATCAGGTCTCAGATAATTTCCTGAACATGATGGACAAGCGGATGGATCGTTTTACCTTGGGGGATGCTTATTGCCTGACAAAAAGACAATAAACTATAAAATCATGTTCAGAATTTTAAAGCATTGTCCCAAATCAATAATCATGATAAATACATGAGAACAACTCACGATCCCTGGTCAAGAATTATTGAGTACAGTTAACACCGTAGATCATCAGACTTGAACACATTCGGGCCTGCTTAAGTTGCACGGTTCAACCTGTTAAGACAGTCACTCCATGTCTAAATTTCCTGGATATTTTAAGTCAAAATAACTCCAAAATACATGCATTTAGCGATAACGAAGCTTGCCTGTTTAGCATTCTCATTTGAGTGATAGCTCAGCTCATGATGCTGTATATACCATATTTTTTTCCATTGGTTACTAATGACCTTGTCTAGCTATTGTTTTTCCAAGGGAGAATCAAACAGTTTATCCCTCCACCATGAAGTTTATCCTTTTGAGCCAGTTAAACTCAGCACAGATGTTAGTTCTGTTCTACATCATTTCTAACCACTGTCACACATTCTTCACAGTGGAGGGTGAATTTCCTTGAAACATTGGAATAGAAATCAAGTTTTTGGCTCAAAAACTTTAGAAAGGGAGAAACTTCTTGACACCTCATAAGTTCCAGTTCCATCATGAAGCCAGAAACTGTCGGGGGAGGGAGGAGAGTAAAAGGTGCCGGAAATGTTCGGAACCAGTCATTGCTAAAAATTAAATGAATGAGCCACATACATACCACAAACACAACACAATACAATCACAGCAACAATAAAGGATTGTGAGGCTTCTTTGCCAAGTTCCTTCCTCTTGCTGAAGCATAGCGTGTAAGTGGTTACTGGTTACACTCATGATGTTTGAACATCAACTGCTCCATTTGTTTATGTGAAGTTGTATAATCAGCCTTTGGCCAAATAAAACATTCTCATCAATCACGACTCATTATGGTTAAACTTCATCAAGCATGCTCTGAAAACAGACACGTGGCATCAGTGGGTACCTTGTGTGTAGAGTCGTTAAATCCAAGACCAATCTGCAAACGAGAACTGGTGGAAAGGAGCCAAAGTCAGCAGGTGAGATTAATATGGTCACGGTACCTCGGCGCTGAGCCCGAGTGCTGTGAAATAACAGTCCAAGCAGAACAAAATATCCCATTATATAGTCCAGTTTTCCAATAAAACAACAGTTCAGTGTCAACTCTGCATTACTCTTGAAGAAATATCATTTTATTAATCGTATTATTATAAAATACACCAACTTTTTTCATCTCATGTAAACTTTTTGAATCACAAAGAAATTTTCACAACATTTTATGAGAAACTATAGTTTGCCCAACCTAAAAAGCACTTTAAGTTCTCATATATTTAATTTTATTGCCTTCATGAGTTTTTCCAATCTTTCTTTTATAAATACATCCTACTTCCTGAACATTAATTCCATAACAGACAAAGTTCACGGAGGGAGCAGAAGAGGAAGTAGGTGATCTACAACACAGGACAGCAGATGGTTGGCCTTTGTGGTGAAGCCGGATTTCCTGGCTTGGTGAAAGGTAAACTTACAAAATGTCTCAAGTAGCAGTCGTAAATGATAATAATTTGTCCTCGCTAATAGTGATGGAAATTAAAGGCACCAGAACCACTGTGTTGTGCAAACTCAACAATGAGCTGGACAACAGGCAAGGAATGTGGTTAAACTTCCAGATACCCTCACGTCTCAGTACTGGTTTAACACATGGCTTTGCACGTTGCTGCGGAAACATGTCAGGCAGCAGCAGGGAGTTTCTCATCCGGCCATTACCACCCAGTTCTTGGCAGGGGGAAGAACGCTTGCTTTCAAAATATTGCACCATCATTGTCTAAAACACACTCAGGTGACAAGTCAATGATTTTGTAGTATGCCATCCTGACATGCTCACAATAAGGGTGAAATCTGTTTTGGCAGCTCTACATTCATTTACTTGTGACCATAAATCTTGGTGTTTAAAGACCTGAGCACCTCATGGAAGCCATTCTAGTTTGCAGGCAGGCTGGCCATGGCACATGGGCCCCATGTAAGCCCCATTGTATGGGCCCCTGTCAAATGACAACAAAAATCCATGTTTATTAGCCCACATTGGACTTAGTCCGAAATGGGGGCTTATGGATTTGGTCTCGATTTTCGTGTCTGTGCGTGCGTGCTTGTGTGCATCTGCAACCATATCTCGGACATGTATGGACTGATTTTATTCTTACTTGGCACAAAGACAACACATAATGATATACATATGCACATCATTTTTTTTTCAACATCAGGTCCAACATGGCTGACTGGCAGCCATTTTAGTTGTAAAAAAATACAAACCCCAGTGTCGAACACGTCCTCAACAATTTCTGCATTTACCGATCTTGTTCAAACTTGGCACACAGATAAGGAATGATGACATAATATGCATGTCATTTTTTTTTTAAGTTCAGGTTCAAGATGGCCGACTGGTGGCAATTTTAGTTGTAAAAAAAACCCCGATGTTGAACACGTCCTCAACCATTTCTCAGACATGCATTTACCAATGTTGTTCAACCTTGGTACACATAATTGCTTACAAAGGCACATCATTTTTTATCGAGATGAGATCCAAGATTTTTTGACATGGTGTTGGCTTAGCGGTTAGGATGGTGTCTTGGGATCCTAGGGTCCTGAGTTCAAGCCCCGTCGGCTGCTAAATTAACACCGGGGGGTTGACTCAGCCTGTCATCCTTCTAAGGTTGGCCAAATGAGTAGCAGTGTAGCAGCCAAAAAGGCTGCACACAAAGAGAAGGGGTATCAACGGATTGATTACATCTGATATTGGTGTGGCGCAGGCATGATGGGCCGAATGGCCTCCTGCTGTGCCTTAATTCCTTGTAAATCCTTGTAAGATGGCTGACTGGTGGCCATTTAAGTTGTAAAAAAATCCCCATGTTGAACACCTCCTCAACCACTTCCCAGACATGTATTTACCGATGTTGTTCAAACTTAACACACATATAATGAATGATGGCTCCCATAAGCACATCATTTTTTTAAAATCAAGATCAGATCCGAGATGGCCGACTGGCGGCCATTTTAGTTGTTAAAAAACCCCGATGTTGAACATGTCCTCAACCATTTCTGAGACATGCATTTACCGATGTTGTTCAAATTTGGCACACAGATAAAGAATGACGACTTACATGTGCACGTCATTTTTTTCGAGATCAGATTCAAGATGGCAGACTGGTGGCCATTTTGTTACTTAAATGTGTTCCCAACCATTTCTCAGACATGCATGGTCCGATTTTGTTCAAACATGGCTCAAGCACAGTACATGATGGCGTGCGAGTGCCCCTCCCTTTATTTTGCAATCTGATCAAAGATGGTCGATTGGTAAACTGGTAGCCATTTTCGTTGTCCATAAATATGGGGTAGCCCTTGAACTCCATCCAGAAAAATGACTAAAACAATGGGGGCTATGACATCTTATGTCTTTTTTACTTGTTATCCCTGTTTTATGATATTTGTATTTCATTTTTCAACTTAAATGACCTTAAGGTTGACAGAAATGACCTTAAGGCTTCTTATTTGAACTGTCTTGGTTCTGCGACTGCTGATTGGATGCAGGTATCACTGCAACAGCTACAACACTGTTTGCAAATGCCTCAAAACCATGCTCACCCTCCCATGCATCATTGTTTCATGCAAGAACATTTTCAAAACTGCAGTTTGTCAAACGTCAACTGAGATCTCTGCTCCATCACAACAATCTGGAAGCCCTTCGAAGTTGCTCAGAGGAAATTGATTTACTGAAGGAAGTTGATTCTGATGTTTCAGTTCAGTTCAGTTCAGTTTTACTATCACTTCACAGCTCCTGCTGAATTGTATGACAATTTACAAATGTATATACATTCAACATTTCATATCAATATAAAATATTTGATCAAACAAACACCAAAAAAAATCAAAAATCAAAACATCAAAATGGGAATGTACAAAAAGGTTGCCCACATAAAATGTTCTACTACTATAAATAAAGGTAATGAGTAGGGTGAATATACTGGTTCTGGCTCACTTTTCCCCATGTAAATGAATGGGGGATTTTCAGCGATTCATATTTTTTTCCCCTAAAAATAAACCCCCTTTTTATCCCAAGGTATGTTTATTTGTCTCCCCTTTTAACCTGAGGACACTTTTTTTTCAAATAACCCATGCAATAAGATAAAGATTTGTTAAAGGTGATTCTAAAGAAATATCTGAAACGTCTAAGCCTCGGGACACTCTTTATCAAATAACCAATGCATATTGTTTAGCTCACTCATTGAACCTATAAAGATTTGTTCATTCTCAAATTCCTTCAATAGTTTAATTTTCTTTGCACAATAATCCCCATCTAAAATATTGAAAAACAAAACATTTGAATCTTTATATTTTTTAAGATACCCCTTTTGTGCCATTACGAAATGATAAACTTCTCTTAATGATCTCATCTGGCCACCGCCCGAGTTGCAAATCATTTTTGTGCATAAACCACACCATAAAAAAAAGTTTTGTTTCAAATGTTTTCAGTTCGTGCCATGAAAATGAGGAAGTGTTTTTTTTGACACGGTCGTGCTGTGAAAATGAGGAAGTGTTTTTGGACAGTCATGCTGTGAAAAAATAGGAACTATTCTGTGAGACAAGGCCTCATGTTTCTATTTTATCTCAGAACACGAACAGGCTTTTAAACATAAGTTTAATCAAAACCATTTTAGGGTATTTTAAGTATGTTTTAAAAATGATTCATACAATTTGAGAATATATCGCCCAGTTATTTTCCAAGCTGTCTCGCCCGAAGCGTCATTTCCTGTGGCCACACCCAATGATTAAGCAATCTCCTCATCGTTGCCTTATAAGTGATTCGCCAGACAAAGTTTCTGCCAGACGGGATTTTCATTTTTACAACTGAGACATGAGCGATCTTTCTTCCGCGAACAAAACAGCTCAACACAAAGTTGGTAAGCCTGTGTATGGGTTCCTCTTTGAACGATGAAGCAATTGATTATAAATTAAATCGTGATAATTCTGATATATTTTTTTTCTTGGCAGGTCCTTGGAAGAAGAGCAGTTTACATATCACGACGAGGTGCATGAAATTAATGCTCTTATTGAAGAGGTCAATCATCTTAGAAGAGAATTGAAAAACATTTTTAATGACTGACACGACGTCTTATCACGGCCTCTGATCTTTTTGCCATCTTGTACCAATGGTATAAAAAACTGAGACATGGACTCACTCTCTTCCGATGAAGATAACAGCTCACTACAAAGTTGGTAAGTTTGTGTATGGTTTCCTCTTTGAACAATGAAGCAATTGATTATAAATTAAATCGTGATAATGCGAAAATATATATTTTTTCCTGGCAGTTCCTTGGAAGAAGTGGAGTTTACATATCACGATGAGGTGCATCAAATGAATGCTCTTATTGAAGAGGTCAATGATTTTAGAAGAGAATTGAAAAACATTTATAATGACTGGTACGAAGTCTTATCACGGCCTCTGATCTCGAATGAATTAAACCAATGGTGAGACACGTGTGTGTGCGTGCGTGCGTGCGTGCGTGCGTGCGTGCGTGCGTGCGTGTCTCTTTCCCTGTCTGTCTCTATCTCTACCTGTCTGTCTCTTTGTATCTCTCTCTGTCTGTCTTTCTACCTACCTCTCTCTGTCTGTCTCTCCATCTATACCCTTGACTCATTATTATATTTTTTTCAGCTCGATCACACAACATAAGCTGTTGAAGCAATCTGGTACAACACATGATTTTCTGGAGGTAAATGTTTCTGAATTATTATTTAGTTATTTGTTTATTAATATCGCTCTCTCTTTGGAATGTCGCCTTATGTTGGTTGCATCATTAGTTTGGACGCGGTTTTGTCAGTACACTGGAATTCATTTTATTGGCCTTGGAAGGATGACAGGCTGAGTCGGCCTCCTAGTGTGTTAATTCAGTGGTCAACGAGGCTTGAACTTAGAACCAACACCAGGCTTACTCATATTACCATGTAATTATCTTTATAAAACCTAATTATTATCCACTTTTTGTTTCATAAGAGAATATGGTGTCTGAGTTTCGACATCACAAGACATCTGAAGAAGATTGCTGGGAAAAATTACACATTCTCGCAAATGAATATTTAATATTTTCAATTTTGATTAATTATATTTGTTTTGTTTACAATTACTTGATTTTGAATTTCAAAAAGAGAATCAAGACATGAAGGAGAGGGAGGGAGGGAGGGGGTGGGGGGGTAGGTGCGCTCCCCCAATGACCCATCACCCCCTCATCCCACCCCTCCCCTCCCCATGTGTGTGTGGGGAAGGGTGGGGGTGGGATGAGGGAGGTGGTGGGTCAAAGGTGGGGGGGCAGAGGGGGGAGGAGGGGGGAGGGGGTTGTGTGGGTGGGGTTTATGTGGGGGGGGCTTGTGTGGGCGGGGGTTGTGTGGGCGGGGCTTGTGTGGGTGGGGTGTGTGTGGGCGTTTATGTGGGTGGGCTTGTGTGGGCGGGGTTTATGTGGGTGGAGCTTGTGTGGGAGGGGTTTATGTGGGCAGGGTTTATGTGGGCAGGGTTTATGTGGGCGGGGCTTCGGTGGGGCTTATGTGGGAGGGGTGAATGTGGATGAGGCTTATGTGGATGAGGTTTTTGTGGATAAATGGATGGGTGGATGGGTGGATGGGTGGAGCTTGTGTGGATGGGTGGATATTTTTTTAATTAAATAAACATGTTGTGTGTGTCTCTTTCCCTGTCGTATATCTCCTCTGTCGCCCTCGTATATCTGTCGCCCTCGTATATCTCCTCGTTTGTGTTTGGAGATAAATTGATTTTTTTTTGAACCACACACCGAACATATACCTTTTTGTATAACCCTGTTATTTTTACTTTTAATATATGAAATATTTTTAGTATTAGTTTTCTTTTTACATTTGAGACAATAACTCATTTATTTATGAGAAAAATTCCTGCAGAGTGTAAAAACCTTTTTCGTTTCCAACATGCACATTTGAATCTTAATTTTTAAAACATAAATAATCCTTAGAAATGCCTTCACTCTCTCCTCCATTTATTTAAGAAAAAAATGAAAAACTTGAATTAAAATGAATAGCTTGTCGATGTCAATAGTCTTGTCGAAAATATTTCAAATAGACTTGTCAATTCTTTGTTTTCCTCCTCGGTGGGTTGAGTTATTTTCTGTAATACCTCCAATCTTTTTTTAATCTCATCGGTTTCCATATTTTCATATTTATTTCGTCTCGCTCTTTCCTCCCTCTCCTCCCTCTCCTTCTCTCTCTTCTCTCTCTTCTCTTTTTCCTCCTTCTCTTTCTTCTCCCTCTCCTCCTTCTCTCTCTTCTCCTTTTCCTCCTCTTCCCTCTCTTCTTCAACTCCTTCCTCATCCCTTATTATCCTTGAATCGCTTACACCCCATAGAATATCATACATATATTCATCAGGATTTCTTGTTATTCCTGTATCCAAAATAATTTTTTTACAACAGGAAACCAATAAAATTTCTTTTGAATTTCTAAAAGAGCCTTACCTTTTCTTAACTTTATAATTTTTTCATTATTTAACATTCTAATTAAATCTAAAGTTGTCGGTTTATCAACATCAGCATAATGCCAATCTTTTATTGAAAATACCTCATTCTTATGTTGTAGAACATATTTATTAAAATACCGAATACCCTTTTCTTGAAGGTATGCTTGGACACAGAAATGATAATTTTCTTGAAGCCTTCTTGCTGTCATTTATGTATTAGAAATATATGTTAGAATAATATTATGGCACGAAACACCTCCCCATCTTCCCATAGTTAAATCATTTTGTATTTCCTTACTTATTATATATAATCCTGTTTTTTCTGTTTTCATGATATAAACAAGGGAAAAACCATTATTATATTTACCCTTATTAAATTCTTTTATTTGTTGTTTACTAATCGTGGCCCCACAAAACTCATTCTCGATACCAAGTGGATAATATTCTTCCTTACGAGACTGATTTAATTGTTCCAGGTCTTCGAGGTTAATTTTAAATGACCAATTATACCCTAAATCATTCATATCATACCCCTATTGTTCTATTCTCATACAAACGATACGCCCTTCTTTATAAAAATTTATTTTAATTCGAACTGTGAATTCTGTATGACCTGGAGATAATATCAACACTTCTGTATCTTTGGAATACACGGCCGTTTTATTTAAGGATATATATTGTGATAAATCGCTTAATCTCACCAAGTCATTCGTGTCAGTTGGGCTTGGATAACACTGAACAACAAATTTCAAAATTTTTTTTTTACTGGAGATGTGTAAAGTGATTAAGACTAATTTGGGTACGCTGATTTCAAAAATCATAACCGTTTTGCTGTATCACGTCAGGATTTTCAGGAACAGAAATATTCCCATTGCCTAGAAGTCAGGATTTCAATGAAATTTACATATGTCTTTAACATGTCTATTTCGTACAATTGTTGTTAACTTGTGTTATATTTCTTTCTTTCAGATAAAGATGAGTAGGCGTTCCTGTACCAATCATCCTGACAACTTCTGTTATGTCTGTGGTCGGTATACCAAAAAAGATCAACAGCGAAGTATATCTACAGCAGTGAAAATGAAGGCCGCCTACTTTCACTACTTCGGGTGTAAGGTGGGGGACCAAGAACAGAGCTGGGCACCACACATCTGCTGCACAAGCTGTCACACAACCTTGACTCAGTGGTTGGTGGGCAAGCGCGCGAGCATGCCATTTGCGGTGCCCATGATATGGCGTGAGCCGCAGAATCATCATGATGATTGTTATTTCTGCTGCACAAGCATCGCCGGCTTCAACAAGAAGAATAAAGGTCACATCAAGTACGCTGACTGCGTCTCTGCTCGTAAACCTGTGCCTCATGATGACGAGAATCTCGTTCCAACACCTCCAGCTGATCAGAACATAGCTGTAAGCAGTGGTGAAGAGGATGGTGATGATGAACCTTTTGAACCCAACACTCAAGAATCACACCTTCTGAACCAGGGAGACTTAAATGATCTTGTAAGAGAGATCTCGCTGTCAAAGGCGAAGGCAGAGCTGCTTGGATCAAGGCTGCAGCAGTGGAATCTACTTGAACCTAACACCAAGATATCCTTGTTCAGAGCACGTCACAGAGACATGGCTGAGTTCTTTGAGATGGAAGACACGATGACATTCTGCAGTGACATCAACGGTCTGTTGAAAGAACTTGGGTGTGATCACGATCCTGCAGACTGGCGCCTCTTCATCGACTCGGGGAAGAACAGCTTGAAGGCTGTTTTGCTCCACAATGGCAACGAGAAACCATCAGTCCCACTGGCTCACGCATTCGGCATGACAGAGACCTATGAGACTATGCAGCAGCTGCTTGATTCCATCAAGTACAATGACTTCAACTGGCACATCTGCGGAGACTTGAAAGTGGTGGCGCTGTTGTTAGGGCTGCAGTCAGGCTACACGAAATACATGTGCTTCCTTTGTCTCTGGGATAGCAGAGACGACAAGAATCACTGGACGAAGAAAGATTGGGAAGAGCGAAAAGAGCATGTACCTGGTCGACACAACGTGAAGCATGTCGCCCTTGTCGACCCAGCCAAGGTTTTCCTTCCACCACTCCACATAAAGCTCGGCTTGATGAAAAGTTTTGTACGGGCAATGGATCTGAATGGGCGTGGGTTTTTATACCTCAAGGAAAAGTTTGGCAACACCTTGTCGGAGGCCAAGATCAAGGCTGGTGTCTTTGTTGGACCGCAAATCCGACAGATTATGAAGGACGAAACTTTTCCGACAACTCTAAACCCCAAAGAGCTGGCAGCGTGGAGGAGCTTCAAAGCTGTGATGGACAACTTCTTGGGGAACGAGCGCGCGGACAACTATGAAGAAATAGTGCAGCAGCTGCTGGAGTCCTTCAGGAAACTTGGCTCCAGGATGTCCCTGAAAATCCATTTCCTACACCAGCACCTGAACTTCTTCCCTGACAACTTGGGAGCAGTCTCGGACGAGCACGGCGAGCGATTCCACCAAGAGATTTCACTCATGGAGACGCGTTACCAAGGGTGGCACAACCCGAACATGATGGGCGATTTCTGCTGGTTCCTGCATCGTGAAACTGACACAGAGCAGCACAAACGCAAAGCCAAATGCCTAAAGCATTTTTAATTACATTCTAGTGGAGTTTTTCTGTAATTTCTATAATTTTGAAGCATTCATGATGAAATAAATGAATAAATGAATTTTTGTAAATTTCATTGAAATCCTGACTTCTAGGCAATGGGAATATTTCTGTTACTGAAAATCCTGACGTGATACACCAAAACGGTTATGATTTTTGAAATCAGCGTACCCAAATTAGTCTAAATCACTTTACACATCTCCAGTAAAAAATTTTTGTTGTTCAGTGTAATTTTTTAATTTATAAGCATTTTTCATGTTAATATTTTTGGTTATATTATATTTATGTCGTTCAGCCTGTGCCTTTGTGTAATAATTTGATAAATCAATATCCAGTTCTTGGGATACACCAAAGATAGAACCATCTTTACCAACATAAGTCATTTATATTAGATTAAATATAATATCTTAAATTTATTTATTTTTGTTGAGTTGAAATAACACATGTAGACATAATTGACCACAACACTTGGAATTTAATTCTTGGACTTGAAATGTTTGATAAACACCATTCTCTAAGAATTTTATGACTTCAACAGGTGGTGGAAGACCAAAACTATCAAAATAATATTTGTCTTGACTATTAAAAATACAAACCCAATGAGAACCGTTCCCATTATTATCTTCTAAGTTCATAATAATATTCTTTGTATGTTTCGGCACATTTGTTAATTCATCTCTCATACAAATAACCACATTATGAATTTTTAATTTCTTACAATATTTGACAAGTTGTAAATTTGATGTTGTATTCTTTCCAAATTCTTTAAACCACTCATCAATGCTCATTTATTTATTGGAAAGATATAATCCATTACCTCTTTTCGTTAATTTTACACCTGCTTGTGCTATAGAAGAAAGCATATCTCCAACTAACAATCTCGCTTTATCAGGCAGACCTTCAAGTTTTTCAGCAAAATCTACAATTACACCACTTCCACTAATTTGTTTCTCCAACTCTTTGTTTTGTCTTTCCAATTCTTTTTGAGCCTGGAGTTGAGCCTTCCTTTCGTTGGCAGTTTTCACCGCTGTTGAAATACCACCCGTCAATGCTCCAACCGCACTTAAACCAGCAAATAAAGGAATTAGAAATGGGAGAAATCCTCCACTCGTCTCTCTTATTGAATATTTTTTCAACATTGGTTTTGTCATTTTAATTTTAAGTGAGCCAGTGTCATTCAAGATTTTAACCTGTTCTCTTGTGAGCAAAACATCAATTCTTACTGCTCCTTTTCTCTGAATTGTATTAACGTTAATCGTACAAGGCTTTTGATTTTGAACACAAGATGATAGTTTATGAAGATTGATTTGATTAACATATACCCCAGTTGGTACTTTGCCACTCATTTATTTAACAAAAAATTATGTGAGACTAATCATCACACCATTATCTGTATTAATCTGCAATTCTGTTTCTTCCAAAAGCAAACAATATGTATCAACTTCTTCACTCTCTCCTCTTTCAATGTATAGGGAAGTATCCACTCGATTAGACTTTATAGTTTCCTTTTGAGCGCTCACGTCAAACGCATAGATTGTATACAAACTTTTAAATGCTGTCATATCCAAAATAGGTTCTTTATTTCCATTACTTTCACACACCTTTTGGTAAGACTTGTATGCTTCAGCAAAATCATTTTTTTCCCAATTAATTTCCAATCTATCTCGTGGATAAAATGTTCCATCTGGAGAAACGCGAAGTTGTTTCACCTTAGCTTTATCACTCAATGCATTATTCTTATCAGTCGCAGTATCACCATCTGGCTTTTTAAAAATGATCCACAGATATCGTGGCTTTCCTTCCAGAACACCCAAATTCCACGTGTCAGTGGTTTGGTTGAGTTTAACGTGTTGACATCTTCTTTTGAGGTATGATACACTGAGTGGTTTCTTTGAGTTAAGTCTTCTATTCAACATCTCTTCTGTTTTAAGATTAGGAGTATATTCACTGATATACCAACTCATTTCCTCAATTACAAATTTATTCTGTTCACCAAAAGCACTACCAACACCAAAAAGCAATCTATTTTCATTATCATTCCTTTGTAGTTGAAATCTAATTTTAAGACCATGCAGAACTTTATCATGATCACAAAATCCAAATATACCTTTAAGAGGAACTGCCACAGTAAAACTATTTACTGCTTTTGTATCATCATTATACATTCCTTTCCTTTGAGTATATCCAGGGTCTGTGTTTGTTCCCGTTGACATATCAGGAATAAAACCTTCGACAGACCCCTTTCCCATTCTATCACTGAATGTATAGAGTGTAAATTTCATCATTTCAGATACAGCAGAGACATAATCAACCGCTTCAACTTCTTGTGTTCCAATATACAAATGCACACTATCAAACATTTTCCAGAAGAAATCATTTACAAGTGTAGCGTTTGTGTTATTCCCAGCCTTAGTAAATTTAAATTTACACAACAAGAAACTTTCAGATAGATTCAAATAGGTTTGTTGATTATTTATTTCAAAACTTTTTGTACCATTCGTATTCCAGTCTGTTCCAGTTATTGCATTTATCTTGAAGTAATCTTCTTTTTAGTGGAGTTTGAGATAATAATAGTATATTCCAAATCATAGATACTATCAATTGCTTCCATACTTGTATTTATTTAGGAAAAAAAGATGTTAAAACTTTTGAAACCCTGATCCAAGTATTCCAATTATTTTCTGTCGTTCTTGGGGGGACAACTGAGTTTTGCTTTTCTTAATTTCTTTTATTGCTTGTAATTTATGAGATTCCTTCTGGGCATCTTTTTTGCTCTTTACAGCACCTGATACATTTCCCACAGCAGAAGCAGTTGAACCAATTAGATCTTTATGTTTTAGAATAGTTGAACCAATACCCATTAGAGTATCAATTATCCCATCTCCTCTAAATTGATGTCCAACACCCCTTTGTCTCTTAGGTTTATAGTATCCTCTACCAAGATACATACCTTCACCCTTGTTGTATGGGGAAAGGAACATCCCATCCCCTGTAATTATTTTATATTTTCCCAACTCGTGTTTCCTTACAATAACCATCGTATTTATTTATTGGAAAACTTCACGTAGGTGAATTCTGATGGATATAACTTCTCCATGAAAAGAAATCATACGATTATCTTGGTTGGTTATCCTAAAATTTACTCTGTGTATGGTTTTTCCTGACACAGGGAGATAAACCAAATTTTTGGGTTCCATATTGAATTTATAACCAATTGGGGTTGAGTATGCGCTGAATGAAAATATTGTATTTGTTTTTTTTCCATCATTATAAGCACCATCAATCAAATCACAGTGAATTAACACCAAATTTATTCCTGAGGATATTTGAATGACATTATCACTGTAAAACATCCCATTAGTTTCAATCTTTTTTTGAGGAGAAACCCAATAACTCTCTAAATGAATTATCAATTGTGAAATCAACCTTGTAGTTATTTTTAACTTTAATCGTTGATTTTGAAGTATGTTTTTGAATGTCTATAACAATATTTTTTGGTTCATCACCCTGTTCTTTCATAAGACGAGCAATTTCGGAAGATATTTGAGAAATCTCATATGCTCCGGGTGAGACTGTTATCATTTTGTATCCACTTCCGGGATTATAACTAAACTTGTCATTTTTATTTTATATATTAAATAAGGTATTATAAGTTTCCATGGACAATAAAGATGCCTCATATTCTTTTGTTGGGTCAAGTTGTAGTGGGTATGGGAATGAAGATGTGTGGTTGCTTGTTGTGAAATTAAAACTCAGGATTGTGCTTCTCATCTTATTTAATATGAGATAAAATGTCTTTATATTGAGATTTATTAATTATTTTCATGTTCATCAACTGGTCTAAAATGGCTGATGCTTCATTAAAACAATTGTTATTTCCAGCCTTCTTACTACCTAACAACAATAACAGTCTATTAACTAATTGCGATGGGTCATTTGGAAGAAAACTAATACCTGAACCAAGGATACTTAAAGCCTGAATAATGTGTTTCTCCTTCTCATTTTTCCTACTTTTACCAGAAATACTAACCCTATAATTTAGAGTGTTCAGCAGATCAATATATACTCTATCATCATTATTTTTCATATCCAATGGTTTATCAATATACTTTGATTCATCCCTCACAGTTGAACCTTGTCTTCCATCTTTTGTGAGAAGAAACATTAATCTCGGAGTTAGTTTAACAGGGGGTTGAGCTGAACCTAAGAACCTTAATTCATCATTAAATATCAATACCTTTTCTTGAACAAGATGAAATATTGCTGGTTGTTCTGTTGGAATGAGTCCTGCTTTGGTTTTTGAATCCGCTGAATATTCATTGTTTTGAAGAGCATTCACAATATAATCAGGGGGTCGATTAATCTCTTTCAGTTGTTGAAATAAATCTTCATCTTCATATTCTAATTCTACTAAATGCTCTAATTCTTCCTCCGTCATTTGATTAAAATCTTTTAACATTTGAAGATTTTTAGGAGTATATTCTACTGTGGGAACTGTGAAAACATCTTTCATTTTTTCTTGGGAAGTTTTTAAAAGTGGTTTAAAAAATTTCTCTTGTTTTCTTTCAAATGCTTCTTCGCCCGTTAGTTTCTGTCTGCGTTTCTTCTTTATGTCTTCCTGCTGTTTTACAACTTTTGAAACCAACTCTTGATGTTCCGTAAATCTTCTTGCTCTTTCTTTTGCATCCATTTATTTATTGTAAAATATCATTTAATGAATTGTAAAGATCAACAGGGAAATTTTCCTTTTCTTCATCATTCAAGTAGATGTGTTCAAATAAATCCTTTTCTTTAAATATTTCATCAAATTCTTTATTAACATAAATGCGAGTTGTAATTTCTTCTTCACTAATACTTGCATCTCTGCTTTTCATACGTTTGCGTTGAGTTTCTTCATCAACATCAAAACCGAATGATAAAATCTTCACTCCGCTCAGATGTTTAATAATTTGTCTCGTTCCTTCTGGATTAGTTTCTAATATCCCAAGACCACCAGATTTTAGTTTCCTTAACTCACTCTTACAATGTGAATATTTTGTTGTACCAAGAGAAACCTCCTCAAATATTTGACCTTCATTCCTCAATCGCATATGTTCCTCCACTGAAATATAGTGATAATCTTCACCTTTTACTTCTCCAGGTCTTATTGCTCTAGTTGTTGTTGATACAATGCGTATCACGGGGTGTTTTTTAAGTAAATTTACAATATTCTCATTTGTACTACACAAGAACCTTGATTTATGAAAGTTTTTTCCAGAAGCAGATTTACCCACAAGATTTACAATAATAGTTGTCATTTATATATGTAATTGTTTATAAAACAAAAAATTATATCCCTTAATATCTCATCTTGTTTCACAACAATATATTTATATTTTTCAGTCGTGTGCTTCATATAATCCTCAAATTTCTTTTTACTACATAATCTAGAACAATTATCTCTCCAAAAATTATTGATATCTATTGAATTTAACTTGAATAAAATAAAAGTATTAGCATTGTTTCTGATGGAACGACGAGGAAGTTGAAAGTACGATTGACTAAGATAAATACAATTACAAGAAGAATGTCTCCCTCTTGTGTAGTAGCTGTCCATTACCGTTTGGTTTCTCTCATTAACACAATCATCAAAGATAACGAGGTTCTTTTTTTATTTATCCAAATCTTGGGGAGACGGTATATCATCCGTATTATCACTAAGAATACAAGTTATCGGATTTGATTTATTTTTACATCTCTGTGTATCACAAAATAGTTGAATTATATCTTCAATGTTATAATCATTTAGGTTTTTTTGACGTTTAAATAAACAGATTATATCTTCTTTTTGAAGACCAGCATTAAAACCTTGTGAGAGTAGTTGATACTCTGGTTGAAAGCTCGACTTTGTGAAAATTATTAAATTATCATAATCTAAAAAGTTGGGAGTGAGGAGCATCTTTAAAAGTAAGCAGGTTTTTCCACATCCAATTGAACCAACTATGAGACATCTTAATGAATTTGGGAGATTTTTATGGTTGTTAAATTTTATCTTATTTTCCCAAATGGGTAAAAAATCATTCATTTATAGATTTGGAAAACAGGTTATTTAATTTATTATTGGCTTTTTTAGAAACTCTATATTTTATCCTAAGTTCAGGTTTAATTTCAAGATAATCCATTATTTTATTTATACAATATCTTGTGTTGATATTTCCCTGAAAATCACATCCATGAATAATATATAACAACAATCCTTTGAACATTTCTCTAATACGTTCAGTTTCTTCCCTTGTAAGGAAAGGTGTGTTATCACCCTCATACTTTACATTCATTTCTCTAATCAATCTTGTAAAGTAATTCATTTTTGGTGTAAATCTAAAAGAATTATTTTCCTTTTTATATTTTTTATTTTCATTAATTAGAAGATAATCACAGAATATACATTGTTTATGGGCTTTTGACTCTGTGTTTAATCCCCGTCTTTCACACGCAGGACAATTCTCAAATTTGTCATATGGAGAATCAGGAAAGTCTAGCATATTTATAAAGTAAAACTTTACTTAAACTGAAATTCATCTATACTTTCAGTTGTATATTGACTCATATTTAATAATATTACCATCGATATCGATATACTTTTTTTCATTACCAGATTCAACGACAACATTTTTTATATTAAAGGTAATTTTAAAATGATCGTTAACTACTATTGAACGAAATGTCATTTCACCTGATATATTTACATCCTTTATTTCATCAGGATTTACATCTATAGGGTTGTTGAAAAAAATACAAATTTCTCCTTGCATATTACAGATGGTCTTATCTTTTCTTTCTAAAGCTTCATCCATAAGGTTTTTGTTTTTTGATACTTTTTCTTGTTTCATTGCTTTTTCTAGTTTTGAATGTATGACCAGAAGGAGAGGAGAAACTTTTGTAAGAGATACTTTAATTGATGTTCTACCAGGTATACTAAAAGCCCTTCCACTGAAGGAAATTGAAGAACTCATATTATTTACCAGAATTGTTTTTATCCAATAGTTGTTATATTTATCTTTGTTTAATTTTACATCCTTGACATATTTCTCAGTATCTTTAACAAATGAAGAGATTGATTGAAACTTGTCTTTTGTGTCTTGAAACATTGTATTTATTAAGTGAAAAAGTTGGAGGATAAAATGGTTTTAAACACAGATTCACCTGTAAAATAAACGAAATTTTCATCAAGAAAATTTTAGTTTAAGCAAATATTTATTATATAAATATGGTGAATACAACATACTGCGATGTTTGTAATCACAAATATAAACATTATAGAAAACACCTCCGAACCAACACACACATTTAATCTATTTCATAAAATATCTCCTCTTGAGTTGGAAAGAAAACAATGTGATATCTGTTCAAAGGATGTTTTGAAGAGAAGTTATAATAAACATCTTTAATCACAAAAACACAAGAAAAATGAGTTTAAAGTAAAGGGAGACTATTATATTGAAAACACTGATGGGGCATTTAAAGGGCATATAAAAACAAGGATTTTTCAATTTGGAGAACCCGGACCATCATCAATAGCTGAATCAATTTAAATAGTGAAACCTGATGTTGAAAAAGTTATTAAAAAGTCATTAAAAGAAATGAAAACTTTAAAGTTTTATATGGGAGTGAAAATGAATATGAAAAGACAAGATGAAGAACAAACTCCTTATATGAGAACAGATCTTCATTTTATAACATCATTTCAAGATTTTTTGAATAGTGGGGTTTATGAAGAACTATCAAAACAAGAGGAGGATGTTGATAATACAGTGGTAGGAAGTGGATTCAATTTAAAAAAAATCATCTTTTTAGATATACACATTCTAAAATCAAACCCTCTTAAAGCTTCTTCTTATATTGAATTTCCAAAAGAAATAAAACTAAAGAAGGCAGTTGTTAATATTAAGAACAATGATAATAAATGTTTTCTCTGGTCTGTTCTTGCTCACTTTCATCCACCAAAATGTAATTCAGAAAGAGTAAAACAATATATGAAATATGAGAATACCTTGGACATTAAAGATTTTAAATTCCCAATGCCACCAACAGATATTCCTAAATTTGAGAAAAAGAATAATCTTTCTATTAATGTATATGGATTAACGGATACAAACAAAGTTCAAATATTAAAAATTTCAAACAACTATAAAAATGAAGAAACACACATTGATCTTTTATATTTTAGTGTTGGAAAGAATTCACATTACACATACATCAATAATTTATCAAGATTAATCTCTTCTCAGGTATTCAGAACAGCAAACAAAATATATCCTTGTAAGCGATGTCTTAATTCATTTCATACAAAAGAACGATTAGAACAACATTCAAAATATTGTAGTAATCATAAATCAGCTGGAATTACAATGCCTAAACCTGGTGAAAAGATTTCTTTTGAAGATTATAATAAATCTATCATGCACCCATTTGTGATATACGCTGATTTTGAGTGTATCCTTAAAAAGATTAATACTGCTTCTCCTAATCCAAAAGAATCATATACAAATAAATATCAAAAACATATTGCTTGTGGTTTCTGTTATTATATCAAATCATCTGTTGGAGAAAAGTACAACAAACTTGAACATTATAGTGGAAAAAAAGCTTCACAAGAGTTTGTAAAACGATTAGAAAAGGATTGTATAAGACTCACTAAATTAATGAAAGAAACAAATGAACCGATGAAATTAACCAAAGAAGAAAAATTAGAATTTAGAAAGAACAATATCTATCATATTTGTGAGGGGGAAATTAAGGAGTCTAAAGTTAGGGATCATTGTCATCTTACTGGTAAATATAGAGGTCCCGCTCATTCCTGTTGTAATCTTAATTATAAATTACCTTCTTTTATTCCAGTCTTTCTTCACAACAGCGCCAACTATGATACACATCTATTTATAAATGAACTTTCAAAAACACCAGGGAATATTTCTGCCATAACAAACACAAGTCAAAAGTATATTTCATTTACAAAATTGATATTCACAAATCCTTTAACTCGTATTAGGTTTCTAGATTCTTACAAGTTTATGGGAACACCACTAGCCTACCTCGCATCAAATCTAAGCTCCACTTTCTCTTTTGCAAATCTTAATTCATTCTTTCCAAAAGAGGAAATTCTCACTAAAGAGGAAATTCAGATTAAAGAGAGAATTCAAAGTAAAGAGGAAATTCAAATTAATGAGGAAATTAATGAAGAAATTCTAACTGAAGATGAAATTCTAATTATAAAGAAAATTCCAACAATGAATGAAATTCTAACTAAAGAGGAAATTCAGATTAAAGATGAAATTCTGATTAAAGAAGGAATTCTCACGAGAGAGGAAATTCAAACAAGGAATGAAATTCAAAGTAAAGAGAAAATTCTTACAAGTAAGGGAATTTATCCTTATGATTATATGGATTCATTTATGAGATTTAAAGAAACACAACTTCCTTCAAAAGAAAGTTTCTATAATAACCTTTATGAAGAAGAGATAAGTGATAAGGAATATAAACACGCACAAGAAATATGGAAAATATTTAAGATAAAGAACCTTGGAGAATATCATGATTTATATCTAAAAACAGATGTTTTATTGTTAGCTGATGTGTTTGAAGCTTTTAGATCACTCTGTCATCATAAAAATTGTTATGGATTAGATCCTGCCCACTATTTCACAGCTCCTGGTTTAGCTTGGAGTGCAATGTTGAAAATGACAAAACAAGATATAGATTTAATCAGTGATGTTGATATGCTTTTGATGATTGAGAAGTCCAAGAGAGGTGGAATATCACAAGTATGTTCAAAAAGATATGCTAAAGATAGTAATTATTTGATGTATTTTGATGCTAATAATTTGTATGGATGGGCAATGTCTCAATCTCTGCCTTATGGTAAATTACAGTCGGTGGAAGAAAAGGATTATGAAAAGGCTTTGATGAATATTGTTATTTCTTCTCAAGAGGAATTGAATGAGGACGAAGAAGTTATTATTTTGAAGTTGATTTGAGGTACCCGAGTGATCTTCATAATAAGCATAAAGACCTTCCTTTTGCATGTGAGAAAGAAACCCCAAAGAAAGAATGGTTCAGTGATTATCATAAAAGTTTTAATATTAAAGGCAAATCAACAGAAAAGTTATTAACAACATTCTATGATAAAGAGGGATATGTTTTGCATCAGAGAAGCTTAAAACAGTTTTTGAGAGAAGGATTGAGAGTTGCTAAAATTCATAGAGTTTTAAAATTTAAACAAAGTCCTTGGGTGAAAAAGTATATTCAATTCAATACAGATATGAGAGCAAATACAAAAGTAAAATTTGAAGGGGACTTTTATAAATTAATGAATAATGCTGTATTTGGAAAGACTATGGAAAATGTTAGAAACAGGCAAAACATTAGATTCGCAACATCTTGGAAAGAAGCTTCGAGATTGATAAATAAACCAAGTTTTGAGAGAGAGGAGGTTTTTTCAGAGAACTTTTCTGTAATTCATATGAAAAAGGAAAGTATTGTAATGGATAAACCAATTTATATTGGAACAGCAGTTCTTGATTTATCAAAGATATTGATGTATGATTATTTGTATAATGACTTAAAGAAAGAGTATGGTGAAAATGTTTCATTGTTGTATATGGACACTGATAGTTTTATCCTAGATATAAAAACTGATGATGTTTATGAAGATATGAAGAAAAATATTGGAGTATATGATACAAGTAATTTCAGCAAAAAGAGTGAGTTATTTTCCAAAAAGAATGAAAAGGTTATTGGTAAGTTTAAGGATGAGTTGGGTGGAAAAGTAATGAGTGAGTTTATTGGATTGAGAGCAAAGGCATATGCTTATAAGTATGGTGATCAGATTGATAAGAGGTTAAAGGGAATAAAGAAATATGTAATAAAGAAATCAATAACTTTTAGAAATTATTATAATTGTTTGATGAATAAGTAAGAAGAATATAGGAAAATGAATACAATAAGAAGTTATAAACATAACATATATAGTGAAGAAGTAAATAATAAGGCATTAGGAGCCTTTGATGATAAGAGATTTATTTTAGATAATGGAATAGATTGTGTTCCATATGGATATTGTATGATAGAGTGAATAGAATAGATTGTGTTTTAACAATGGGAAGATGGGTTAGGGTTTTTTAAGGGCTACCGCCGTGTTTTTTTGCAATATATAAATGGTCAAACCAAGTATTAATCAAACTAAAGAGTGGAGAAAATCTCAGTCTTGGTATATAAATGGAAAACATAATGAATGTGAAAAATATCAAATAAGTCTTATTGAAAATATAACTAAAACAAAGGTAAATAAAACAAATAAGCGAATCAATTTAAAAAGTAGTAAGTTAGAGGATGTAAAGAAAAAAATGAATATCCTTGAATGGACTGAAAACTTTGATGGTTATCAATTGAACAATGAAAAAACAATTTACTATAATCTCAAAATGATATGTGGCTCATGAGGTGGTCAAAAACGAGCATTAAGAGAAGTTTATCATTTCGTAATGGCACAAAAGGGGTATCTTAAAAAATATAAAGATTCAAATGTTTTGTTTTTCAATATTTTAGATGGGGATTATTGTGCAAAGAAAATTAAACTATTGAAGGAATTTGAGAATGAACAAATCTTTATAGGTTCAATGAGTGAGCTAAACAATATGCATCGGTTATTTGATAAAGAGTGTCCCGAGGCTTAGACGTTTCAGATATTTCTTTCGAATCACCTTTAACAAATCTTTATCTTATTGCATGGGTTATTTGAAAAAAGGGTGTCCTCAGGTTAAAAGGGGAGACAAATAAATATACCTTGGGATAAAAAGGGGGTTTATTTTTGGGGAAAAAAATATGAATCGCTGAAAATCCCCCATTCATTTACATGGGGAAAAGTGAGCCAGAACCAGTATATTCACCCTACTGTAATGGAAGATGAATGCAATTTCAATATAAAATCACACTCCCATGTGGCTTAACTTATGATCATTCATTAATATTGAATACAAGGCATAATATCAATAACCTCACAATGGGATTTCTCCAGAAATTGCAGCAAAGCATTGCAAAACAGATATCTGCTGTTTTGTATGAAAAACGTTGTCAAACCTAATGTTGAAATTTTATGCTTTAATTTTGTAAATTACAATTAATGTTTGCTTCTTTAATAAAACATGATCATTATAACACCTTTTATTCTTCAAAATGTGACAATAAAAATGTTTATTTTCAAGGTGACCTTTGACTTTCGCACAATCATATGCTTTTTTCAACATGTTAAAACTGAGATTGCTTATAAAGTGAGTTTTTGTGCTACAAAACAAGAGAGAGCATTACAATAACATTGCAATAAAAGTAAATGTAACTGAGAATGTGATGTTTATCAAATAATTTTATTTATGTAATACGCATCATGTTTTCGAAGAATTAGGAAAGTTTTAGCATCCAAATGTCGATCAGTAATATTTGCCAACTTCGTTTCCTCAATCAAAGCATCTATTTGGTTCAAGAAACAAGAGACGAAGATGCATCAAAAAGGTTGGAACAAAAATCAACATGTAATTGTATAATATTTACGCTGGAACAAACACTGCCGCAAATGCAATCATTTGATGATGAGGACGAGCAAGATATCCTTGATTGTGCACACTCGCTTCTAAGCAATCTAGCTGGGTTCGAATCTCGGTCCAGCTGTAAAGTGTCACCCTGGTGTTACGCATGCAGGCAATGTACCAATGTGTGCACCGTCCTCACACGTTCCAGTTCAGCTCACACTGAATGGCCAAGACTAACGTCTGGCTGAAGGTGGCAGGAATAAATAATTTGTTCAGGGAATTGCTGGTAAACGTTAAATAACCCATGCATGGTATCTTCCGTGAAGAATATGTGAGTTATTGCCTTCATCCTGAACAAATTCTAATTCCTGCCACCTTCAACTGGATGTTAGTCAGTTCATGGGAGACTTTGAACTTGGGCCAAAAACTTTCCCCATCCCACCCCACAATAAGGTGGGAATAATCGGGGCCATTCAAAAAGTGGAGAAGAAGAAGAATCATTTAATTATTTTGGTTGTTCTTAAAATATCAACGTTATTAAGTTTGAGAGATCCAAATATCTGCTTGTCAAACGTTCTCGATAATATGTGTCTAATAACAATACCAATGAAAAAGGCATCTCAATGGTGTTCAACAAAAGTCCAAGAAATGCCAGGGCTTTTATATTCTTTCAATTCATGATTACTGTACATATGATTAGTAAGAAAAAGAGAAATGCTTGGCCTTTCTTGGACTCATGTGTATCATGAAGAATAAAAATGGATAAAATAATTGTCTACTTGGTGGTTGTCTCCATTTGTGGGTTTCAGGAGGTGGGAGGAAGTTCTCCCAGAACTCCAAATCTCCATCTGCTATTGTTTTTATATAAAGGATCATGATCCATGAACCAAACTGTGAAACTTCATTCTCCTAGCCTCCACAGGCTCTTTTCAGAATCTTCATTGAACCTCTGACAGCCTCAACTTGTTGCTCGATGGGGGTGATACCCAGAATGATTTTTAAGTTCTCAGTAAGGGTTTTCTCCGTCATTCCTGTATCTCTATCGCTGGTACAATTTCAGCTTTCTTCAATTTCCAAGTCCTCCTGGCCTCATTTTTCAGATCCTGGTATTTGGTAATTTTCCTGATTTATGTGGCATTTAGTCTAAAGTCATTGGGTACCAAAACCTCGATCAATAATGCTGACTTTTCCTTTTTGTGTTTGAGCACTATTTCCAGATGCAGTGCATTGTTTGCAATGTCCACATTTGACTGGATAATCTTGTCACACGTGAGCATTATATGCTCATTTTCAAGCATCAGATATGGTTTGTGTTTCCTGATTGTTCTGGGACCAGGATGTTGTTGAAATGTTTGCAGATATGCCAGTGGATTACTTTTGAGACTCTGTCATGTCATTCTGTGCACAGCTGTTCCAACATGAGTCTTTTTTACATCCCGAAAGGAGGTGACTGGTACTTACTGTTTCTACCCCACAAAACCTGCATTTATCCGATTGGCTCAATCCCGCCATTTCTTAAAGGCATCCGTGTAATGTCCTAGGTCTTGGGTATTGATGACTTGTTCTCCATCCCAACTAATTTGACCTCTTCTTAGCCATTCCAAAGAGTCTTCCTTGTCAATCCCTATCCTGTCAAGCTTAAAAAAAATCTTCCTGCTCTTTTGGCATTCTCCCATTTGTTTGAGTATGTCTGCTGATATTTCTTTTTGTAGTTTTCCTCTTTTTTTCTTTGCAATCATTGGGGCTCTTTACAATCATTGGGGCTGTTTTGTTTCTGTTTCGTTTTCCTGTGTAGTATCCATCATTTACACCTGTTTTTGGAAGTTTGTTGCTAAATAGATTAAGAATCCCTTTTCTGATCTGTCGTTTTCTTGCTCATGTACAAATCTCATCCGATGGTCTGTTGAGCTTTTCACATACTCTGCTGGTCCAACACATGATGTTCTGTGCACTTGATTAAGCTCCATCAGGCCACCTCCACCTCCTTGTCTCGGTAAGTACAACCTCAGTATGCATAGGTTGTTGTGGAATATCTTGTGAATAGTTAGAAGTTTCCTTGTTTTGGTGTCTACATTGTTGATCTCCAATTATGGCCAGTTTATAATTGCACAGTTATATTGGAATACCAGCACTGCAAGTTGGTTTCTACCTTTGTTTTTGTTTCTTCGAGAGAGGAATGACTTCAGAATTAGTCTTCATCTGCATAGGTCCTCTTTGCTCATTATTACTTACGAAATCTAAAGATTTCGTAAGTATATTGATGCCTTCCGTTTCTGTTTGTTTGTTTGTTTGTAGGCATGATAACTCGAGAAGGGAAGAAGCTACCAATGTCATATTACACCACGTGATTCAGGAGGGTGATTGCTAGTGCTGATTAGATTTTGGTCAAAATCTGTCAAAGGTCAAGGTCACAGTGAGGTCAAATATTCGATTTTTGATGGTTTGGTACAGATAACTCGAGAACGGAAGAAGCTACCAACGTCAAATTACATAACGTGATTCAGGAGGGTGATTGCTAGTGCTAATTAGATTTTGGTCAAAATCGATCAAAGATCAAGGTCATAGTGAGGTCAAACATCCAAAAAATGATAACTCGAGAAGGGAAGAAGCTGCCAATGTCAAATTATACCCTGTGATTCAGGAGGGTGGTGGCTAGCGCTGATTAGATTTTGGTCAAAATCGGTCAAAGGTCAAGGTCACAGTGAGGTCAAACATCCAAAAAATGATAACTCGAGAAGGGAAGAAGCTGCCAATGTGAAATTACACCCTGTGATTCAGGAGGGTGGTGGCTAGCGCTGATTAAATTTTGGTCAAAATCGGTCAAAGATCAAGGTCATAGTGAGGTCAAACATCCAAAACATTCGATTTTTGATGGTTTGGTACAGAATCATCGCAGAAACTTCTGGTTTGCTTCTCTACCTTCTCTAGAGACAGATTTTATTTGACAAGGTCAGAGGTCAAGTTGACGATTTCGTAAGTACCAGTCTATGACTGCTTGTTACTTACGAAATCTAAAGATTTTGTAAGTATATTGATGACTTCCGTTTCTGTTTGTTACTTACGAAATCTAAAGATTTCGTAAGTGTATTGATGACTTCCATTTCTGTTTGTTTGTTTGTTTGTTTGTAGGCACGATAACTCAAGAAGGGAAGAAGCTACCAATGTCAAATTACACCATGTGATTCAGGAGGGTGATGGCTAGTGCTGATTAGATTTTGGTCAAAATTGGTCAAAGGTCAAGGTCACAGTGAGGTCAAACATCCAAAAAATGATAACTCGAGAAGGGAAGAAGCTACCAATGTCAAATTACACCACGTGATTCAGGAGGGTGGTGGCTAGTGCTGATTAGATTTTGGTCAAAATCGGTCAAAGGTCAAGGTCACAGTGAGGTCAAAAATTCAATTTTTGATGGTTTGGTACAGAATCGTGGAAGAAACTTCTGGTTTGCGTCACTACCTTCTCCAGAGACAGCTTTTATTAGACAAGGTCAGAGGTCAAGTTGACAATTTCGTAAGTACCAGTCTATGACTGCTTGTTTGTTTGTTTGTTTGTTTGTAGGCACGATAACTTGAGAACGGAAGAAGCTACCAATGTCAAATTACACCACGTGATTCAGGAGGGTGATGGCAAGTGCTGGTTAGATTTTGGTCAAAATCGGTCAAAGGTCAAGGTCACAGTGAGGTAAAACATCCAAAAAATGATAACTCGAGAACGGAAGAAGCTTCCAATGTCAAATTACACCACGTGATTCAGGAGGGTGGTGGCTAGTGCTGATTAGATTTTGGTCAAAATCGGTCAAAGGTCAAGGTCACAGTGAGGTCAAATATTCGATTTTTGATGGTTTGGTACAGATAACTCGAGAACGGAAGAAGCTTCCAATGTCAAATTACATCACGTGATTCAGGAGGGTGATTGCTAGTGCTGATTAGATTATGGTCAAAATCTGTCAAAGGGCAAGGTCACAGTGAGGTCAAACATCCAAAAAATGATAACTCGAGAAGGGAAGAAGCTGCCAATGTCAAATTACACCACGTGATTCAGGAGGGTGGTGGCTAGCGCTGGTTAGATTTTGGTCAAAATCGGTCAAAGGTCAAGGTCATAGTGAGGTCAAACATCCAAAACATTCGAGTTTTGATGGTTTGGTAGAGAATCATCGCAGAAACTTCTGGTTTGCTTCTCTACCTCCTCGAGAGATAGATTTTATTTGACAAGGTCAGAGGTCAAGTTGACGATTTCAGAAGTACCAGTCTATGACTGCTTGTTACTTACGAAATCTAAAGATTTCGTATGTATATTGATGACTTCCATTTCTGTTTGTTTCTTTGTTTGTTTGTAGGCACGATAACTCAAGAAGGGAAGAACCTACCAATGTCAAATTACACCACGTGATTCAGGAGGGTGATGGCTAGTGCTGATTAGATTTTGGCCAATATTGGTCAAAGTTCAAGGTCACAGTGAGGTCAAACATCCAAAAAATGATAACTCGAGAAGGGAAGAAGCTACCAATGTCAAATTGCACCACGTGATTCAGGAGGGTGATGGCTAGTGCTGATTAGATTTTGGTCAAAATCGGTCAAAGGTCAAGGTCACAGTGAGGTCAAAAATTCAATTTTTGATGGTTTCGTGCAGAATCATGGAAGAAACTTCTGGTTTGCGTCGCTACCTTCTCCAGAGACAGCTTTTATAAGACAAAGTCAGAGGTCAAGTTGACGATTTCGTAAGTACCAGTCTATGACTGCTTGTTTGTTTGTTTGTTTGTAGGCACGATAACTCGAGAACGGAAGAAGCTACCAATGTCAAATTACACCATGTGATTCAGGAGGGTGATGGCAAGTGCTGATTAGATTTTGGTCAAAATCGGTCAAAGGTCAAGGTCACAGTGAGGTCAAACATCCAAAAATGATAACTTGAGAACGGAAGAAGCTTCCAATGTCAAATTACACCATGTGATTCAGGAGGGTGGTGGCTAGCGCTGATTAGATTTTGGTCAAAATTGGTCAAAGGTCAAGGTCACAGTGAGGTCAAATATTCGATTTTTGATGGTTTGGTACAGATAACTCGAGAACGGAAGAAGCTTCCAATGTCAAATTACATCACGTGATTCAGGAGGGTGATTGCTAGTGCTGATTAGATTTTGGTCAAAATCTGTCAAAGGTCAAGGTCACAGTGAGGTCAAACATCCAAAAAATGATAACTCGAGAAGGGAAGAAGCTGCCAATGTCAAATTACACCACGTGATTCAGGAGGGTGGTGGCTAGCGCTGGTTAGATTTTGGTCAAAATCGGTCAAAGGTCAAGGTCATAGTGAGGTCAAACATCCAAAACATTCGAGTTTTGATGGTTTGGTAGAGAATCATCGCAGAAACTTCTGGTTTGCTTCTCTACCTCCTCGAGAGATAGATTTTATTTGACAAGGTCAGAGGTCAAGTTGACGATTTCAGAAGTACCAGTCTATGACTGCTTGTTACTTACGAAATCTAAAGATTTCTAATGTATATTGATGACTTCCATTTCTGTTTGTTTCTTTGTTTGTTTGTAGGCACGATAACTCAAGAAGGGAAGAACCTACCAATGTCAAATTACACCACGTGATTCAGGAGGGTGATGGCTAGTGCTGATTAGATTTTGGTCAATATTGGTCAAAGTTCAAGGTCACAGTGAGGTCAAACATCCAAAAAATGATAACTCGAGAAGGGAAGAAGCTACCAATGTCAAATTGCACCACGTGATTCAGGAGGGTGATGGCTAGTGCTGATTAGATTTTGGTCAAAATCGGTCAAAGGTCAAGGTCACAGTGAGGTCAAAAATTCAATTTTTGATGGTTTCGTGCAGAATCATGGAAGAAACTTCTGGTTTGCGTCGCTACCTTCTCCAGAGACAGCTTTTATAAGACAAAGTCAGAGGTCAAGTTGACGATTTCGTAAGTACCAGTCTATGACTGCTTGTTTGTTTGTTTGTTTGTAGGCACGATAACTCGAGAACGGAAGAAGCTACCAATGTCAAATTACACCATGTGATTCAGGAGGGTGATGGCAAGTGCTGATTAGATTTTGGTCAAAATCGGTCAAAGGTCAAGGTCACAGTGAGGTCAAACATCCAAAAATGATAACTTGAGAACGGAAGAAGCTTCCAATGTCAAATTACACCATGTGATTCAGGAGGGTGGTGGCTAGCGCTGATTAGATTTTGGTCAAAATTGGTCAAAGGTCAAGGTCACAGTGAGGTCAAATATTCGATTTTTGATGGTTTGGTACAGATAACTCGAGAACGGAAGAAGCTTCCAATGTCAAATTACATCACGTGATTCAGGAGGGTGATTGCTAGTGCTGATTAGATTTTGGTCAAAATCTGTCAAAGGTCAAGGTCACAGTGAGGTCAAACATCCAAAAAATGATAACTCGAGAAGGGAAGAAGCTGCCAATGTCAAATTACACCACGTGATTCAGGAGGGTGGTGGCTAGCGCTGGTTAGATTTTGGTCAAAATCGGTCAAAGGTCAAGGTCATAGTGAGGTCAAACATCCAAAACATTCGATTTTTGATGGTTTGGTACGGCATCATCGCAGAAACTTCTGGTTTGCTTCTCTATCTCCTCGAGAGATAGATTTTATTTAACAAGGTCAGAGGTCAAGTTGACGATTTCGTAAGTACCAGTCTATGACTGCTTGTTTGTTTGTTTGTTTGTAGGCACGATAACTCGATAACGGAAGAAGCTACCAATGTCAAATTACACCACGTGATTCAGGAGGGTGATGGCAAGTGCTGATTAGATTTTGGTCAAAATCGGTCAAAGGTCAAGGTCACAGTGAGGTCAAACATCCAAAAAATGATAACTCGAGAACGGAAGAAGCTTCCAATGTCAATTTAGACCACGTGGTTCAGGAGGGTGCTGGCTAGCGCTGATTAGATTTTGGTCAAAATCGGTCAAAGGTCAAGGTCACAGTGAGGTCAAATATTCGATTTTTGATGGGTTGGTACAGATAACTCGAGAACGCAAGAAGCTACCAATGTCAAATTACACCACGTGATTCAGGAGGGTGATGGCTAGTGCTGATTAGATTTTGGTCAAAATCGGTCAAAGGTCAAGGTCACAGTGAGGTCAAAAATTCAATTTTTGATGGTTTCGTGCAGAATCATGGAAGAAACTTCTGGTTTGCGTCGCTACCTTCTCCAGAGACAGCTTTTATAAGACAAAGTCAGAGGTCAAGTTGACGATTTCGTAAGTACCAGTCTATGACTGCTTGTTTGTTTGTTTGTTTGTTTGTAGGCACGATAACTCGAGAACGCAAGAAGCTACCAATGTCAAATTACACCATGTGATTCAGGAGGGTGATGGCAAGTGCTGATTAGATTTTGGTCAAAATCGATCAAAGGTCAAGGTCACAGTGAGGTCAAACATCCAAAAATGATAACTTGAGAATGGAAGAAGCTTCCAATGTCAAATTACACCTCGTGATTCAGGAGGGTGGTGGCTAGCGCTGATTAGATTTTGGTCAAAATCGGTCAAAGGTCAAGGTCACAGTGAGGTCAAACATCCAAAACATTCGATTTTTGATGGTTTGGTACAGAATCATCGTAGAAACTTCTGGTTTGCGTTGCTACCTTCTCAAGAGACAGCTTTTATTAGACAAGGTCAGAGGTCAAGTTGACGATTTCTTAAGTACCAGTCTATGACTGCTTGTTACTTACGAAATCTAAAGATTTCGTAAGTATATTGATGATTTCCGTTTCAGTTTGTTTGTTTGTTTGTTTGGAGGCACGATAACTCGAGAAGGGAAGAAGCTACCAATGTTAAATTACACCACGTGATTCAGGAGGGTGATGGCTAGTGCTGATTAGATTTTAGTCAAAATCGGTCAAAGGTCAAGGTCACAGTGAGGTCAAATATTCGATTTTTGATGGTTTGGTACAGATAACTCGAGAACGCAAGAAGCTACCAATGTCAAATTACACCACGTGATTCAGGAGGGTGATGGCTAGTGCTGATTAGATTTTGGTCAAAATCGGTCAAAGGTCAAGGTCACAGTGAGGTCAAATATTCGATTTTTGATGGTTTGGTACAGATAACTCGAGAATGCAAGAAGCTACCAATGTCAAATTACACCACGTGATTCAGGAGGGTGATGGCTAGTGCTGATTAGATTTTGGTCAAAATCGGTCAAAGGTCAAGGTCACAGTGAGGTCAAAAATTCAATTTTTGATGGTTTGGTACAGAATCATGGTAGAAACTTCTGGTTTGCATCGCTACCTTCTCTTGAGACAGCTTTTATTAGACAAAGTCAGAGGTCAAGTTGACGATTTCGTAAGTACCAATCTATGACTGCTTGTTTGTTTGTTTGTTTGTTTGTAGGCACGATAACTCGAGAACGGAAGAAGCTACCAATGTCAAATTACACCACGTGATTCAGGAGGGTGATGGCAAGTGATGATTAGATTTTGGTAAAAATCGGTCAAAGGTCAAGGTCACGGTGAGGTCAAATATTCGATTTTTGATGGCTTGGTACAGATAACTCGAGAACGGAAGAAGCTACCAATGTCAAATTAAACCAATTGATTCAGGAGGGTAATGGCTAGTGCTGATTAGATTTTGGTCAAAATCGGTCAAAGGTCAAGGTCACAGTGAGGTCAAACATCCAAAAAATGATAACTCGAGAGCGGAAGAAGCTTCCAATGTCAAATTACACCACGTGATTCAGGAGTGTGGTGGCTAGCGCTGATTAGATTTTGGTCAAAGGTCAAGGTCACAGTGAGGTTAAAAATCCAAAACATTCGATTTTTGATGGTTTGGTACAGAATCATCGTAGAAACTTCTGGTTTGCGTCGCTACCTTCTCAAGAGACAGCTTTTATTAGACAAGGTCAGAGGTCAAGTTGACGATTTCGTAAGTACCAGTCTATGACTGCTTGTTACTTACGAAATCTAAAGATTTCGTAAGTATATTGATGACTTCCGTTTCTGTTTGTTTGTTTGTTTGTTTGTTTGGAGGCACAATAACTCGAGAACGGAAGAAGCTACCAATGTCAAATTACACCACATGATTCAGGAGGGTGATGGCTAGTGCTGATTAGATTTTGGTCAAAATCGGTCAAAGTTCAAGGTCACAGTGAGGTAAAATATTCAATTTTTGACGGCTTGGTACAGATAACTCGAGAACAGAAGAAGCTACCAATGTCAAATTACACCACGTGATTCAGGAGGGTGATGCCAAGTGCTGATTAGATTTTGGTCAAAATCGGTCAAAGGTCAAGGTCACAGTGGGGTCAAACATAATTCCGTAAATTCATGTGGAGAAATGAAGTATTTTTGCTGCGCTCGACGTTACGAGTTCGTTTTAACTTCGATTTTAATTTTGTCTTCGGTTTTTGCGATCGCTTCGGACGCTTTAAACTCGGTTGTCAAAATTATGGTAAAATCGGTGGTTTGGAGACGTTTTAAGATTGTATAAAAAATATTTCACTCGATGTGTCACGGGTCGTACCATGATGCAGTGCGCTCGAGCAGACGCGTCGTTGAGTTACGTTAAGGTATAATTGCGTGGAGAAATGGAGATTTTTGCTTCGGTCGACGTTACGATTTTTGATGGTTTGATACAGAATCATCGTAGAAACTTCTGGTTTGCCTCACTACCTTCTCTCGAGACAGCTTTTATTAGACAAGGTCAGAGGTCAAGTTGACGATTTCGTAAGTACCAGTCTATGACTGCTTGTTTTATGCATTTTTTGTGTTGTTCCTGGGGATCTTCTTATATTCCGAGGTATTTGTAGGATGCTTTGTTTTATCATTCCTGTATTGTTGTACTTTGGTAGATTGAGATGTTGTCTGTTTTTTACTTACGAAATCTAAAGATTTGTAAGTATATTGATGACTTCCATCCTCTGTTTGTGTGTTTGTGTGTTTGTTTGTTTGTTTGTAGGCACGATAACTCGAGAACGGAAGAAGCTACCACTATAAAGTTACACCACGTGATTCAGGAGGGTGATGGCTAGTGCTGATTAGATTTTGGTCAAAATCTGTCAAAGGTCAAGGTCACAGCGAGGTCAAACATTCGATTTTTGATGGTTTGGGACAGAATCATCGTTGAAACTTCTGGTTTGCATCGCTACCTTCTCTCAAGGCAGCTTTTATTCGACAAGGTCAGAGGTCAGGTTGACGATTTCATAAATACCAGTCTATGACTGCTTGTTTTGTTCTTCTTTGTATGTGCATTTTGCACATTTGTCAAAACCAAACTCCATTTGGACGTCCTCCGAGTACTACTTCACTAATTTTAGTTGATTACATGCATTATATAATCCATGAATGTGGGACGCTATCAAAGGCTTTTTTGTAATCTATCCAGGCTGTGGATATGTTGGTTTGGTGGAGCTTGCAATTTTCGAGTGTGGTTTTGTTTCTCAATAAGTGGTCTATTCTTCTACAGCATCCTCTTTTGCATCATTTCTGATCTGCCTGTAAGTATACTCCTTGTTGAATGAGGTGTTCGTAAATTGCATCGGTGACTATTCCTGTTAAAAAATTTGTATGTTTTTCGTAGGCATGTTATTGGTTTATATTTGTTGGGTAGATGGGTTTCTTCAGATTTTGGGATGAGTACATTATTGCTTTTTATGAACCATTCGTCCATTGGCTGTTCCCCTTGGATGAGTTTGTGAAATGCTCGAACCTAGTGAGGAAGGAGAGCATGTAGTTGCTTCAGCCAGAAGTTTGGAATCCCATCCGGGCCTCGGCATTTGAAGTTCGGTGCTTTTGCAAGATGTTTTCTAATTTTCTAACTCAACAGTTTGGTTTCCTCAATGGCAATTCAACTCTTGACCTTTTGCTTCTGTGAACATGACAGTACCTACATGCCCTGGAATGCATGCAACGACCATTGTTATCTCTGGATATTTACCAAGCTTATCACACAGGTCTCGACATGTAAAGTACAGTACTCTTGTGTTACTACTTTTCTAGTTTGCACTCAAATAGCATTTTGCTTTCTAGAACATTCTCTCATCCAACCTTTATGAAAGTTATATTATTTCTTTGAATTTGAATACGTGGTACTTCAATGAGTCTTCTTCAATGTTTTCTGGTTTTTTTTGCTCGGTATGAGGTAAGTCCACAATCCTTTGGAGGAGTAGAAAGGTGCCCACATCGAGTAATGGTCGTTTCCATGGCTTCGGACCAGCCATGGACAGGTCATCACTCCGCCGCATCAAAGACCTTTGAATAGACTGTATATTGCTCCACAGCCATTGTTACTTCTCTGTCCACCCATCTATCGCAGCTTCAAAACTGGACTACCTGGAATATAACTTTCAATGTCAAGGTTAGTGCACAGCACCTAATCCTACTTGATAGGAATGGAATTGAGTTATAACACTGTCTGAGTCCTAGTCCCAAAGTTTTAAGCACAAGATGCCAAGTTATTTTTAGGAGCATGCTTAAAGATTCTATGCGTAATGGATGGTTGTCATTTCATTGCAAATATTTTGTTTCATTCCCTTCAAAAAATATTCCTTGTACAGTTTAGCCACTCTATTCTATAGGACCTGACTCCACCTTTTTATACAAAGTCAAAGCTAGTGGAGGAGCTAAAACCGAGCTATAAAAACGCAAAGTGCATTGTTTGTTTGTTTTTTGTTTCTCTGCATGAAATATGAAAAACAAAGGTCAAACATAATCCTGTAAGAATTACAATACGTGTTACTTATAAAATAGGAGCCAATCAGCTATGACATGTAAAATGATGACCAGCTAAGTTTTTATTTTTGAAGAAGGATATTCCATGGTTCAAACTTCTTAGTTATCAATGAATATTTTCTTACTTTACATTAAAGTCATAGCATTTGATGAAATGCATATCTATATCAGTGACAACTTCCTATCTTTGAATATTTGCTCGTTTAATGATTTAATGGCCCTCTTGTCTCAAGCGATTAGCATGTTCCATTTCCGATACATAACGACATGTTGCCATTATATTCCCTTGTTATTATACCTTGGAAAGGTGGTTGTGGGGGTCAGCAGACATCATAATAGTATAGAGGGATTAAGTAACGTTATTATTGAATATAGTGCGTTTTCTCAATGACATGTCTTGGAAAAATCCCATGATTACTTCTTCTTGTCTTGTGTGTAGTACTTGACTGCAGGTTATCATCATTACTCGTGAGTGCAGCTGTGTCGCTGATGCCGTGCCCCCTGTTGGTAAGGGCGGGGATTTTTGTAGTATGGCCAGGAGGCAGGATACCAGTGATAACTCACCGACCCTTTATGAATGACACTGTGGGGATCTTTAGCATCCACCAACTAATGCTTACAGACGGGTCCCCAACTTAACATACATCTGAAGGATGGCACACTTTGTAATTCAATGTATAGCCTGCGTAGCACCAATCTGGCAGTTTATAATCTTGTGTAGAATCTAACCCAGACAAGACAGCTCAAAGGTAAGTGAGCTATCCTGTCTGACTATATGATTGCTGATGAGATCCATTACATATGATGAAAATCCCATTGGCTGTCATAAGAAATTTTGTAAGGAGGAGTACATAACCTCTGTGTGATTTAGACCATGGTATTAGGATTTGCTGTATGATCTCATTGCTCTCTTCTGAAGAGGTATTTCAAATGATGTTAATCTAGATGAGTAATGGGGGTCCACAACCATCCTTTACCACATTGTGGAATGTCAGCCGAGGTCGTTACTTTTCTTCTTTCTTTGTTTTTAGATCCTCGTGGAGGATCTCTAAGTCTTACTCACATTGTTGTTCTTGTGGACTTTTTTGTGTCACATCCTACAGTTTTCATCGAAACTTCCTGAAACTTGGTGTATATATGTAAAAATTCCCTGCGCAGACAGTAACCATCTCCGATTTTGAAAATTCCTCCTTGAAAAAAAGTTATGACGTCAAAATATCTCCACTAATGGAAATCGCCTAAAATATTATCTCCGAAACTAGGCAAGCTTTTTGGATTCTGTTTGCGGGAATCGAACAGGGCATTAGCAGAGATTAATTACCGCACATATTATACATCACGATGATGTCATATCAATTTTATGACGTCATTCCTATTTTTTGACATTTTTTGTTTCACAACCCAGAGTTTTCATCGGATCTTCGTGAAACTTTCCATGTATTTGCAGAAAGTCCACGCACAGGCAGTAACCATCTCCGATTTTGGAAATTATTCCTCGAAAAAAAGTTGACGTCATAATATCTCCGCTAATGGAAATCGCCTGTACCATTATCTCCGAAACTGGGCAAGCTGTTTGAATTTTGTTTGCGGGAATCAAGCCGGGCATTAGCACAGATAATTTATCGTAAACCTGATACATCACAATGACGTCATATTTGTTTTTATGACGTCATCATTAAGAGGACGAGGATCTTAGCTCATTTGAGCTTGTTTCTTCTGCCCTTACTTTATTCGCTTTTAAATTCATTTTTTTCCTCAACTGCCTGAGCGATTGTCACAAAACTTTCAACATAGGAGTACCTACCCATGGATAAATTTATTTTTTTTTAAAACCAAAGTTACATGATGATTGGATGAAAAATGTGGCCAGTGTTCAAAAAAATCTGTTTTCTTCTGCAGGCATTGGTTGCAGGGTATTTCACATATCAGGAATAAACGGCCTCGACCTTGCTTTGCTCGGCCTCGGCCAAATTGCAGTCAGTCAAGCCAAGTACTGCAATGAAACACAAATGGACAATCGAGTGTAGTCATCACGATGACCAAAAATTTTTCAAACGTTAAATGAGACAAAAATTATAATAGGGTTGAAAATGTCATATCGAACTCGAACGAGTGCTCTGAGTAGTAAAATGTCGATTCCTTTTATCGATTTGCAAGGTCTCAAGTCTGAATATAACTGAAAAAATATATGGTCCTCCACTCTCGTAGCTGAAAATACAAGCTATGTTGATGGACCTGTGTGAAAACTTTTGTCGTGATGCCCTCTCATGTAAACATGTTGTATAACATCATACAATGGATGGGGACAATTTGACGAGGTTATCATTGGAGTAAATTAAACCCGCAGGATAAAAAGCCATGTACTTTGATTCAAATGATGAGTCAACACTTGAGGGAGTTACAGACTGGAAAAGGTCCTTTGTAGCTCGAATCAATGATGAATAAACTTCTCAAAAGAACTTTTATTTGGACAATCTCTAATTGAACAAAACAACCACCGAACAGATACATTTGGTTTCAAGGTTCTCATTATCATTGATGATCACAATACCACAGTGGCAGAAAGACAAAATAATTTGGGATCAGGAGGCCAACGATGAGAGTAATGAGGTAGGGGTGTTTCCCTCAGAGAGTGATTAATGCAGGAATGGTCTCCCTGGAAAGATGGCGGCAGCAGAGACAGTGGATAGGTTTAAAACTGGAATTGGATAGGTACCGAGAAGCAGTAGGGATAGAGGAGTTATGAGTTTTGGCCAGATAGCACAGACTTGAGCTGAATGGCCCCCTCCTGCAATGAAGTTCCTTGTGATTCCTCATCGACAGACAAGCTTAATGATCATAAAAATAGAGGTTGATCATCAATCCTGTGGCATTGACACCTAAATTTGATCGTAAACACATTGTCAACTAGCAAGGCAATAGCTGAGGATATATTAAGTGCTATAAACACTGAAAGTATAACTGCAAATGTGTTGAAACATGAGAAAATTCCAGATGTTAGAGATTGTGGATGGGGGCAGTGGAAGGGGTATTATTGAAAATGGAAGGTCATACAAATGGAGAGCAATGGCATGCCACCAGCAATTATTCCATCTGCTTTGTTGGGGAAAATTGAGAGTTTTGAGCAAGTTGCAGAGGATGTTTTTATTTTGTGTGTGTATATACATTGTCGAGGCTCGTAAAAGAGCTAACACACATAACATATAGGGAAGCACAAGTACATAACATAACAATACATAACAACAAAGGGAGCAGGAGACAAGAGGGGCAGGAGAGGGAAGCACAGAACACTAGGGAACAGAGATATGAGATCTGTGGAAGGGAGAGGGATGGGGCAGGGAACACAGGGTAAACAAGATGGACACTACAGGAACTTTCAGGAAGGAAAACAGGGAATTTGGAGGAGGTGGCTTTGGGGTAGATTAATGGAGGTATAAACTAGGAGGGGCGAGCGCAATTGAAGAGAGTGTGGGAGTTTGTTCCAGAGGTGGGAAAAAAGAGAAATAAAAGAATGAAGGTGAGCAGTGATTCTTGATTTTGGCAGTTTTACCGAAAGGGGTTTGCTGGTGGACCTTGAGTGCCCTACGGAAATATTAGGGGACAGAGCATAGACAGCCCAAAATCTTGATAGGCACATCCGTTTGATGTTTAACTGATGTTGACCATGTAATCTTTGTCTGTTTGACAGAGTCGTCAGGCCGAGGCCTCTGGGTTGGAGGTGATGCGTTGGTATAGGACTATGTCCATTGGAGATCAGGGGAGTGCTCGTCATACTCCACAGGTTTCAATTTACCTGCCAATCACATCACGTGCCTTTTGGTTGAATGGTATGTGGGAGCGGCAGGTGCGTCTGATGTATGTATGTCTTCTTCTTCTTTCAGCAGCTCCCGTTTGGGGTCGCCACAGCGGATCATCCGTATGATCTGCATAGTGATTTGGCACATGTTTTACGCCGGATGCCCTTCCTGACGCAACCCTGGTCGCCTCTTACGACACAGGGATATGGTACACCTATTTTAACCGGGGTATACACCGACCCAGTATACTGGTACTCATTTCACCGACCTCGGAAGGATGACAGGCTGAGTCAACCCCCTGGTGTTTTAATTCAGTGGCCCAACGGGGCTTGAACTCAGGACCTTTTGGATCCCAAGCCGCTGCCCTAACCACTGCACCAACACCAGGCTTGTCTGATGTATGTAGGTATGTATGTATGTATGTATGTATGTATGTGTATATATATATATATATATATATATATATATATATATATATATATATATATATATATATATATATTTTAAATTTACATATATCTTCTTCTTCTTTCGACTGCTCCCGTTAGGGTTCGCCACAGCGGATCAACCATCTCCATTTTGCTCTATCCTACACATCTTCCATTGACACTCCAACCACCCACATGTCCGCCCTCACCGCATCCATGAACCTCTTCTTTGGCCTTCCTCTTCTCCTCCTGCCTGGTGGCTCCATCTTCAGCATCCTTCTCCCAATATACTCCGCTTCCCTCCTGTGCACATGTCCAAACCATCTCAATCTCGCCTCTCTCACTTTATCTCCAAACCGTCCTACCTGCGCTGTCCCTCTAATATACTCATTCCTTATCCTGTCCATCCTCATCACTCCCAACGAGAATCACAGCATCTTGAACTCTGCCACCTTCAGCTCCGCTTCCTGTCTTTTTGTTAGCGCCACCGCCTCCAAACCATCCAACATAGCTGGTCTCACTACCGTCTTATATACTTTCCGCTTAACTCTTGCACCTACCCTTCTGTCACAAATCACTCCTGCAACTCTTCTCCACCCACTCCATCCTGCCTGCACTCTCTTTTTCACTTCTCTCCCACATTCTCCGTTACTTTGGACAGTTGATCCCAAGTATTTAAACCCATCCACCTTCCCCACCTCAACTCCTTGCAACTGCACCATACCACCCACCACCTCAAAGTCCTCCATCCACCTTCTCAACACACTCTCCTCACTCGTCAGCACATTCCCATTTACGTCCTTTATCACCCTAACCTGCAGCACATCCTTCCCAGCTCGTTCCCTCTGTCTTGCCAATTGGTATAAATCCTTTTCTCCTTCTTTTGTATCCAACTTCTCATACATATGCCTTTTTCTTAGCCTTTGCCTTTCGCCGCCACTCCTTGTACTCCTGCCTACTTTCTTCATCTCTCTGACTATCCCACTTCTTTTTCGCCAACCCCTTCTTCCTTATACTTTCCTGTACTTCCTCATTCCACCACCAAGTCTGCTTATCTTCCTTCCTCTGTCCAGATGTCACACCAAGTACCTTCCTAGCTATCTCACTCACTACTTCTGCTGTACTTGCCCAATCATCCCACCCATCTTTACCACCATCCAACACCTGTCTCGCCTCCTCCCTAAATTCCACGCAACAGTCTTCCTCCTTCAGCTTCCACCATCTGGTCCTTGGTTCAGCCCTCACTCTCTTCCTCAACCTCACCTCCAAAATCATCCTACAGACCACCAATCGATGCTGTCGAGCTACACTCTCCCCTGCCACCACCTTACAGTCTAATCTCTTTCAGGTTGCATCTCCTGCTTAAGATGTAGTCCACCTGTGTGCACTTTCCTCCACTTTTGTATGTCACCCTGTGTTCCTCCTTCTTGAAATACGTATTTACCACTGCCATTTCCATTATTTTTGCAAAATCTACCACCATTTGCTCTTCCACATTTCTCTTGTTGAGACCGTACCTACCCATCACCTCCTCATCCTCTTTATTCTTTTCCCCAACATGCCCATTGAAATCTGCTCCAATCTCCACTCTTTCATCCTTGGATACACTCTCCACCACTTCATCTAACTTACTCCAGAAATCTTTATATTCCATCTCACACCCCATATGCGGTGCATATGCACTGATGACATTCATCATCACCCCTTCAAATTTAAACTTCACACTCATCACTCGGTCAGACACTCTCCTCACCTCCAATATCCTCTTGACATAATCTTCCTTCAGGATTACCCCGACACCATTTCTCCTCCCATCCACACCATGGTAGAACAGTTTGAAACCACCTCCAATGCTCCTCACCTTACTCCCCATCCACTTGGTCTCTTGTACACACAGTATGTCCACCTTTCTTCTCTCCATCATATCAGCCAACTCTCGCCCTTTGCCAGTCATCATTCCAACATTCAAAGTTCCAACTCTCACCTCCACACCTCTACCCTTCCCCCTCTCCCACTGCCTCCGGACTCACCTTCCCCGTCTCCTTCTCCTCCTTCGCCCAGCAGTAGCACAATTTCCACTGGTACCCTGCTGACCGCCGGTACCTGTGGCGGTCGTTGGTAACCCAGGCCTCGACCGATCCGGTATGGATATTCGTTTTGTTGTCTGCATAATGATTTGGCATAGGTTTTTACGCCGGATGCCCTTCCTGACGCAACCCTGGTCACCTCTTGCGACACACAGGGATATTTACATATATATATATATATATATATATATATATATATATATATATATATATATATATATATATATATATATATATATATATATATATATACAAATACCACCCATCGCTTCGCTGACGGGGATACTAAGGGAGTGGGAACAAGAGGGGGGGGAGATGTGGTGGGATGGGGGTGCGAGGAGGAAGAGAGAGTGAGGAGGGTTGGGGTAAGGGAAGGCAGTGAGAGGTGAGAGGAAGGGAAGGCAAACATGCTGTGGAACGTTATGATTCCTACTGTCTCATCAAAATGCTTCTGCATGGAATAACATTGAAGATGGAAACAAAATAATGTTTAAAATCCTTTTCATACTATAAATACCGCCCAGAGACAAACACCGCCCGGACATATCTGGATATAAACACAGTTTGGAGACAAACACCACCCTGCCACATCCAGAGACAAACTCCCGTCTGGGCATAAACACCACCCGGACACCTTCAGAGACAAACACCGTCTGGAGCCAAGCTGTCTGGAGAAAAACACTACTCAGCCACATCCAGAGACAAACCCCCGTCAGGGTGATTACCGACTACAGTACGTACTGTATGCCACCCAAAAACCTTGAGTAGCTTTCACCAAAAAACAACGTTGAATTCATATCAACATTTCAGGGAGATGTTCACAAACATTAATCTTTATAAACAGCTGCATGTGATGGTTGGAAAAAAAATTTTGCTGGGTAATTTAGAAAATATGTTAATACGGCAAACGGCTCAGAAATCTAGTGTTATCAAATATATTTTGCTTTGAAACTCACAATGAGAAACGCAGTATAACCTTTGTGAAGCAAACCCGGTAACCAACTGCTTTAGAAACAGTCGTGAGGACAAAGGAAAACCGATAAAACCTCCATACGATACGGGATGAAACTTTGTTCTTTTTCATTTATTTATTTTCATTTATTTATATTTTCAATCACGGACACTTTCCGATGGTTCTGTGATTTTTCCCAGTGTATCGGCTTCGATGTCCGCCGGCACACAAAGTTGCCGTGCTTCCCCATTGCCTCAGTTCACTCCCTTTCATTTTCTTTTCATTTATTTATTTTAATTTATTTATATTTTTATTTACGGATGCTTTCTGATGGTTCTGCGATTTTTCCGGTGTATCGGCTTTGATGTTCATCGGCACACAAAATTTCTCCTTTCTATGTCATACGGAAGGTACCAATCTTTAATATCAGTCAGTGAGTCTGGTTAGAATAAGCTTTATTTATTATATGTGTTTTGATGGAGTTTTAAAAGTATTAAACGTGTTCTTTGGCGAGTTTTAAAAGCAATGAAAGTGGCATGTATGACTGTCAAATGGGGAGTTTTACAATGATTGCTTCATATAAATAATTGTGATAGAATCTTATATCATGATATTAGAATTTTAATGGTCAAGTTCATTTGGTGAAAGCGAGCTGTGCAAGGTGTGGATCGGGCTGCGAGGGCTGCGGGCTGCAGACCACAGAGTGTGCACATTGACCACAGTCCCGAGTCAAACCCAATGCATCTTTGCGGATGCGGGCTAACACTGCCGGTGGACCGATTGCGTTCATGAGGAACCAACACAATTCTGCGAGTGTCACAGAGCTGACATCCAAGCAGATGAACTCTCTCTGGGCACATCGACAGAAGACCAAGCTTATCCTCTTTCCAAGGCATTGCTTAGTGCAGCGTGATCCCTAACAGCGAGTAGTGGACACGGATTCATTTGCTTGCTTCGGTGATATGAAAATCACCCTCTGGGAACTCTCGCCACGTGGCTAGCCGGTTGGATGTCATTTCGTGTGCACCCATGCACCAGCCGGACCAACTAAGCCTGGTTTGAAAGTGAAAGAAGCCGACTTGACAAACAACTCATGTAAAACGGAAGTGCTGTATTGTGATGCACAGGGTAAAAAAGTGAAGGGGGATACTGGAGATTAGTGGTCTACCTAAGAGTTGTAAGAGAATTCAAAACTGCAATGAAAAGTGTGTTACTTTGGGGGAGTTTTAAAAGCATTGAACGTGGCATGTATTAATGTGGGGAGTTTTACAGTCATTGATTACTTCTTGAAAATTATTGTGATGGAATCTGACAAATTATATGTTTTTGAATGATAGACAATAGGGACTGACAAACTACATGTGAAATATCCTACTGTTTCATGTTGTATGCTGGTTTCACCTGGTAAACAATACAGAACATTTAATGGTGAACACAGAGGGAACTCCTCATGCTGCCTTACCTTCCCGACCCCTCATACTGTCTTCCTTTCCCATTACGCTACTTTCTCTTCCATTCACCTCCCTCCTTCATGCATATCTCCTCCCAAACCCCTTCACCTCTCCACCCACAAAGATGGCTCCAAGTGGTCTCCATGTGCTGTATTAATGTATTAATGTATCTCCATGTGCTGTTTTAACATACCCCATTTTGTTCAATCCTGGACTGCCCCCCCCAATCTTTTTCGCAAGTGTCCCCCCCTCAAATTTACCTCCTCCCAAATTCCCCCTCCTCATTTCCTGCCACTCATCTCTACCCCATCCTCCTTGCTCGTGGGCCCCCCCCAATCCCCTCCCGGAGTGTATCCTGATGTTTGGTGAGGCATCACTCTTGAGCCCCCCCCTTCCTCACTCCCTCCTAGCTTCCCACCTCTCTCCCCTCCCTCCTCTCTCCCCACCCTCCTATCTCCTCCCTGCTCGCTCTCTCTATTCTCCTCCCCTCCATCCTCTCTCTCCCTCCCTCTCTCTCCCACCTTGCTCCTGCTCTCCCCTTCCACTCCCCCTCTGTAAAGGGGACTGTTAAGGACTGACAATTTAGTTTTGAATTTAAATCCGCTTCCCCATAATGTGTAGCATGTGTGAATCAGCTTCGGAGTGAGCCAACCGGAGAGGTGCAAAGGTCGCTGCATGTGCAAGCATGCAGACATGCAGGTAGGGCTTTGCCAGGTAGATAGCGTGGGTTATAAATGCTCATGCCCCATTTTATATAGAACCCCGTGGTTAAAACAAAAATGTTGCTGTTTGGGCATGTTTTATTTCCCTTCCCTTCCCTTCCCTTCACCCTGCCTTCCTCTCCCCATGCAGTGCCATCCCTTTCCCTCCCCTCACACTGCATTCTCTTCCCCTCACACTGCATTCCCTTCCCATCATGCTGCCTTCCCTTCCTGTCATACTGTCTTCCCTCCTCCTCCCCTCATGCTTCCCTCCTCCCCTCTCCACCCCATGGACATCTCCTGGCGGTCCCCACATGCGGTATTAACATGCTATTTTAACATACCCCAGCAAGTCGAGAAGCCATCACCTCACGCTTATCGCCTCCCAAACCCACTCCTGCTCCACATTTCTGCCCTCCTCTCTCCCTCATCCTCTCTCCGTCATCCTATTCACTCCCACCCCATCCCACGTTTGTTGAGCTGTCACTCTCCCACACCCCACTTCCTCACTCTTCCCCCTTCCTCACCCCCTTTTAGCTCCTCCACCACATCTCGCTCCATCATCCCTCCCCTCTCTCCCTTCTCTCTCCCCACCTCCACTCCATCCTTTCTCCCTCCCCTTCCTTGTCTCTCTCTCCCTCCCCTCCCCCTGAATAACCCTGTCAGCAAAGCGATGGGTTTTATTTGCTCGCATATATTTAGTTAATATTCCTGACTGCAAACTTCCTAACTGGTGATCAGCAAAGCAGAGACAATGTGCTTGCGTGGCAGGCGACACTTGTTGCTGGCAGGTTGTGCAGCAATCGCTGTGATGGGACTCTTTTTATACTCTGCTGCCTCATCGAGTTAAGGGGTTCGATATATATGTATATATACATATATGTATACATATATATATATATATATATATGTATATATACATATATATACATATATACACATATATGTATACATACATACATATATATGTATGAATATATATATATATATATATATATATATATATATATATATATATATATATATATGTATGTATGTATATATATGTATGTATGTATATATATGTATGTATGTATATATATGTATGTATGTATATATATGTATGTATGTATATATATGTATGTATGTATATATATGTATGTATGTATATATATGTATGTATGTATATACATACATATATATACATACATACATATATATATACATATATATATATATATGTATATATATATATATATATATATATATATATATATATATATATATATATATATATATATATATATATATATATATATATGTATATATATATATATATATATATATATATATATATATATATATATATAGCTCCCAGCTCATTTATGCCTGGTGTTGGCTTAATGGTATATATATATATGTATATATACATATATATATATATGTATATATACATATATGTATACATATATACATATATATATATACATATATATATATATATATATATATATATATATATATATATATGTATATATGTATGTATGTATATATATGCATATATGTATATATATGTATATATATATATATATGCATATATGTATATATATATGTATATATATATATATATATATATATATATATATATTTATATGTATATATATATATATATATATATATATATATATATATATATATATATATATATATATATATATATATATATATATATATATATATATATATATATATATATATATATATATATATATATATAGCTCCCAGCTCATTTATGCCTGGTGTTGGCTTAATGGTTTGGGTGGTGGGCTTGCTTTGGATCCTGCTCAGCTGTTGAATTAATGCCAGGTGGGGTTAACTCAGCCTGTCATCCTTCTGAGGTCAGCAAAATGAGTGCCAGCATGCTGGTATACTGTGTCTGAGTGGCGACCCGTCCAGGATTGTGCCCAATAACCAAGGAGACTGCTTAAGCAGCACCAATGCTCTGCATAGAGTATGGTCCAATCTCCTCCTCCTCCAGCTCGTTTTCATGGTTTTTTTCATTGGTCCAGCATGGCCTGTACCATAGTTTAGCCAGGACGTTAATCCCCAATGATCTGTTTCATAGCCGGTGCGTGCTTGGCAGTTCCGTATGACTGCATCTGATCTGGTGGGTGATCTGGTTTAAGCAAGTGCGTACCGAGGACGTGTTCCCCAGTCATGAGATCACGTGACCTTTAGGTAAACGGTTTTATATGGAGGACCCTACGTCACGCAGTCGAGTTATTGGCGCTCACCGTCGATTAGCGACCTGCCGTAACATGAAGTTATTCGTGTGCGACGGCCTGTGAGTCCGGCGAGAACCCGAGGTCGTCCACCCCTCATGGTCTTCCCCCGACCCCAGGTCCACAACAATATGTTGGTAGTTGTACATAGGCAAAGACAGGTTTGCAAATTTGCCGTGCCTTCAGAAAGTATTCATGCCCCTCGAATTTTTTCATATTTTGTTGTGTTACAGCCTGAATTTTAAATTAATTTAATTAAATTTTTTGTCACTGATCTCCACAAAATATCCCATAATGACAAAGTGAAAACGTGTTTTTCGAAATTTTTACAAATTAATCAAAAATGAAAAGCTGAAATGTTTTGCATCAAGTATTCAACACCGAGTCATTACTTTGTTGAAGCGCCTTTGGCAGCGATTACATCTTCGAATCTTCTTGGGTATGTCTGTATCAGCATTGCACATCTGGATTTAGGAAGTTTCTCCCATTCTTCCTTGCAGATTTGCTCAAGCTCTGTCAAGTTGGATGGGGAGCGTCGGTGAACAGCATTCTTCAAGTCTTTCCACAGATTCTTAATGGAATTCAAATCTGGGCTTTGGCAGGGCCACTCAAGGACTTTCACGTTTTTGTTCTGAAGCCATTCCAATGTTGCTTTGGCTGTGTGCTTGGAGTCAGTGTCCTGTTGGAACTTCACCTTCACCTTCACCGCAGGTCATAAATCATAAATCTTCACCGCAGTCGAAGGTCTTTTACACTCTCAAGCAGGTTCTCCTCAAGGATTTGCCTGTATGTGGTTCCATTCATTGGTCCCTCTTATCCTTCCAAGTGTCCCAATCCCTGCCACTGAAAAGCATCCACATAGCATGATGCTGCCACCACCATGCTGCCTGGTAGATGTTTCATGAGCTATGGCCGGTTTCCGCCAGACCTCGTGCTTTGCATTCAGACCAAAGAGTTCAATTTTCATCTCATCAGACCACAGAATCTTTTACCTTTTGCTCTCAGAGTCTTTCCCATGCCTTTTTGCTAACTCCAGGTGTGCTGTCATGTGCCTTTTTCTTCGGAGTGGCTTCTGTCTGGACACTCTCCCATAAAGCCTAGAATTGTTAAGTGCTGCAGAGATTGTTGTCCTTCCGGCAGGTTCTCCCATTTCGGCCAAGGAACTCTGTAGTTCTGTCGGAGTGGCCATTGGGTTATTGGTCATCTCCCTGACCAAGGTCCTTATTGCCCAGTTTGGTCAGATGGCCAGCTCTCAGAAGAGTCTGGGTAGTTCTATATTCTTTCCATTTACTAATGATGGAGTTCATTGTGCTCTTGGGAACTTTCAACACTCGAAATTATTTTATACCATTCCCCGATCTATGCCTCCTCACAATTCTGTCTCTGAGTTCTACGGACAGTTCCTTAGACTTCACGGTCGAGTTTCTACTCTGACGTGCACTGTCAACTGTGGGACATGATATATAAATGTGTGTTTCTTTTCTAAATCAAGTCCAATCAATTGAATTGGCCAGATATGGACTCCAATCAAGTCGTGGAGACATCTCAAGGATGATCAAAGGAAATTGGATGCATGTGAGCTTAATTTGGAGCATCACAGCAAAGGTTATAGCTACTTCTGCTGAGTATTTGCTCTACAGAGCACGCTACGTATTGCACATGTATTGAATGGGGTCTGGGTAGGACTACACGCCCCAGTATGTTTGGCTGTCATCTTACATTTATAAATAGACAACCATAATCAGGGCATTGAATTGCATTGCAGAAATAAACACAAGCTCAGTTGTAGGTTGTGGCAAGGTTGTGGATTTTTTTTTTTAATACAGTACTTAAATTTGCCTAAACATCTGTGGATGCTGCACTGGCATGGACCATGTGATGCTTTCACCGTTGGAGAGGAAGACAGAATCAAAAAAGGTGTTTTTGGATGCCATTAACTCCAACAACATCCAGCTGGTGGAGGATTATCTCCATGAAGGAACCATTTCAGTGGATGAGTTATTTATGGTGGAAGATGAAAAAATGCTGCTGTGTGCTTATAAACCAGGTATGTCCTCGATTCCTAAAAATATTCTGTATAATCTTGATTTGTGGGAGTTTTAAGTTCAGCTGTTTAAATTACAGAGATTTATATTCTTCCCACATCAATCATATCCATATCTTTCGACAACTTCCTCTGAAGCAAACCTAAATGATTTGTATGATGTGTACGTCGATGTATCAAGCACGTCATAAACCTTATAGACTATCACCATGCTTTACGAGCAAGGCTTTGTGCAAAGTTATGTAGTTCCCCGAAATGGATATTCTGTTCATCCAGACTGTGAGGCATATCTCCACCATTATGTCACATTGAGTCATAACAACAACCACAGGGATCAATCTCATGGAAAGAAAGGAGACAATAATCCACACTCAATCCTTATTCTTGCTTTGGGATGAACGATGAAGGAGTCCGGGTGGGGGTGGGGGGTTTTAAGTTTCGATGAGTTTGGGGAACATAATATATTTATTCTTCTTCGTTCGTGTGCAGCACAAGGCTGTGGGATAGCATTATTAGGTGAGGGTGTGGCTGTGCTGCTGATGCAATATTCTCTGGAGGTTAGGGCAGGAATTTGGTATTTGACCATGGTGCACCATGAGATCTTTATAACCTCCACCAACGAATGCTGGCATTGGGAGGTCCGTTTAACGTCCGTCTGAAGATCACCCTGCCTGATCACATTAATGAATGACCCTGCCTGTGAAACACGGGGATGACAGTTTATAGTTGGGTCAGGATTCGAACCCATGCTTGACAGCCTCGAGGTGAGGACCTCTAGTCTAGGCCATGATCCTGTCAGCCCATATATCTATGCATGAAAGGTGGGGGGGGTTGAGGTTTGTCTCTACAAGCATAAAAGTGTGTGCAGGTTGGGGGGGGGGTGTTGCTTGTTGGCAGTATATTCTGAAATACTTATGAATCACAGTCGATTTGAAGTTGTTTACTTATCTCTCAGATTTTTCATTGACAATTTCATTTTTGTCTTAAAGACCTAAAATACAGGACTTTGGGGTATGAGAGTATGGTGCAGAGGTAGTGCACTTACCTTTGAACTGTCTCGTCTGTGTTTGATTCAGAATCTAACTATAAACTGCTGCTGATTGGTGCTTCGCAAGCAGACAGTTGCATCAAAAAATGCACCATTCCTCGGGTGGACGTTAAGCAGGGCATCCCGTCTGCAAGCATTAGTTGGTGGGTGTTAAAGATCCCACAGTATCTTTAGAGCATGAACGTACAAGTAATTGCCGACACCCTGAACAAATTCCAAAATCCTGCCCTGACTACCACTGAGAAGCCAAAGGCAAATCACCCAATGTAATACTCACCGTGGGGCTGTTTTTGGCAGAAATGAACCTTATTTCCACAAGAGCACCAGATATATGAGGCCTACTTTGAAAGTGGGGGTTGTGGGAAAAGGAAAAATGGATTGTCAACAAAATGTATATGTAATATGCTCTCTGATGTAACTGGTGTATAACATCACACATCAGTTTGACAGAAGTACCCACAGCCAAAGGAATGACATGACCTTACAGATTTGCACACAGGTGCACATAGTCCACCATCAACCCCCTTCTGATGAAACGACCTAAATCCAGAATCACTGCTCATCTCCACTCATTCGCTCCTCTTTTTGCCACCTCTGGAATCAACTTCCACATCCTCTTCAATCTCGTTCTTCCCTCTAAATCTTCAAGACAGCTGTTCACCACCATCTCAGATCTTCCCCGATCCAAAACCATAATCTTTTCTACCCCTGTTAACTCCCCCTACCCTCCCCACTACCAATCCCATCATAACCCACCTCTTTCCAAGTTTCCAGTTTTTTTCCTTTCTGAGACTTTGCTTGTGTCCATCTTGTCCATCTTGTGCATCCTCCCCTACCACTCATTCCTCCCCATATTCCTGATTTTTCCAAGCCTCCCTTTATTTTGTCCTTCAACCCTGCTGTTGGTTTTCCCCTTCTCTTTTGGCTATTCTTTTTGTTGTTTTGCATCCTGATCCATTCTGTGTTCTCGGTGTTCCACAAGCCTTGACTTTGTTTACGAAAAAGAATGTTAAAAAAATTAATTTATCCTGCACAACTGGCCACCACCATCGTTCAAAGCACAGGTGGACTTTCGCATGATCAACTGTAGACCTCTTGTGGACAAAACACAGGTGGACTCTTGTGCACCTGGAGTTGACATGCACCCACCATACATCCCAGTGATGATTTCTCATATCAATAAAAAACCTGTACCACACTCTTCACAGAGTGTTGGTGCTGCCGAAGCAGTTTCTTGGCAGCAGTTATACTGGGTGGTTTGCCTTTACCTTCCCAGCATTGTTTGTCTGTGCTCTAGCATTATAAATGTTGAGCATCAAGCAAGGAAGCAGCTCGTAACATATTTTAAATCTCTGGTATGACTCTGCCAGGGTTTGAAGCACCAACCTGCAAGATTCAAAGTGGACACTAATCATTATTATGCCACGAATTCTGTTTTCATATAAATAACCGTTTATTTAATGCGATTTTTTTTTCTTTTTGTATTCTTTGTCGAGGCTTGTATAAAAGCTAACACACAGAACATGTAACAAAGGGAGCAGGAGACAAGAGGGGATGGGAGAGGGAAGTACAAAACAGTAGGGAACAGGGACATCAGGAGATCTGTGGAAGGGAGAGGGATGGGGCGGGGAACACGGGATAAACAGGGTGGACACGACAGGGACTTTCGGGAAGGAATACAGGGAAATTGAAGGAGGTGGGTTTGGGGTGGATTAGTGGGGGTAGAAAAGATCTCCATCCATTGTTTCGAAAGCAGAAGCAGCATGTTCAGGGTAGATTGACCTGGTCTAAGAAGAGGAAGGATTTGATGTTAGAAGCGATGATGGATTCCATAACTTTGCTGATAATTGGGAGAAGGCTGATTGGTCTGTAGTTGCAGGGATCTGCTTTACTTTTTTAAGCAGAGCGGTAATATTTGCTGATTTCCAAGCAGATGGCAGATGACCTTGAGCAAATAAGAAGGTGAACAGGACATAGAGAGGGTGAGCAAGAACAGCATTTCACTGTCACCTCTGCTATATTTATATAAAATTTATCATGCCGTCGTTTGTCATACGTTGAATTGTGAAACAGGGGATTTGGGGCAGGAGGTTAGGGTGGTGGGTGTAGGTTCTGACCTATATCGAGATGTTGCATAAAGGGGGGAGTGAGAAGGTCATAAATTCTGACACATTTGAGTGCATAATAAAAGGATGCCCCCATAAATGTTCCTTGTAAAATAACATACCAGAGAGGATGTGAAGCTCTGTTTAACGCACCAACCACAAGGTCCCCATTTTTGGATTCTAACTTTTTGAGTCTGAGCCAAATCTTGCCTTTCCAAGTGAGTTTAGATCCAACAAAACTTCAGGACTGAAATACTGGCTGAGTTTCAGTTAAATTCACTGGTTTGTATCATAATATATTTGTCATAAACTTAAAAAAGTATTTAACATGCAAGCAATTAAGTGTTTTCCCTACCAGATGTTGTTGCAACTGAAATGAATACATCACATTAACTCGCAACATATCGCCATGACCAGGATACTGGTTGCCAAATTACAAGCTGCAGTCATCATGGGCCACACCATTGCATTTGGCCACGGCCCTCGGCCGCCCAGAGATCTCTCGACTCCTGCTGCAGTATGGGGCCTCGATTGAATCAACATCCAATGGAAAGACTCCATTACACGTGGCAAGCTCCTTGGCTCGTCCTGAACTAGTGACCTTGCTTATGGAGCACGGTGCTGACCTGGATGCTTACTCCCTCAGCTGGATGACCCCACTGCACTACTGCACGTTTCCCAAGACACTTGAATGTGCGAGGCTGCTGCTCGAAGCAGGTTGGCAAGTTTCCTCAAAATGGGATGTCGCTGATGCTGTGCAAGTATATAGCCAATAATAAGACTTCCTACATTGAGCACAATAATTTAAACACTATGTAATGATATTTATTGTGTTTGTGTGTTCGAATGATGGATGTGAAGTATTGTTGGAATTTAATTTCATCTCAAATTTGGCAAAATAGTCACTCATTTAACCTTTTGTTTCAAAATATTTCTTTCTAAGAACTGTCATAACATCTTTATATGTACTATTTACTAGTACATTTTTTTTTTTATAAAAAAGTGTCGAGTAACTAGTACACCTGCTCCCCGCTGGAACAACAGAAAGGGTCATGTTATTATCCTCTCTGGGGTATATATCTGGGATATACAGTATATCCCGGCTCATTCACGATAAGCTTAGAATGCCTCAAGAACGTCGGGTTTCCTCCCTTTCAGTTTAGTGTTAAACAGTTAAACAGCACTGTTTAAAAAGGTAATCATACATGGTTGTGGTTTGAAATATTTTTCCATTTGTTTTTACCATTTTACCAGTTTTTCCGTTTCAACCGTCAACTCTGACTCTGCAACTGGACCAGACAGAATCAGCTCACGTGACCTAAAATCCTGCTCTGCTGCTGTTTCACATCCCCCTCTCTGCCCTTTTCACCCTATTGTTTGCCCTGGCCCATCTTCCATCTGCTTGAAAATCAGCCATCACTGCATTGCATTAAAAAGGTGCAAAAACTGATCCCCTGAACTACAGACCAATCAGCTTTCTTCAAATCATCAGCAAGGTCATGGAATCCATCATTACAGTTCATATGAAATCGCTCCTTTTCTCCAACAACCTCATCTCAGATCACCAATTTGGTTTCAGCCCAGGTCACTCCACCTTGGACATGCTGCTTCCACTCGACCAACAATGGCTTGAGGCTCTCAATGTCAGACATGAGATCAAGGCCGTCTCTCTGGACATATATTGTGCTTTTGATACAGTCTGGCATCCTATCCTGCCTTACTCTCCAAACTCTCTGCCGATGGCATCCAAGGCCAACTCCACACATGGCCGACTGACATTGTCTACTCTTAGCCAACATATGTGTGGCTGTCAATGGAATTCTTTCATCTCCTCTCCCTGTCAAGGTTGGAGTGCCCCAAGGCAGTGTTCTGGACCCAATCCTATTCATGATCTTCATAAATTATCTCTCTGGAAAATCCTCTTCATCTGTTTGCTGATGACTCCACCCTGTGCCATAACATCCCGTCCTCCTTCAGACTTGGAATACGTCTTTCAATCGTGACAAACCTCACACTCTCTCTATCTCTCTGCGAAATGACTGTCTAGTAATCACTCCACCCTCCCCATCTCCGTTCTTAACAATCCTTTTGAGCAAGTTCAGTCATTCAAACTCCTCAGTCTCACAATCAGCCATGAACTTTCTTGGGCAAACCACATTTCAAAGTTGGCCTCCAAAGCCAGATGCCAACTTAGTATCCTTTGTCATACAAAGTCCTTCCTTGGCACACTTGAACTCCTGCAAGGCTTCACCCACAGCTTGATGGAGTACTGCTCTCCCCTCTGGGCCGGCTCCCGTTCCTCACATCTTGCTCAGATTGACGCCGTGGAATCCAAGGCCTTCAAGATTATTGGAATCACCCGTGATAAAGCTGAGTCTGTGGGTCGATCAGTTTTATTGATAAAGTCAATAAACAAACAAAAAAGAAAAATAAATCTAAAATTAACCTTCCAACTCGAGACTTTTATGACCCAATTCAGTGGCACTAAATTTCATTCAATTTGCTAAAGTTACACATCAATGAGGAAATATATTTTCATTGGATGATGTTTCAGTGATAAAGTAAACAAACGTAATCATAAAAAGAAATTAAGAGGATTGCTCGATAGAAATACCATGTGAATTAATCATATATGCAAAAAAAAAAAAAAAAATGAACGAAAACAACTGGGGTCTGTTTTTGACCCCAGAAAGGATTTGCTTGTTACTCTGTGCAGCAAGGTGGGATTGAAAACATATAAATTTATTGCTGGCACATATAGGTAAACAAACTAATAAAATATGAAATAAAGTAATAAACATTCGATAAGTGCAACAAAATTTAAATCTGCATTTCAACGAAATAGACATCATCAGAGCTTTTTGACTTGTACTTCTCAGAATAAAGCCGCAAGCAAATGAAGAGGAAGCACCAAACTCTCGTTTAAAAAGTTACAATGTAACGTCCTCAATGTTGATTGGTTGAGAGAAAGAAAGGATGGGATTACCTGATTGGTGGAACCAGAGAGCATCATGAAGAATAATGATGAGGTGGAAATGAACCATCATGAAAAATGATGAGGAGGAAATGAACCATCATGAAAAATGATGAGGAGGAAATGAACCATCATGAATAATGATGATGAGGTGGAAATGAACCATCATAAATAATGATGATGAGGAGGAAATGAACCATCATGAATAATGATGAGGAGGAAATGAACCATCGTAAATAATGTTGATGAGGAGGAAATGAACCATCATGAATAATGATGAGGAGGAAATGAACCATCATGAATCATGATGATGAGGCAGAAAAAAAACCAATATGAATAATAATGATGAGGTGGAAATGAACAATCATGAATAATGATGAGGAGGAAATGAACCATCATGATGATGAGGCAGAAATGAACCATCATGAATAATAATGATGAGGGGGAAATGAACCATCATGAATAATAATGATGAGGGGGAAATGAACAATCATGAATAATGATTAGGGGGAGATGAACCATCATGAATAATAATGATGAGGAGGAAATGAACCATCATGAATAATGATGATGAGGGGGAAATGAACCATCATGAATAATGATGAGGAGGAAATGAACCATCATGAATCATGATGATGAGGCAGAAATGAACTATCATGAATAATAATGATGAGGGGGAAATGAACCATCATGAATAATAATGATGAGGGGGAAATGAACCATCATGAATAATAATGATGAGGAGAAAATGAACCATCATGAATAATGATGAGGAGGAAATGAACCCTCATGAATAATAATGATGAGGGGGAAATTAACCATCATGAATAATAATGATGAGGAGGAAATGAACCATCATGAATAATAATGATGAGGAGGAAATGAACGATGATGAATAATAATGATGAGGCGGAAATGAACCATCATGAATAATGATGATGAGGCAGAAATGAACAATCATGAATAATAATGATGAGGAGGAAATGAACCATCATGAATAATGATGAGGAGGAAATGAACCATCATGAATCATGATGATGAGACAGAAATGAACCATCATGAATAATAATGATGAGGAGGAAATGAACCCTCATGAATAATGATGAGGGGGAGATGAATCACCAAAGTACCGACAGAAACGTAATGCTAATTAGCTGAAGGTTAGTTAGGAGGAGGAGGTTGGTGGTTTCCATGATGACCCGACTGACTGTGCTCGAGTTGTCACACAGTGAAGCCATCATAGTCAGAATGGATATAAAGTTCGGACAAATTCTGTCTACAATGAATAGGGTTGGTTGACCTGATGAATGTGGCCTCCATTGCACGAAAGTGAGCAAAACTGCGTCCTCTACTCTGGATTTTAAACCAGACAATAGGATATTGCTCTGCACACTGAGGATTATTCAGTAAATGGGAACCAATTGAAGAGGCACAGGGAATAGTTGTCATACTGTGTACATTCTTACAAGCCCGAGTTGGTTGTCTCTTTTTGGGTGACTGACTCCGTCTGATCCCCAAAGGGAAGTGTTGTTCAATCTCAAAGATGTGAGGCCCACATATCTAGCATCACACTGGCATTGAAATTCGTAAATAATTTTACTTATATGAGAGGTGGACAGAACATCTTTTTGGACTGATGGAAGCAACCGGGAGGTAGTGAAAATCACTCATAGTTGAACAGCATAGAAATAATGTGACACTGTGTCTCATCTGGTTTGCAGACCGTTGAGACACTTGTCCGGTATACCTTCGTCTACCTTGGAAAGGCAAAGCTTTCACATATAATTATTAGACATGGGTCTATCAGGCTTAACACCTGTCACCACCCCTCCTCCCAACACCCCCCTCCCCCCAAATCCACCCCAAGAATGGGTGGAGTTTGCACATTTAAGCTTGGCCTAAAGGGTTTTAAAAGGGGTCTAAGCAATCTAAAGTGTCTATGAGATTTAAAATGGGTCTAACGGGTGTATGGGGTCTATAGGGTTTAAACAGTATCCAAAGGTTGAAAACATACAGTACATTCCATTCCAACAGTATGTCATTAATAAATGGAATTAATAGACATATTCACAAGGGTTAACCAAGGCCTCACCCCACCCCTCCCTCTCAGAAGGATTTTAGTGTTAGCACGTCAACTGAGTCAACCCACCTGATGTTATTTAACAAAACGACAGGGGCTTAAATTCAAGAGCCTAAAATCTTAAACCAGCCACCTTAACCATTAAACCAACACCAAGTATGATAAATATGCAAAGATATAGAAGACAAAAGAAAAGAAAAATTAAAAAAAAAATTTAAGATAATAAGAAAAGGAAAAAGGAGATAAGAAGAAGATAAGAATAAAAAAAAGACAAAGATAAGAGATAGGATATAGAAGAACATAGAATAGACTAGAATACAATATAGATAGATATACAGATAGAAGATATGTCACAAAAACTTCAAAATTGATCACTTGGCGTTTTATGTCAAAAAAATCTGTAGAATGTAGTAGTTGTCCAGCCAGCCATAATATGATTACAGTATGTCCCAAAAATAATTTTCAGCTTTACAGTGTGTCCCAGAAACCAAATCACTTTGTGAAAAATTATATTTTTATTGCATTTTGGAGGACAAAAACATTGCAGCATGGTCCAGCAAGGCCAGATATGGTTACAGTATATCCCGTTTTTTTTTTTCAAGTGTACAGTTGTTCCAGAAGAAAGGATCATTTTGTAGAAATATCACCACTTTAAATTGCACTAGCCGAAGACCGAAGGTGGGCCGAAATGGGCACTTCTGCCCAGAGGGGTGTGCCGATGCTAGTATTGATGAAAAAAGATTGTCTTATTGTGTTGCAAAAAAACAGTTACATATTGTGTGCTCAGATAACTATAAAACCCATTGCTACCTACTTTGCTACCCCCTGAGCTGCCCCCTCTCTCTATACTCCCCATAGCTTTGCTTTCGTGATTTATCACAGCATTTCATTCTGGTTTCCCATCCGATCAGTCGTTTCAGTTTCACTTTTCAACATCAGTTTGGGATGTCAGTTTCGGTTTGTGATTGCAACTTGTAATGCGATGCGAAATAGTGCATGAAAAAGGTCGTCAAAAACGATTTTCTGTGAATTTTTTTTTAATTTTATAAGGGGTCTAAAGTGGTTTAAGGGTCTTAAAAGGGTCAAAAATGGTTTAAAGGTCTGATGGATTGAAGGGATCTCAAGGGTATAAAGTTTCCCAAGGGTCTTAAGGGTCTAAAGTGTTTTCATGGTCATTAATGGGTATATCGTGTTGAAAGCGTCGTATAAGGGTCCAAGGGTCTTAAGGTCTAAGGCTCTGTTCTTCAGTGTACAGCCTGGGAGTCACTGGTGGCCTAAAGTGCGACCCATAATAATACACAAATGAGAAAATACCCCATCCTAATTCGCCATAAGTGCTATCAAATTGACCCAATTGTTTCAAATGAGTGTTCCAAAGCGAAGCATAAAAGTAACATAACTACATAAGTAGATGGCAGGATACAATTATGCTTGCAGCCCAGTTAATCACAACGAAGAGGACTACATTGGGCCATGGCCTCATCACAGCTACTTCGGAGTCTTGCAGGCGGTGTGGCGGCTCTCACACTGATGTCTTGTTGGCAAAAGTGCCCACCCCCCCCCTCCAAAATAAATAGTGAAGATCAATGGACTAACGGGTCTTTCAACGGTCTAAAGTGTGTAAAGGTCGAAGGGTGACTTTCGTAAAATATCAAGAAGATCGTCATTTAAAGCTGTAGTAAAGAAATTAACTCGGGAGTGCAACACGACAATAACGGGCCAAATGACCACCTAAAGACCGTTTAAATCCCCTATTTATGTGCACCGTGGTCGTAAATCTGATCCTCGAAAGTTTTGTCACGATTAACCTCAGGAGCTTAAAACAGTAAAAGGTCACAAACAAACAAACAAACATTTTGCTTTTATATCAGGGTAGCCACAATGTGTCGTCACCCCTTGTAAAAATTGTGACATTGCTTTTTACCAGATTAGCTGACAACACTAAATGGTTTTCCAAGTTATTCCACAAACATTTGCAGTACTCTTTTACTTTATAACACATTTGACAGCACATGATACAACAATACTTAGTTGTCCAGTGAATCCGTTTGTGCTCCATCACTGTAGAATTGCAAGCCTGATTTTGGCTTAACAGTTAAGGTGGTTGAAGTTCGCTCTTAAGGTGTTGAGTTCAAGCCCCTATCAACCATTGAATTAACACCAGGTGGGTCGATTCAGCCCGCCATCCTCCTGAGGTCAGCAAAATGAGTAACAGCTTACTGGTAACGGGGGAATTGCATCAGTGGCACTACCAGGTCAGGTTCGATCTTGTAAATGTCAGGTCAGGTTCGATCTGTGACCTGCTACAGGTACCATGTAAACCTGTACTAACCTGTTCCATGGTCGGGTTGTCGGCGACTAAACCGTCTCCCCCACCAGGTTTTCTGGTGAGGGGGGTGTTTGGATATGGACACCCAGCAGGATTAAAAACAAAACCTGTCAAAGGGCGGAGGAGCTCCTTGTGAGCCAACGGCCATCCATATCTAGTGCCCAACTGTGTCTGCGGACGTCCTCCTGCAGTTGGGTCACTTCTTATTAGGAGGTTGGTGGCAGGATTTGCACTCCGGCCACCGTAAAACCCTTCATTCCGCAAAACGCAAAAACGCAAAAAAATCTGAAAACCACTGAATTTGAATGAAAAAAAAACCATATTACTGAATCTCCCCTGATCCTCGAATTTGCATATATCGATTCTACTCCGACGCGCCTGGAGGCGGGGCCAAACCGTCCCCATGCTTGCTGATTGGACGGATCAGAAGTGGGCGTATATCATTCCTGATCTGACTTCTCCTCGGAAAGGCCGCTATTCGCACCCGCGGCTCGGCGCGCGTCCCGCACGAGGCCAGGACGGCCTGACGCTCGGTGCCCACAAGCGGTGCGGGAATGGCCACAGAAGGAGAGTCGAAGGTGGTGGAGGGTTTAAAGTGGTGGTCCATGGCCATGGCGACGTTTGGAATGGCGGTGATGCGATGTTTGCGGGAGCGAGTTGTGAAGGTAAAGGTCTGTTGGCGTTGTTGTTGTTGTGAAGCGGCGTTGCGGTCGGTGGTTGTTGTGTGATGGCGGTTGAGACGTGGTTGGTTCAAAATAAAGATAGAACAAAAAAACGGCTATCTTAAAGGGTCGCAGCCCAAATGAATGACATTTATTCCCTCTAAACAACGGGTTTGGGGCTAACTACACATGTACTTACAGAGATATCTCACCTACGGGACCTGACTGGTGGTTTGCGAATTTCCTCAACCGCAACTATATATATATATATATATATATATATATATATATATATATATATATATATATATATATATATATATATATAATTCACATTAATGTGTTGTTATCATATTTTGTTGTTATCTTGCTCTGATACAGGGTTTATGCTTGAAATGTGTCTTACTTTGATTCCCATGGTGGTTGGCACAACTTTATCAATCTCCAGTTGATGAAACCTATTATTGCATGAATCAAGCTTTGCTCTATTTGAAATGCATGATATCCATCCACCCTTCACCCAATATATTTTTGCATGCAATTCCTTTGGTGTAGCACAGGAGCAGACATTAACCTCGAGAGTGGACACTCGACTGCCGAGACACCCCTTCACGTGGCCGCCCGCTATGGCCTTGCTGATCACGTGGCTTTGTACATATCATATGGTGCAGAAATAGACATCCGCAATGGTGATGACGAGACGCCTCTCTCCACTGCGATCTACTGGTCACTCGACCTCAAGATGCAATGGCACAAGCCAGAACATCACCAGGTGTGCAGACAAATCCCATGCAATAGCAACACTATAATCATAATACTAATCTGATCTGATTTCCAATATAGGGGTGACCAATTATGAGTCCTTGTGGAGCTGCTGCAGCAGTAATTGAGTCGGGAGGGTTCAAATTAGAGGAAGGTCTTGAAACCTGCATTAAAATTACACATCAACAATAGAATTGCCAGGATCAAAGCCTGAATTAGTAAAATGTTTTTTGGATCTATTGCTCACTTCACAGTCAATAACCCCATCAAAAACAGGATTCTTATCAATACACAGTGTCTCCTGAAAGCAGACAGTCTCTAATGAAATCTAGTGTCTGGAAAGCAGAGGAAGTTGTCACTGTGATAATCCCAGGAATCTAAATCACTCGAAAGTTAGCATGCTATGTTTGACCTATCATGCTGTCACATCATAAAACAAAGTCTCACTTCAATATAATTTTGTACAAACTGTTCTAGTTTGGTTTTGAGAGTTTCAAATTGCAATTGCCTACAATTCCTTTTAGTTATCCATATACCTCCATTATTTTGTTCACATGAACAGTGTTAACACAGGTCTCTGTTGAATGCACAAAAGAGGAACGTGCACAATTTCGTCTTTCTGATTTTGGACATAAATAGTTTTATTGTGTTCAACATTTATTGAAGTGAATCAAATGCATAGTCGTGAACTTTATTCTCATCCAATCTGGCATTCTCCTCGTTTTTTGCCCCCATTTATTTTTAAGAAAACTTTTCTCAAGGATCCCCTTGTGTCTCAATTGTTTTTGCAATTTATCTCTGTTTCTTAGACGTCCCTTCTTGCAATGAGGATGCCAAGCAGTGTACAGGCCGAGCAAAACGTCCGACATTGTAACTTTTTTTTGTCTTCATGATGAAACCATTGAAGCAGAAACACATATCTAAGGATGAAGATTCAAACATTGCCTCTTTTGGTTTGAGCATCGCCCCGAAGGCTATTGCAATTATTTTGACAACTCTTTCTTTCCCACTCTTTTTTCCAATAGGTATGTGAGCTTCTCCTTGCACTTGGAGCCAACCCCAATGCCACGGATGGTGACTACCGCTGCCTTTTTCACAAAGCTGCATGGAATGCAGACATCTTTCTCCTGCAGCTCTTACTCAGTTACGGTGCAAATATCAACAAGATGGATGGGAATGGTTGCATGCCGCTGCAGTACCTACTTTCTGTTGTACCAGTTCGGCGTGAGTTCCAGCCTGAGGCCTGCGTTCAGCTCATGCTCAACCATGGCTCCCAACCAATCAATCCTCTTCAGTTTCACAAAGTAAATTGCTGTGATAGTGTTTTCAAACACCTAATGTGAACTTTACATTGGCATCATGTTATACTAGAGCAGATGAAAGAGTAAGACCTACTTCTTTAACCTTGTGTCAACAGTTGGAGATGGTTTGTGAAAACCAAATCCATCACGTTTTTTCACAAACATGGTTTGTGAAAAAACACCTGATGGTTTTGATGAATGGTTCAGTATTTTTTTTTTTTAATACATACAGTGTCGACGCTCGTGAAGGAGGAAGGCCAAAGAAAGGTTCAGAACATAACACAACAAAACAGAGAGGAGAAAGAGGAGGGTTGGGGGAAACACACCAACAGCAGGATTGAGGAACAGAATCGAAGGTGACTTGGAGAAATAAAAGGTGTGGGGAAGAATGAAGGCAAGAGGACACAGGGAACGAGCAAGAGGGATACAGCCGCAAACTCTCAATCACAGGAGTAGAAGGGAAAACTGGAAACTCGGAAAGAGGTAAGCTTTGAGAGGGTTCATGGTGGGGTAGAAAAATATTACTGTGGATGGGGGATGACCTGAGATGGTGGTGAACAGTTGTGTTGAAGCCCTGCAAGGAAGAATAAGATTGAAGAGACCAAAGAAGTTGGTCCATAGGTGGGAAAAAGGAGGAACAAATGAGTGGAGGTGTGCAGTGATTCTAGATTTAGAGTTTCACAAGAAAGAGGTTGTTGACAAAGCACCATGCAGAAAACTGTGGGAGGGTGAGGGGGGAGTTGGAGACAACGCACAGAAAGAGCAGAGGGTGCCAGACAGAGAGACCACTGACCTTTCTGCGATGTGAAAATGATCGGCCCAGACTCAACTTCATCGCAGGGGATTTCAATGATTTTTAAGGTATTGATTTCCATGGCAACAAGCCGAGCAATATGTGAGGCAGGGGCACCAGCAGATTTGATGAGCAGCACTCCATAAATCTGCTGATGAAGGTCTTGTAAGTAGATAAAAGCTCAGCTGAGCCAGGAAAAGACTTAACACGATGGAGGATGCCCATTCAGCAATTGTATTTGTAGGCCAACTTGGATGTGTGGTTCGCCAAAAGAAGATCAGGGCTAATAGTGAGGCCCAAAAGTTTTAGTGAGCGAATTTCTTCAAAAGGATTGTTAAGGAAGTAGATGGTATGATACTCCAGACAGTGTTTTTGGAGTAACAGAGTGAGAGTGTGTCCAAGTTTTAGACCAGCTCATGATTCTGTCAAGGTCTGAAGAGAGGGAATAGGCTACTGCCATGCTAACTGTAGAATGGGGGTTGTCATGGTAGAGGATGGAGTCATCAGAAAGGAGATGAGGGTTTTCCAGATAGCCAGAAAGATCTTTGATCAAGATAAGGAATAGGATTGGACCCAGAACACTGCCTCGGGGCACTCCACCCTTGACAGAGAGAGGAGAGTTTTTTTGTATCCATGATCAAGGCTCGTGGAAGAGCCGATAAGGGTCAGGTCAGGTATGGGAGCATGTGCCAGAACAGCACGTCGCTGCGTCCACTTTCCGCCGGTACTCCAGGGGCCTCCGTCTGGCCATCCCCCAGGCAGATGCCAGGCCCATCCCCATCTCCTTGAGATGATGGTCAACCTGTTGCAACCATGAGGCACGTGGTCGACCCACTGGCCTCCTCCACTCATGAGACTCCCTCGCTGAGAGAATCTGGTGAGCAGGATCAGAGTCAGGAAAACGAGCCACATGTCCATACAGCTGCAACTGACGCTCACGGACTATGCAGGTAACAAATCTCATCCGAGTCTCTCTCAGCAACCGCTCGTTGGACACAAAATCCGACCAGCGATAGCCAAGGATTCTCCGAAGAGACCTGGTACCAAAGGAATTAAGTCTCCGTCTCAGATCCTTGGTCAGAGTCCAAGTCTCGCACCCATAGAGCAAGACTGGAAGTACCAAGGACCTGAAGACTCGGACTTTCGTCCTCCCGCACAGGTACCGGCAGCGCCACACCCCATGATCCAGTGAATCCATGACTCCCCAGGCCCGACCCAGACGTATATTGACCTCTGACTCGCAGCCAGCAGAGACATGAATATCACTGCCAAGGTAAGTGAATCTCTCCACGACCTCAACATCCTCACCACAAACAGACACAGACAGGACAGCAGCATCCAAGATGTCACCGAAAGCCTGGATCTTAGTTTTGACCCAAGACACCCTTAATCCCAACGGCTCCGACTCCTCATTCAGCACCTCGAGGGCCCCCAAGAGGATGTCTAAAGTTTCCGCAAAGATGACTGCATCATCTGCAAAGTCAAGGTCCGAGATCTTGACATTCCCAAATGACGCACCGCAACTTGATCTCTCTGACATCCTCCCTAGAATCCAGTCCATACAAGTGCTGAAAAGTGTGGGGGCAAGTACACATCCCTGACGAACTCCAGTAACAACTGGAAATAAGTCAGAGATGGTACCACAGCACTCTCAGTACCAGAGTAGAGTTCAGACATCAGATCGATCAGTTTTGGTGGCACCCCACGAAGACCAAGAATCCTCCAGAGGACATCCCGATTCACTGAATCGAACGCTTTACAGAGATCAACATAGGCTGCAAGCAGCCCCTGCCGAAACTCTCGTCTGCGTTCGGTGAGGACACGAAGTGCAAGGATACGGTCAATCGTTGACCTCTTTGGTGTAAAGCCTGACTGCTCTGGACGCTGGTGCTCAAGCAGATGGTGGCGAACCCTATCGAGAATTATCCGAGCAAAGACCTTGCCCGGCACTGAGAGCAGCGTCACCCCTCGGTAGTTGTTGCAGTCTTGGCGATCACCCTTCCCTTTCCAGAGAGGGACAACAAGGCCCCTCTTCCAGTCAGTTGGGATGATGCCTGTGTTCCAGATCGAACCTGACCTGACCTGAAGAGCCGATAAGATCTCATTTAAAGCCACCTGTTGGCTAAAAGAGTAGATGAAATCAGTAAGCTGTGTATGGAGGTGGCATTGGATGCAATAGGCAGAGAATTTGGAGAGCAATGCGGGATGCGAGACTGTATCGAATGCTCAAGATATGTTCAGAGAGATGGCCTGATCTCATGTCTGATATTGGGCAGAGCCATCAGTTATTGGGAGAGCAGAAGCAGCATGTCCAGGGTAGCATGAGTGGGGTGAATCTGAACTGATGGTCCGAGTTGAGGTTGTTGGAGAAAAATTAGGATTTGAAATTGACTGCGATGATGGATTCCATGACCTTGTTGGTGATTCGAAGTACTCTGATAGGTCTGCAGTCAAGCGGATTGGTTTTTACCCCGCGCATGCGAAGCGAAAAGCACGGTTCAGAAATTGGTTCACGCCTGTCCGGCTCTCCGTCCGCCAGTCCACGAACGTCAGTTTATGATCAAGGAACTACTTTATTTCTATTGAATGTGATATTTTGAACATGAATCGGAAAACCAACCTGCCATTTAACTTTACTTTGTCTCTGAATTTGTCAAGATGACGCATGCGCAGAGAAGAGTGAGATATTTTTTTGCTCCGTCTGCATATCCGGTGGTGAAACAAAATTGAAAATCATTCCTAACAGGAAACTTACCGTTTTTAAGGATGTTACAAAGTACACATACAACAGGTACAAAGAACTAATATAACATGTTATATAGGGTGGTGTAATCGCCACTACATCAATGGCAGTAAAACGTTGGTAAACTTGTACGACATTTACAATCGTTATTTTCATTGAATTGAAAACTTGAACACGAGAACACAAATCAACTTCTTCTCATTTCCAAGAACCTCCAGTTTTGCAGTACTTGGACATGTGAAATAAGGTAAGACTGCTTCAACACTAGTGCGAAACTTCCAGAATTTTTTTTAAACAAACTTTAAAATCATTATTTTATTCTAATTGATATACAGTATGTAATTGAACATTGCACGGGGTAACATGTTTTATGAATAGTTTCACCCTGTTTCTGTAAAGCACTGATGTTGGCTGATATCCAACAGATGAAATTTGACTGAGGGAAAATGATATGGTGAACACAGCAGAATGAGGATGTGCAAGAGCAGCAGAGCAGTTTTTAGGACATGCGCACTGATGCGGTATGGGCCAGTCGCAGAATGATGTCACCAGAATGATGTCGAGGGTTACCAGAAACTTCTGCACCTTCTCAGGTGAAAAAGACACAGAGTTCAGGAGCAGTTGGACGCGACTGGGTCGAGTTGGTACAAGAAATGAGGGTTTTGGAGACAAGATTTGGAAGCAAACGCAGAATAGAGCCATTCGGCCTTCTCATGAGTGGAGTTGGCATTGGTACCATTTGAAGTGAGGGAAGGGATGGAGGGTAAAGCATACTCTGGAGACGCACTTAATAAGGCAGCACCAGGTTTTAAAGGAAGGAGACAAGTTGGAAAGGTCAGTCTTGTGGCTGGACAGATGTTTTCTCATTCTCCTAAGAGTGGACATACTTGTTTCAGGCTTTGTGGAGTGACCTCAGACTGTCTGTCAGGTCAGGTTCGATCTGTGACCTGCTACAGGTACCATGTAAACCTGTACTAACCTGTTCCATGGTCGGGTTGTCGGCGACTAAACCGTCTCCCCCACCAGGTTTTCTGGTGAGGAGGGTGTTTGGATATGGACACCCAGCAGGATTAAAAACAAAACCTGTCAAAGGGCGGAGGAGCTCCTTGTGAGCCAACGGCCATCCATATCTAGTGCCCAACTGTGTCTGCGTACGTCCTCCTGCAGTTGGGTCACTTCTTATTAGGAGGTTGGTGGCAGGATTTGCACTCCGGCCACCGTAAAACCCTTCATTCCGCAAAACGCAAAAACGCAAAAAAATCTGAAAACCCACTCCGTGGGAGGACCTCCTGTGCAGCTTCCCTTCGCAGGGCAGCTCACCGGATGATGGGATTGGGGCAAAGCCTTCGGGACCCCCAATCTTTGATATGAGGGAAACCATGGGGTAACATCCCTGGGTCAGATTGCGGGAGAGTGTGTCGGAGTGGTGCTGAGGTGTCGTCCACCAGACGGCGGTCTCCTTGGGTTAACCTGAGGCGGTCCCTTCCCTTCGGGTGGGTGCCTGGAATGTCCTATCCCTAAGAGAGGATGATCACCTATCTCTGTTATCATCTGAGCTCAAGCGTTTGGACATCGGGATTGCAGCTCTCTCTGAGGTTCGGAGAATGGATTGCGGCGAGATAATGGTGGGTGGTTACACCTACTATTGGTCTGGTCGCTCTGATGGTTACCATACCCAAGGAGTTGCTGTAGCTGTGTCCAATAAGCTGACCCCAATGATAATTGAGGTAACACCGGTCAACGAGCGTATTATGAGATTAAGGATTCATCACTCCTTAGGTGTCATTTCCCTGGTCTCTGTTTATGCTCCGACTGAGGCGAGTGATCTCACCGTGAAGGATGCATTCTACGCCACACTCGAGTCTGTGGTTGATCAGTGCCCCAGACGAGATACACTTCTAGTCTTGGGGGATTTCAATGCATCGACTGGGACTGATAGGGACGGTTATGAGGTGTGTGTTGGTCCCCATGGGTCAGGAACTATGAACCAGAATGGCACTAAGTTCCTTGACTTTGCAAGAAGTCATGGACTTAGGGTGGCTGGTTCATGGTTTCAGCGCCCACAAGCTCATCGCTGGACTTGGTATTCCAACGCTGGCGGTGTGGCAAAGGAGATTGACCATGTCCTCATTGACGGTCGTTGGAGGATGATCCAGAACTGCAGGGTCTACCGGAGTGCTCAGTTCCTCAATACTGACCACAGGCTTGTTGTAGCAACTCTAAAGCTGCACCTTAAATCCTGGAGAATGGTACCATCCCAGCCAAGGCTGGATGTTGCCAAGCTCAGGGATGAGGGAGTAGCTGAGGAGTTTGCGAACAGGCTGAGTGGACACTTGGGGGGTCTGGGTGCTTTGGGGGTCCTGAAGAGTTGTGGAGCGCCTTTAAGACCACCGTCCTTGATGTTGCCGGTGGATGCCTTGGAGCTCACCGCAGGGCAAAGAAGAATTTTGTCTCTCAAGGGACACTGGATACCATTGACCAGAGTCGCAGGGCCAGGCTGAATGGCAGAGCTGAGCTGTTCAGGTAGCTGAGGCATAAAACTGTACGTGCACTGAGGGTGGACAAGGAGGCCTATGTGCGAGGAATCTGTGAGGGGGTAGAGCATCACCGGTGGACAGGTGATTCTCGTCCCGCTTACAGGGGAATTCGCGCATTACGTTCATCCAAGCCCATCCCTCGGAGCACTACAGTTCGAGCAGAGAGTGGTCGGCTCTTGACAGAGGAGTCTGAAGTGAAGGCCCGCTGGGCCGGTTACTTTGAGCGGTTGTACCAGGCTGATCCCCCAACTGTCGAGTTGGACGTCAAGGGTGTTACAATCCCTGTTGCTGACCCTCGAATCAACTGTGGTCCACCTACGCTTGTGGAAACACGGGCTGCGGTGAACCAGTTGAAACGGGGCAAAGCTCCAGGGATCTGTGGCATCCATGCCGAACTTCTCAAGGCTGGTGGAAATGCTGCACTCGTGTCGTTGCATGCAGTTTTGTGCTCTGCCTGGAATACAGGCATCATCCCAACTGACTGGAAGAGGGGCCTTGTTGTCCCTCTCTGGAAAGGGAAGGGTGATCGCCAAGACTGCAACAACTACCGAGGGGTGACGCTGCTCTCAATGCCGGGCAAGGTCTTTGCTCGGATAATTCTCGATAGGGTTCGCCACCATCTGCTTGAGCACCAGCGTCCAGAGCAGTCAGGCTTTACACCAAAGAGGTCAACGATTGACCGTATCCTTGCACTTCGTGTCCTCACCGAACGCAGACGAGAGTTTCGGCAGGGGCTGCTTGCAGCCTATGTTGATCTCTGTAAAGCGTTCGATTCAGTGAATCGGGATGTCCTCTGGAGGATTCTTGGTCTTCGTGGGGTGCCACCAAAACTGATCGATCTGATGTCTGAACTCTACTCTGGTACTGAGAGTGCTGTGGTACCATCTCTGACTTATTTCCAGTTGTTACTGGAGTTCGTCAGGGATGTGTACTTGCCCCCACACTTTTCAGCACTTGTATGGACTGGATTCTAGGGAGGATGTCGGAGAGATCAAGTTGCGGTGCGTCATTTGGGAATGTCAAGATCTCAGACCTTGACTTTGCAGATGATGCAGTCATCTTTGCGGAGACTTTAGACATCCTCTTGGGGGCACTCGAGGTGCTGAATGAGGAGTCGGAGCCGTTGGGATTACGGGTTTCTTGGGTCAAAACTAAGATCCAGGCTTTCGGTGACATCTTGGATGCTGCTGTCCTGTCTGTGTCTGTTTGTGGTGAGGATGTTGAGGTCGTGGAGAGATTCACTTACCTTGGCAGTGATATTCATGTCTCTGCTGGCTGCGAGTCAGAGGTCAATAGACGTCTGGGTCGGGCCTGGGGAGTCATGGATTCACTGGATCATGGGGTGTGGCGCTGCCGGTACCTGTGCGGGAGGACAAAAGTCCGAGTCTTCAGGTCCTTGGTACTTCCAGTCTTGCTCTATGGGTGCGAGACTTGGACTCTGACTAAGGATCTGAGACGGAGACTTAATTCATTTGGTACCAGGTCTCTTCGGAGAATCCTTGGCTATCGCCGGTCGGATTTTGTGTCCAACGAGCGGTTGCTGAGAGAGACTCGGATGAGATTTGTTACCTGCATAGTCCGTGAGCGTCAGTTGCGGCTGTATGGACATGTGGCTCGTTTTCCTGACTCTGATCCTGCTCACCAGATTCTCTCAGCGAGGGAGTCTCATGAGTGGAGGAGGCCAGTGGGTCGACCACGTGCCTCATGGTTGCAACAGGTTGACCATCACCTCAAGGAGATGGGGATGGGCCTGGCATCTGCCTGGGGGATGGCCAGACGGAGGCCCCTGGAGTACCGGCGGAAAGTGGACGCAGCGACGTGCTGTTCTGGCACATGCTCCCATACCTGACCTGACCTCAGGTTGCCTTCGGTCGAATTTGCCTTCCAGGAAGCAGACTTCTGTGGAATAATTTTGAGGATGAGTTAATATCATGGGTGGTAGATGTTAGAGACCAGTCCTGAAGTGAGATGGTGGCTTGCAGACCCTGCTAGTCAGTCAAAGTGAACTGCCAGACTCACCAACACTGAAGCAACTCTCTAAGAATAGCCAGAGAGATGTTGACTCTCACAAGCATATGATGAGATGCACCAATTGGAACACAGGAAGAACAGGAGACATTTGCAGGAAATTTTGTCATTACCAATTCCAGAAGGGAAGATTTGCCATTGGGAGCAATCCGGGTGTGAACCTTCACAGATTGAGTCAGTCCCATGGAGTTACGGAAGTCCTTTGCCAAAGTGCCACGGCTGGTGAGAGGGGTACCAACACCCAGCCAAGTTGCATAGTGACAATTGAAATCACCACATGTGAAGAAGAGAGAGCAGGGATGAGTGGTTAAAAGTTAATTCATGGTGTGTGTGTGTGTGTGTGTGTGTGTGTGTGTGTGTGTGTGTGTGTGTGTGTGTGTGTGTGTGTGTGTGTGTGTGTGTGTGTGTGTGTGTGTGTGTGTGTGAGAGAGAGAGGCATCACTGTTTGGAAGATGCTACAATCCACAGACAAACAAGAGGTGGGAGCAGAGGGGATGTCACAGCCAAATATTATTTTACACAGGGGGTTTCGAGGTGTGAAAGTAGCACTTTTTTTTTTTTTTTTTTGTATACCTTGGTCGAGGCTCGTATGAGAGCTAACACACAACTCACAGCAGGGAGGCATGAGACAAGAGGGGCGGGAGTGGAAGGGACAAAACAGTGGGGAACAGACACATTAGGTGAACTGTGGAAGGGAGAGGGATGGGGATGGGACGGGGAACATGGCGAAGAGAAGATGGACATTACAGGGACTTTCAGGAAGGAAAGCAGGAGAATTGAAGGAAGTGGGCTTGGGTGGATTATCGGGTGTAGAAAAGATCGAGGATTTGGATGGGGGAAGATAAGAGGTGGTGGTGAACAGCTGTTTTGAAAGCCTGGAGGGAAGAATGGGAAAGAATAGAGTGAGGAAGTTTATTCCAAAGGCGGGAAAAAAGAGGAATGAAAGAGTGAAGATGAGCAGTGATTCGTGATTTTGGTAGTTTTACCAGAAGGGGGTTGTTGGCAGACCTTGAGCGCCCTGTGGAAATGTGGTTGGGACAAATCGCAGAGAGAGCAGGGGGGGCAAGGCTGGAGAGGAGTCGGTAGAAGACAGAAAGACCACCGACCAACCTGCGGTGATTGAGTGAGAGGCCCAAAGACTCAGCTTCATTGCGGGAGATGCCAATGATCTTAAAAGCCCTGGTTTCGACAGCGTGAAGCCGAGAAAGGTGGGAGGCAGGAGCACCAGCCCAGAGGGGAGGGCAGTACTCCATCAGGCTACGGACAAAAGCTTTGTAAGTAGTCAGGAGCTCAAGAGGGCCGAGGAAGGACTTAGCACGACGGAGGATTCCCAGTCGGCGACTGGCTTTTGAGGCAAGGTTGGAAATGTGACTTTCCCAGGAAAGGTCATGGCAGATAGTGAGACCCAGAAGCTTGAAAGAAAAGACTTCTTCCAGAGGATTGTTGAGAAAGTGGATGGGGGGGTTTTGTAAACGGTCCTTTCGAAGAGACATAGTGAGAGTGTGAGATTTGTGTGGATTGAAAGACATGTTCCACGTGTTGGACCAGTTTGTGATTTTATCCAGATCTGGAGTGAGCGAAGAAGCTGCTGCTTGCCGGTCTGAGGGATGACAGATGGTACGGCAGAGGGTGGAGACTTTTAATACGATGTGCACCTATTTATTGTCAGGTCAGGTCAGGCCTGATTAGATCTGTGACTTGCTACATATACCATGTAAACTTGTAATAACCTGTGTCATGGTCGGGTTGTCGGTAACTAAACCGTCTCCGCGCCCAGGTTTCCTGGTGAGGAGGGTGTTTGGATATGGACATCCAGCAGGATTAAAAACTAAACCTGCCAAAGGGTGGAGGAGCTCCTTGTGAACCAACGGCCATCCATATCTAATGCCCAACTGTGTCTGTGGACGTCCTCCTGCAGTTGGGTTACTTTTGTTTCGGAGGTTGGTGGCAGGATTGGCACTCCGGCCACCGTAAAACCCTTCACTCCGCAAAACACGAGAATAACGCAAAAAAACTTGAAAACCCACTCCGTGGAAGTGCCTCCTGTGCAGCTTCCCTTCGCAGGGCAGATGACTGGATGACGGGATTGGGGCAAAGCCTTCAGGGCCCCCAATCTTTGATGATAAGAGGAAAACCACAGGGTAACCTTCCCGGGTCAGAATGCGGTAGTGGGTGTCAGGGTGGTGTTGAGGTGTCATCCACCAGACAGCGGTCTCCTTGGGTTAACCTGAGGCGGTCCCTTCGGGTGGGTGCCTGGAATGTACTAACTCGAAGAGAGGATGATCACCTGTCTATGTTATCATCTGAGCTCAAGCATTTGAACATCGATATTGCAGCACTCTCTGAGGGTGAGAGACTGGATCATGGAGAGATCATGGTGGGTGGTTACACCTTCGATTGGTCTGGTCGCTCTGATGGTTACCATACCCAAGGAGCTGCTGTAGCTGTGTTCAATAAGTTGACTCCAATGATAATTGAGGTAACACCGGTCAACAAGCATATTATGACACTAAGGATTCGTCACTCCTTAGGTGTCATTTCCCTGGTCTCTGTTTTTGCTCCGAATGAGGTGAGTGATCTCACCGTGAAGGATGCATTCTATGCCACGCTCGAGTCTGTGATTGATCAGTGCCCCAGGTGAGATACTCTTCCAGTCTTGGGGGATTTCAATGCATCGACTGGAACTGATAGGGATGGTTATGAGATGTGTGTTGGTCCCCATGTGTCTGGAACTGTGAACCTGAACAGCACTAAGTTCCTTGACTTTGCGAGAAGCCATGGACTTCGGGTGGCTGGTTCATGGTTTCAGTGCCCACAGGCTCATCGCTGGACTTTGCACTCCAACACTGGTGGTGTGGCAAAGGAGATTGGCCATGTGCTCGTTGATGGTTGCTGGAGGATGAGCCAGAACTGCAGGGTCCAACGGAGTGCCCAGTTCCTCAATACTGACCACAGGCTTGTGGTACCAATTTTGAAGTTGCAGCTTAAATCCGGGAGAATGGTACCATCCCAGCCTCGGCTGGATGGTGGCAAGCTCAAGGATGAGGGTAGCTGAGGAGTTCGTTTGTGCAAACACAGGCTGCAGTGAACCGGTTGAAATAGGGTAAAGCTCATAGGATTTGCGGCATCCATGCTGAACTTCTCAAGAGTGGCGGAAATGCTGCACTCATGTCATTCATTGCATGCAGTTCTGTGCTCTGCCTGAAACTCAGGCATCATCCCAACTGACTGGAAGAGGGGGCTGTTGTCCCTCTTTGGCAAGGGAAGGGTTATCTCCAGGACTGCAACAACAGTTGAGAGGTGACACTGCTCTCAGTGCCAGGAAAGGTCTTTGCTCAGATAATTCTTGATATGGTTCACCAACCTCTGCTTGAGCAACAAGGCCCAAAGCAGTCCCACTTTCCACAAAAGAGGTCAACGATTCACCATACCCTTGCCCTTTGAGTTCTCGCCTAACGCAGACGAAGGTTTCGGCAGGGGCTACTTGCAGCCTATGTTGACCTCTGCAAAGCGTTCAATTCAGCGAATCGGGATGCCCTCTGGAGTATTCTTTGTCTTCGTGGGTGTCACCAAAACTGATCAATATGATGTCTGAACTATACTCTGGTACTGAGAGTGCTGTGAGATGTGGTGGTACCATCTCTCACTTATTTGCAGTTGTTACTAGAGTTTCTCGGAGGTGTGTACTGGCCTCCACACATTTCAGCACTTTATGGACAGGATTCTGGGGAGGCTGTTGGAGAGATAAAGCTGCGGTGCATCGTTTTGGAACGTGAAGATCTCTGAGCTTGATTTGAAAGATGATGAAGTCATCTTTGTGGAGACTCTGGATATCCTTTTGGGGGTCCATGAGGTGCTGAATGAGGAGTCGGAGCCACTGGGAGTATGGTTTCCTTGGTCAAAACTAAGATCCAGGCTTTTAATGACATATTGGATGCTGCCATCTTGTCTGTACCTGTTAGTGGTGAGGATGTTGAGGTCACGGAGAGATTCACTTACCTTGGCAGTGATATTCCTGTTTCTGCTGGCTGTGAGGCAGATGTCAAAGACATGTGAGTCGGGCCTGGGGAGTCATGGATTCACTGGATTATGGAGTGTGGACGCTGCCGGTACCTGTGCGGGAGGACGAAAGTCCGAGTCTTCAGATTCTTGGTGCTTCTCGTCTTGCTCTGTGGATGTGAGACTTGGACTCTGACCAGGGATCTGAGACAGCAACTTAATTCCTTTGGTACTAACTCTCTTCGGAGAATCCTTGGCTATTGCTGGTCGGACTTTGTGTCCAAATTTTGAATTTTGAACAATTTAGATTTTCAAATGACCAATCAGGCAGATTTGATTATAATCCCCTGGAGAACAAATGTGCCAAATTTGATGCTTGTATCATCATTTGCATGATTCCTCTCAAAAATTGCTGTTTTCTGCCCCACTAAGTAGTGTGTGGGGGCAAACTGGTTTAATTAATTTCACTTTGTCTTTATATAGTTTACATGACATGATATTGAAGACATCAGATTTACATGATATTAATATCAGATTGATCTGAAATTCAGTTGTTGGAGAAAAAGAATGATTTTATATCAACTGTGATGACAGATTCCATGACCTTGATGATGATTAGAAGTAAGCTGATAGGTTTGCAGTGAAGGGGAATCGTTTTTTGTCCCTTTTTTTATGTAATGCTGTAATGTTAGCCGATTTCCAAGCAGATGGAAGATCATGACCTTGGGTGAACGACAGGGTGGAAAGAGCAGAAAGAGGACGCGCAAGAGCAGCAAAGCAAAATGTTAAGGACGCTGTTTAAACTGTTTCCTTTACCCTGAGAGATATAATCTGAGAATGATACCATGCAGTTCCATCCAAACAATATTTACTCTTCCTGTGCAGGTTTTAGAGGCATGCAGCCACTCTCCAGTGGTTGTTGAGATGACTGCTAACTGTTACAAGTCACTGAGAATCACCAGCCTTTGGAAAAAGGCGATTTCCCCAGAACATCGAGAGGTGAGTTCAACCACAAATTTGTGGAAAAAAAAAAAGGTCATATTGGTCAAACATACAAATGATGATGAAACATTTTCCTATTCATAAACATTAGTTGCATAATTTTCAAAAAAGCATAATTTCAAAGTAAACTCCTTCACTGTTGTGGAGATGTGAAACCAAGTGTCACCCCAGGGGTGTGTGTAGTTACCGAGCAGCTAGCTAATCACTTGCCAAGCCAGCCGCTCCTTATCAACGGTTTCCATTGGAGTGTTTGATTGAGTGCTCCAGAAGAAACATGGTAACTGAACACACCCCTGGCATTATTGCCTGGGTTTGAACCAACAGGTCGGACTGGCTTGATGGTGTTCCAATCTAAATCTCTGTGAGCAACATCGGTGCACATCATATTAAAGGTCGACAATTATCTGTATGTATGTGGGCTGGGACTGCGGGTACCCAGGGTCCTGTGATGGGCACAGACTACCCCCCCCTCCCGCCCCCACTTTCCCCATGAGGGTGGGTAGATGATTTGTAATTTTTCGTCTGTACACGAGGCACAGTGTATGTGCTTTACTGACTCCTACAGGAGGGAAGGGGTATTATTATTTAGTAGTCACGGGCACAAAATAAATTAGCCTCACCCCCTCACATCGACCACACGCCCCCAATTCCCAGCACTCCCACCTCACCCCACCGCTCTTCCCTCCCAAGATGAGAGCGGGTGTTTTAAGTCCCATAACACACACACAACTTAGTCTATTGTCGACTAATATAATGTCCTTGATGTAAATTTATGCCAAACTACAATGACGTCTCCTAATATCTTTGTCCTGCATGTGATTTACGTAGAAGCTCTACCACGAGCCAGAGGTCACTGTGATGATAAGATAGGAATATTAAAAATGCCATGTTCCTTTACCATGATCAAACCTGTTCGTGGCCCACACAGCATTTAGGATGACAGCCAGGACAATCTATCTAGAAACAAGAAACAAGTTATCCGGCTTGCAGCAGACACAGTAGATGCTGCTCGGTGGAGCCCCCTCCCTGCAACTTTCCACACGGACACGTGAAAACGACCGATTCACCCAGAAAAAAAAAATGATTGAATGTCTCTAAAATTATCAGATTACAGGAATACTGGTTTATATCCAGATTTTAACTACAATGGAAGTTTTAAAATGTGTTGGAGATTCAGAGATAAGGGCAATGCAGACCTGCCTCAATCTTCCAAGTCACAGCAAAACTTTACGGATTCTTTGTCTTCAAGTATTCATAATCTAAATCTCAGAAAATATAAAAGATAGATGGGATTGCAAGTGTTCCATCATTTCAAGTGACACAAACCGGTTTGCATTCGAAAATGTAGCCTGGTGTGCTCCTTGAAATAGTGAGGTGCAGTTATATCCTACTCCGTGTGCTGCAGGTGTGCTTGAAATGTAAGGTGCAGATACAGGTGTGCTCCTTGAAATGTGAGGTATTCTCGTGGTATACAGTTTTGTGGATGCTCAGGTCAGTAGCAAATGATGAAACTTCAGATAAATTTACCACTGAGGAACATTTCTCCTATATCGAATGCTAGTTTGCAAAATAGTTGCAGTAAATGAAGTCGAACGACACTCAGTAGAGCGCATACCTCCCCCAGGACCTGCAGTTTACCTTTTGTACCCCACTGACAGGCCAGATCTGGATCCGTACCTGAACCAAAATCGAATCGGTTTGTTCTTGTCACATACCCAACTCATCCATCAAGTTTCGTCTGAATCCGTACACAACCTTTTGAGATATCGTGCTATATATCGTTTTTGGCCCCATCACTCAATGGTTGAAGAATCACTTTAATAATTCCAATATCCGGATCCGGATTCGAATCTTCACCAAACTCGAATAAGTTCGTCCTCGTCGAATATCCAACCTGTCCACCAAGTTTCATCATAATCCATCAACAACTTTTTAAAATATCGTGCTATGTATCGTTTTGGACCCCATCTCTCAATAGTGAAGAATCACTTAAAAAAAATTCTCATATCCGGATCCAGATGTTCAACAAATTTTGGTGAACATCCAGATCTTCACCAAACTTCACCAGATCTTCACCAAATCCGTTCATAACTTTTTGAGATATCGCACTCACAGACAGACAGACAGACAGACAGACAGCTGTGAAAACATAACCTCTGTCCACCTTTGGTGGCGGAGGTAATCAGTCATTTCCTGTACCTGCCGTGATGTGTGTGACACATTATTGTACATCGAGCTCAAGTTCAACCGTGCCGTTTCAATGGGATAATTAACGATAAGTCATGCTTTCTCCTGTTCACTTTCATTTCTTGAATCTGTTTTAACTGTTTTATTTGAATCTGCTTTATTTATAAATCTGTTTTAACCTATCTTTGCAGGAGCATAAAGCATTCTATGACTCGTTGTTCCACATGTGCCAAAGTAGGCCTCGTTCTCTCCTGCACCTATCACGGTGCTGCATTCGCTGCACTCTCGCCACGAGATGCCACTCTGCAATCCCACAACTACCTCTGCCTGGGCGGCTGAAAGTCTACCTCCTCCTGCAGCCAGAAGGAGTGTTTTATTGATCCGGGGTAGATCACGTGATTTAAATCAAGAAGCACCTTCCCTCCTTCCCCGTGCTTATGGTTGCTTTGCTGACCGTGTGGATGTGAACAGTGCAGTTCAGCTTAACTGAGCATTGTTGTTGGCCATGTGATCGTACTTTCTTTTGATGAACAAAGTCATCAGCAGATTTAGTATGCACTATACAATACAAGTGGATCTTCTTGAAGAATGAATCAGGACATGGAAAACAAAACTTTATCACTTACAAACTTGGCTTGTTCACAGTACGAGAAGTAGAGTCAAGAAAAGTCGAGTTTGCATCGTTTAGGAAGATAGTACATGTTGGATTTTGTTGACGAGCTGCTTGATGTCTGTGATAACATGGTTGTTTTGGTGCATGCATCATCCCTCTGGGTAAGACTTATTTTGTGTGCAGCACATGGCTACGGGAAGCATCGTCGGCTGTTTGCTTTCAAGTCGTGGCTGTGCCGCTGATGCTGTGGCCCCTGTAGGATACAGCAATCATTTGTAATTTGTTCAGGATGCCAGCAGTAGCTCGCCTAAAATTCATGAAGGACACTGTGGGAACTTTAAATTCCACCAACTAATACTAGCAGATGAGACACCCAATTTAACCTCCATCCGAGGGACGGCACACACATTGATAACATGGTTGTTTTGCTCAGCATGCATTCGAAGCACCAGGATGACAGTTTATAGCTGGACCAAGATTCAAACCCTGGCTAGACAGCTAACAGGTGAATGTGGATACCTCTAGAATCAAGATTATCATGCGAGATCTTCACTGCAGTTAGAATCTTGGATGAGATTTGTGATGAGACTTTAACTTTTCATCATTGCTTTAAATACTTTTCTTTTTGGTGTAGCAAACTCTAACATACGAGAATATAAGACCCGTCGCTTCACTGCGTAAATACCAATCTTTGCTGTAATGGCTAATCAATAGGGCAAGAAGAAAAAGGATTCCTGGGAGTGTGGGGATAACCAGCGTCGCAAGTTGGCATTTGCGGTTTCACCACGTGGGCCCATGTACCCATAAAAAAAACAAGGACAAATGTGTCCAAGAGCCGCGTCCTACATGTTTTGTCTTCAGCAGAAGAAGAAAACAAGAAGAAGAAGAAGAAGAAGAAAAAAAAAACAACTTCGAATATTTTGTCACGTGCCTTGATGGAGCCAATAGCGAGGTCGTCGTTCATGACGAGAAAATAGTGTATTTACGAAATTACAACACGTTAAATGGAATAATCTTGAAATAGTAACGTGAACTTTTCGAAACTTTAAAGCAAATGTCCGAATATATTTAAAAGTTCATGATAGACGCTCTCAAAAGGCACCCTCAATGTGAGGATGTGTACAGGTGTTTAGTATTTAAGGAGATCCAGATCCTGTATATAAAAGAGCTGAGTCCTCAAGGTTTTGTCTTCACCAGGAGAAGAAGAAGAAGAAGAAGAAGAAGAAGAAGAAGAAGAAGAAGAAGAAGAAGAAGAAGAAGAAGAAGAACGAGGCGGAGCTCTCTTAGAGCCACGTTCGCAACACCAGACGCGGCTAAAAATTTTTAATCGCATCACAAACCTACCCGGGAGTTCCCTGAATCCACCGTAGTTGGATTTATTAAAATCTGTTTATCCGTTCTCAAATTATAACATGACAGACAGACACGGCTCGTTTCATAATATACTGTAGATGGACATCTGTTCCATTGCCCTGAGTAAGAATGACACATTCCACGGTGTGTTTGAGAACATACATAGCTCGTGATGTTGTTTTCCAAGGTTCAAATCTCATGCTGTGTTGATTTGTCCAACACTCATTAATGTCCTTGTAATCCACGTAGTACACTGAAGTCTCCTAATATCCTTAACAAGCAAATAACTATCAGGTACAAACTTCTCAAAAAAACCCAATGTCACCCCCAGGGTGACCAGTATCTTGCCAAAATGTGAACATGAGTGACTTATTTATTCGATTAAAGTTACTCAAAAAATAAGGATTTCATCGACCTTGATGCTTGACCTGTTTGTGACCTTGACCTTTGACCTTGACCTTTATATTTTCGTACGGTTAATGGTATCTCTCCAGGACCATTGTACATGAAATATCAAGAGATTTTGATGAGAACTGAGGAAATAAAATTTTCATGAAAAATCCGTTTTTTCGTCATGACGTCATCAAATGACGTCATAGCGTCAAACTTTTGACAGATCTGGAAAGCACTTATCAAGCGCTTTCATATGAGGTTTTACTCGATATGGTATCTAAGATTTCAAAATTTGACCTTGGGGTCAAAAACTTTCGAAGGTCAAGGCTGCTAACCATGAAGGTCAAGGCTGATCGTCACCAAAAATTAATCAGCTGAGCGCCAGACCATGAACTATATTCCCATGAAGTTTGAATACGATCCGATCAAAATTACTCAAAAAATAAGGGTTTTGTCGACTCCCCTGATTTGCGACAGTGACCTTGACCTTTGACCTTGACCTTCAAAATTTTATGCGCTGAAAGGGACCTCTATAGGCCTCTGATATGCGAAGTTACAAAAATTTCCAATGATAACTGTGCTCTGCAGAGTGATCGATACGTGATTACTGACAAACAAACAAAAAAAATAAAAAAAATAAAAAAACATACAAGCTGACTAACATATCTTGCAAAAACTTCGTTTTGGCAAGATAAAAATACAAAAAAAGTTTCACCTCCAGCATTTGTAAGATTATTAATACTGCTTGTGGAGATCACACCCAGTGTTTACAGCTCTTTGACTCGTTGATTCATCATATAATAGATCCTCACAAAGAAAGCTGACTTATCAATCAATAGACTAACTTTACCAAGAGTAATTTCCTCATGTTCAAAGTTAACCTCTTCGAGGGTTTGGTGGAGGAATTTCAAAATATATCATGCAAACGCTTTTTAATGGTGTAGATGACAACTTGTAATGAAATGTGTTGTAAATACTCCAGGTATGTGACATTCAAATCTTGTTGTTCCTGAAATACACCTGTTGAGCACGTTTAAACTACAACCGCGCTCAGCAAAGCACTGGAATCTCACCAGCTTTGTCTTGTGACAGACCCAACTCATTTTCCAAATTTTGTCAGAACCCATCCATAACTTTTTGAGATATCGTATCGTTTTTGGCTCTATCTGTCTGTCAATGGTTAAGAATTACTTTAAAATCCTCGGGTGGAGCTCCGAAATCAAATTGTCACCACTTTTGTTCGCTCCTTATAGGTCTCAGGCTTCATCGGTCTCTGCAGGTGTACATTTGAAGACCGAACAACACGTCTCCAAACAATCGTGAAATAAAGGTACCTTTTTGAGGAAAGAAGGGTACATTTTGATTATCGCTGAGGAAATGAGGGTTATGCATGTTTTGTCAGGAATGATCGAGGAAGCGGTTCACTTTCCACCACCCAAAGCAAACTTTCGTACAATGAAGAGTACTACTGAGTTTGTGTCCATTGAAAAACTGAACAACGTGTCGTATATCATGAAATAAAGGTATGCAGAGGAAAGAAAATAGTCATAATTAATATTTCAAAGCTGAAAAGTGTGCAAGGAAACTGTCTTTCAAATGTGCATGGACATGTAATTCACACATTATGTGACGTAAATAAATGGATGTGTAAACTTTGCCCGTTCTACCATGATTCTGTGACTGCTGGTTTATTTCCGTTTACAAGGTATCACCATTGTGGTCTGATGGTGTAGTCGTGAAGCTGTGTGTGCATTTTGTTGGCAAACAAATGGATCGTAATGTGTCGAGTTGTTCAGATTCATCACATGGTGATGAGGATAAACATCCAGGCCATGACAAATTTCAGCCATAAGGATGAATTTATCAAACGTGGTAAAAAAAAATGCTTTTTGAGAGATTCTCAATGATACAGCAGAATATTGAGATAGCCGCTGATTGACGAGTAATGACAAGGAGATTCCAAGTAATTGGTTCACGAGTCAGTTAGTGACCACTATATACGTTATGGGTGTCTGTCTGTATGACTGTCTGTCTGTCTGCCCGAGCATAGCTCCGTGGGTTTTGATCCGATCCTGATAAAATTTGGGTGGGAAGTTTATATCATGATGTAGTTGTGTTTTCCTGAGAATGGGCGTGGTGCGCCCATTATGAGTGGAGCCACGCCCAAAAAACATGTGTTTTTAGGGGGTAGCCGATTTCAAGTTACATCTTCTCCTAGGGGGTTTGCCGAATTTGGAAGGGGTTTCATTATTTTGATAGCCCAATGGCACCTGCATAGCCCCACAGAGCTCGATTTTTCATTTTCGTCCCAAGGTCAAGGTCACAAGGTTACGAACTTAGAAAATTGCGAACTTTGATGTAAAAATCCATCTTCTCCGATGGGTTTGTTGAATGTGGTAGTGGTTTCGGTATTTGGTTAGCCCAATGGCACCTGCATAGCCCCACAGAGCTCGATTTTTCATTTTCGTCCCAAGGTCACGAACTTAGAAAATTGCGAATTTTGACATAAAAATCATACGACCGCCCAAACTTTGAGAGCTAGGATGACAATATTTTTTATGCATAATCTTCAGGTCATTCCCCACCTAAAGTCTTGAAACCATTTTTCTCTATCTCGAACACCTTGCCCGTGGCGCCCCTTTCAAGTTTGTTTTTACGCTGATTTCATCAAAGTATGGATAATGCGAGGAGTGCGAGATGCCATATAGCCTATATGATGTTATATTGCTCCTGGAATGTTCCAGAGGAAGTTTTGCACCAAAGGTCATAATCCTTGACCTTTGACCTTTAAAGTTCACAAAGGTCAAATTTTCAAACTTGTGGGAATCGAACCGGGTTTTCGACCTTCTTCGACGAACTAACTCCAATAAGCTATAGCACGTATCCTGTTTCCTTATTTTAATGTCCACAACATTGTTTTGTGACCTTTAAAGGTTATGCAAAGGTCAAATTTTGAAAGTTGTTGAACGAAACTGGGTTTTCGACATTTTGCAGCTAATAACCTGTCACTCGTACCACATCATGTTGATCGTTTTTATAAATTCGTCAAAAATTATCACATTGTGTCATCCTTGACTTCTGAAACAATCTACTTAATCAAATACCGCTTGTGAACCATTGTCGTTTTCAGACTTGTCCAACTTTAAACTCTTTAGAAGTTTAAAGTTGTATTATTTGGAACCTCCTTGTCATTACTCATCAATCTTACAACTAAGAATGAGGGATTGTCGTGATATTAAAATAAATGTGTAATGTTCGATGTAAGAATGCCTTTTCGCTTTTATGAGCGGGAGGGGAAGACGAGGAATTGGGGTTCGGAGGCGGGGGGGGAGGGGAGGGAGAGCAAAGATGGGGCAGACGTGGGAGGGGGAAATTGAGATTTTGAGTTGGGGGGAGGGTTGAGGAGTTGTGGTGGAGGAATGGGTTTGAAGGCTTGAAGTGGGGATGGGATTGAAGCCTTCAGGTTGAGAGGGAGAGGTTGAGGACTTGGGGTTTGGGAGGGGGTGTTGCCAACTTGGGGTTTGTGAGGGGGGAAGGACTTGAGGACTTGAAATCATATTTTACATTGTGCGGATGTTCCGCAGGTATTTGTTAATATGTATAAAAGGCTAAATTAAAAAAAAAACAATACCAGTTGATTATCCAGATTTTTTTTTTTTAAACGGAGGCCCTTTTTACATGTTACTTTATTTTTTTTCAAAATGGCCACCAGGTTTTAGTACCCGACAAATCATATACCTGACCCAACAGTTTTTTACCTCTCCTCCTCCAAGAAAAAAAAACATTACATTAGTCATGTACCGGACACGTCGGTTTTCTACCCCCAAAAACAAATATGACGTAGATCATATACCTGACAAGTCACGAACACACTCAGCCTCTTAAAAATACAATCCACAATTCGAAACAAATGTTTAATAAATGTATGGAGAAATACAAAAACCGACACTTCAGGTATATTAAAATCATTGGCTATTTTTCCAACGCCATCCTTTCGATATAGTCTAGCGGAAATGTGAAAAAGCATGTTGTGGCGTCATTATGAAGTTTGTTTTGGTTGATTCATCGTCTCTGAGCTATCCTGAATCAGAATCAGCCGGGTGCCGGACTCGCACCCTTGAGGAATTTTTTTTGGAGGCCAAAAACAAAATGGCCGGCACCGACTTTCGATAAATTCTGTTTTGGGCTCTATCTTAATTTCTAATGCACTTACAAACACAATTTTGGTGTCTACCACTATGTTTTCATGGTCAAGGAAATCCGATAATGATAAAATTGAAGATGTATATAGATAAGACTTGTCTCATATTTTCAAGATGGCCACCATTTTAATATGAAAAATGGCTATTTTGCAGTTCCACTGATCACTTCGAGTAAGAAATTTAATTTGATGAACCGTCAAATATTAATACTACGGACAATAATATTCAATGACAGCTGATGTAACTTACTTGCAATGATCATTGAATTGATGATTATATTGGAATACGATTTTTACACAAATATATCCGGATACATGCGGATAGTTGACTGTGACTTTGAGTTATGTCTTAAAGTAAGTATGTACATTGTACATTGTACATGATTTTGAAATTACCTTTTATTTTTAGGCAAACAAATATTAACTTTGTTTAGGATGCAATGTTCTACATTATGTTCAATCTTCGTCATCGTTGTCGTGATTAGCAGCTCCTGCCCTTGTCTGTTCCTTACAACAGTCTGATCCAGCTTTACAACTGCAAAACATCGAACATGACATCTGTGCTGCTACACAACCACACCTCCCGGTGGAACATGGCCGGCTGGTGGAGCATCCACACTTGATCAGCTGCAGAATGGTGACTGGTGCAGCAGACACATCAGGTGGAAGTGTGGTTGGACATAATGTCGCACCGTCCTCACCTTCTTGCCATCCATACTTGATGGGATCCAAGTTCGGAGGGTCTGACTGAGTGGCCGATTTCCATATACTGACTTGTTGATGAGCGTGATGTACATGTTGAACAAAGGCATCATGCGATGGGACAACAACTTCAATTTCGGAGCAGAGGTAATCTTGGAGTTGGCCATCTTAGACTTCCACAACTGATACCGGTGTGTGGACATATCACCTTCGACTTTGGAACCATAACAGGTAGCAATGAAGGTAGTTGCCTCAGATATAATCTTTTCCTCGTCTGCTTCCAGCTGACCAAGTAAGGTGGGATGATGTCCGCCCATTAGTACCTTCAGCGCTGTGGCCTTTCCAATGCCAAACAAATATGACACAGTATCACTTCCGGTCAGAGCATGTACCGCAGGCAGATATTTGGCGATGCTTTTGTGTTTCAGTGCTGTTTGGCGAATGTCTACGTTCGCCCTCCCAGCACACGGACTCTCCATGCTGACATCCACAGTCATCTAATCCTCGAGGTAGAAATGAATCAACAGCACAAAGACATCTGTATCGTCGCAGACCACTTTGATGTGCGAGTCACCACTGACACCTGACACAATTCTAACTAAGTGATGGATGATGATGACATCTGCTTCTTCATGGTGTGTTTTCTGATCCTGTCTCTGGAGAGTGGAATTGTTTCATACTTGGAATGGTGTAGGATCTTTTCCGGTGATCACCAGTTTAGTCTGGTTGTCGACAATGTGGGTCATCAGATACTGACAGATCAAATCGATCAGTTGTACTTTGTTGTAGGCGACATTTCGGACCACTTTTTGCGCCGGAAGTGTTGTGTGTAAGTTGAGTTGATGTTTTTGACTTGAATCATGACCTGCGCGACTGGATCTTGTCATTTGTTTTGTGCTGATTTTGATGTACATGTCGAAAGTCAGTATACGTCACAACACTCCAGGTGGTATTTGATGGTTCCCATGAAGTTGATCACATAATCCTCAACTATACCATTTGTGGGCCAATGTACAGTCCATAACATGGCGCATCCATCGATGATGACAGCATCTGGAACACCTTGGATTCGACTTGATTGCTCAACTTGGAGTTTCGTCTTCAGGACTGCTTTCGACTGAGTCCGCATCGCACCGCTCTCATCAAACAACGAGGCTGGGACAAGGGACAGTTCGTAAGAGAGGACATCCTTGATCTCAATATAGCTCAGAGATGATGAATCAACCAAAAAACTTCATAATGACGCTAAAGCACGCTTTGCCCTGAAATGGCTGTTTGACATCGAGACTATTATCGATCTCCAGGAAACGTTTCATGTACAGATTTACATATGTGGGATGTGGATTCATCAGCACTCACTGGTCCTTCTCGGTAGAAGTTGTAGAACCTCAGTATCGACATGGGGAAAATGACCAATTCAAAGAATGGTGTAAGAGTCGTACACGAAGATGTGGATTTTTAATTGGTGTAAACCGCTTCAATACACCGTGTGTCCTTCCTTCCATCGGTCCGTCAAAAATGAAGAAGAACCCACCGTGTTTCGTTCGTTTCTCGTTTGTTATTGTTTAGTTTTTCTTGAGTTGTTTAGTTAACCTCCGCCATCTTCAAAGATGGATGGAGGTTACTGTTTTCACCCCTTTCTGTTTGTTTGTTTGTTTGTTTGTGAACAGTATTACGGAAAAACTCCTCGACAGATTCGACGAAACTTGGTGGGGGGTTAGGTATGGTTCAAGGATCATGCCATTAAATTTTGGACCCCCCCCCAAAAAAAAATTTGTTGGAGAAATTATTTTTTTTGCATTTCTACATGTTTTAAGTGATTTCCAACCCCCCCAAAAAGAATTGTTACCCCTCCCAAAAAAAATTGTGAGAGAAAATATTTTTTTTTTGCATTTTTACATATGTGAATTGATTCCCCCCCCCCCCCCAAAAAAAAATTGTTTGAGAAAAAAATTTATTTTTTGCATTTTTACATGTTTTAAGTGATTTCCAACCCCCCTCCCCAAAAAAAAAATTGTTCAAGAAAAAAAAATTTTGCAACTTTTTTTTCAACAAAATTTCGATTTTTTTTTTTTTTGCATTTTTACATGTTTTAAGTGATTTCCAACCCCTCCCCCTCCCCCACCCCCAAAAATGGAGAAAAGAACTATAACTCTGTCAGCACTGTTGACATATTTAATGAATAAGATATAAGGTTCACTTGAGTGACCCAGCAGTATTGGCGGCGGAGGTTTTTCACTCTCCCGAGTGCTCCCCCTCTAGTTACCTTCGCATTCTGCGAAAGGTTATGTTTTGGTCGCTGTGTATTTATTTATTTGTGAATATGTGTGTTTGTTTGTTATTCGCATAACTCAGAAAGTATTAAACCGAATTGCATGAAATTTGGTGGGATGATTCATGAGTATCCAAGGACGATTTGATTAGATTTTTGGAGCGATCGGGTCAAAGGTCAAGGTCAAGGTCATGAAAAGGTCAAAAACACTCTTTTGAGCATAACTTCCTTCATAATACAGCTATCGACAGCAACCACCGCCATATTGTTCCATGACGAGATAGCTTTCGGATATGTAGTGTCGGATTTGACGTAACGTCATCGGAAGTGCGTCTAAATGACGTCACAAGATGACGTAAATTTTCAATTTTTGATCTCATCAGTTTTGATCATACCGTTTTGTAGGACTTACCTTAAGGACGTCACACACCAAATTTGACTTCGATCGGAATGACCGTTATGACGTCATTGACGTTTGAACATGACGTTTTTCAATTGTGGCTAAAATGTCCTGATATTTTACATTCAAATATCTATATAATTTATAAAGCAAAGTCTCCCAAATCCAGGCATTAGGATCAGTACCAAAATATCTGTTTATTGATGTACAGGTTTTGCCAATTAACTCTGTAGTCAAGGTCACACTCAAGGTCAAAATATACTTGTAGGCATAGCTTCAGATCTAACCGAGCTATTGACATGAAACCAACTTTAAAACGTTCAGTGAACTACGAGCTTTCAGAATGGTAGTCCCCGATTGGACGTGACGTCCCCGGAAGTGCGTTAAAATGACGTCAAAAGATGACGTCATTTTTCAACTTTTTAATTTTTCAGTGTTTATCATTCCATTTTGTTGGACTGCCTTCAAGGAGGTTACACACCAAATTTGACGTCAATCGGACTGACGGTTGTGACGTCATGGACGTTTTAAAATGACGTTTTTCAAATGTGCCCGGAAAAAAAGTTGCGGCGGCGAAGGTATGCGCTCTACCGAGTGCCCGGTCTAGTTTTTTTGTGTTTTTGTTTAGGGAAGTAACCGTCAGTCCCCCATGGGGATACTTTTTAAGCGGTGTAGCAGTTTCACTGAACAGATTTTTTTTTCCGACAAGGGTGCGATTTTTTTCTTTTTCACGTGATGTTTGACAAATAACAAAAAAAAAAAAACAGGAGGCGGCTTCGTGAAATTCAATTCAAGAAAGGAAACGGGCGGGTACGATCAACTCGTACTTTACTGTCTATCCCACCATAAGACACGGAAACGCTCCTCGGGGCGAGGAAATATTATTTCGTAAAAGTTGCTTCAATTTAATCCAAACCTCCAGGTAAATTATAATGTTTTTAATCATACAGAAAATTAAAAAAAAAAAATTGAACTCGGGCGGTGTATAGGCAACAGACCGCTGCCTCGATCATTCCAGAATTTTTATTTTTTCCCTTTCCTGTTAAGAAATGTATAACCTCCCAATTCTGAACTCTTTTAACCAGCACATGAATAAGAGGCTTCCTTTTATTATTTTTCACATTGTGTTATTTTTACCACAGGATAATTTTTTTTTTTACTGTTATATTTACTGCAATTTAATGATTAAAGATCGGAACACACTTTGCGAGTGATTGATGATAGGAACGAATTGCCAGGATGTCGATAAACGTCTTCGAAAGGAATTTTTTTGTTTAAATGAGGTTCGCCCGGAAGGTTATTTCTGGAAAGGTAAGAATGTAAGGAAAGCGAAGGTAAGACGGTGGAAAGGTGGGAAGTTCAAAAAGAAAAGTGAATTGGGATTTCGAGTCAGAAAAAATGTTTCGAGGGGGGGGGGGAGGTAATAATAAACACCAACGCGCACTACTCCGTCGGGATACAAAACTCCGAACGATCATGACACCAGGATAAATCGAACTTCTTGTGCTCCGTTCCATTCTTTATTATTGTCCACGTGAAACATGGAAAATATTTCTCATCCACCGGCAATTCGAATCGATTAAAAAAGGGTGAATCGTGCACATCCTTTTTTCCATTAATATTAAAAACATTGTACTTCATAAACCTTGAGAATTTGTTATTCACATAATATAATGGAAAGTTACAATTTCTAAATCGCTTCAATAATTAACAATTCATGTGTTCAGCGTTACAACCTAATGAGAGCGCGAACGAACGACGACTAAACGAATGAGTTGAGAACGACGCGACACCTTGGCGGTGTTGATTCCTTGTGTGATCGGCTCGTTGTTGTTTGGTGGTTGTGCGGCGTCGATAACCGCGTCTACCGGCAAGATTCACGGCGGCTCGGGCGATAAGCCTGCCATCCTACCAGCATGGGTTCGGACCGTTTCAGTTGCGGTGGATTTGGATGTACCCGGGGAGCGCTTTGTGTCCTCAACGTGATGTACATGGTGAGGGGGGACTCTGGGTGTGATCATCTCGAATGTTCTATGTGTGGTGTTATGGTGTGTGTGTGTGTGGTGTTATGGTGTGTGTGTGGTGTTATGGTTTGTGTTATGGTGTGTGTGTGGTGGTATGGTGTTATGGTGTGTGTGTGTGTGTGTGTGTGTGTGTGTGTGTGTGTGTGTGTGTGTGTGTGTGTGTGTGTGTGTGTGTGTGTGTGTGTTATGGTTCGTGTGTGTGTGTGTGTGTGTTATGGTTCGTGTGTGTGTGTGTGTGTGTTATGGTTCGTGTGTGTGTGTGTGTGTGTTATGGTTCGTGTGTGTGTGTGTGTGTGTGTTATGGTTCGTGTGTGTGTGTGTGTGTGTTATGGTTCGTGTGTGTGTGTGTGTGTGTTATGGTTCGTGTGTGTGTGTGTGTGTGTTATGGTTCGTGTGTGTGTGTGTGTGTTATGGTTCGTGTGTGTGTGTGTGTGTTATGGTTCGTGTGTGTGTGTGTGTGTGTGTTATGGTTCGTGTGTGTGTGTGTGTGTGTGTGTGTTATGGTTCGTGTGTGTGTGTGTGTGTGTGTGTTATGGTTCGTGTGTGTGTGTGTGTGTGTGTTATGGTTCGTGTGTGTGTGTGTGTGTGTTATGGTTCGTGTGTGTGTGTGTGTGTGTGTGTGTGTGTGTGTGTGTGTGTGTGTGTGTGTGTGTTATGGTTCGTGTGTGTGTGTGTGTGGTGTTATTGTTGGGGTGTGTGTGTGTGTGTGGTGTTATGGTGTGTGTGTGGTGTTATGGTGTGTGTGTGGTGTTATGGTGTGTGTGGTGTTATGGTGTGTGTGTGGTGTTATGGTGTGTGTGTGTGTGTGTGTGTGTGGTGTTATGGTTCGTGTGTGTGTGTGTGTGTGGTGTTATGGTTCGTGTGTGTGTGTGTGTGTGTGTGGTGTTATGGTTCGTGTGTGTGTGTGTGTGTGGTGTTATGGTTCGTGTGTGTGTGTGTGTGTGGTGTTATGGTTCGTGTGTGTGTGTGTGTGTGTGTGTGTGTGGTGTTATGGTTCGTGTGTGTGTGTGTGTGTGTGTGTGGTGTTATGGTTCGTGTGTGTGTGTGTGTGTGTGTGGTGTTATGGTTCGTGTGTGTGTGTGTGTGTGTGTGTGTGTGGTGTTATGGTTCGTGTGTGTGTGTGTGTGTGTTATGGTTCGTGTGTGTGTGTGTGTGTGTGTTATGGTTCGTGTGTGTGTGTGTGTGTGTGGTGTTATGGTTCGTGTGTGTGTGTGTGTGTGTTATGGTTCGTGTGTGTGTGTGTGTGTGTGGTGTTATGGTTCGTGTGTGTGTGTGTGTGTGTGTGGTGTTATGGTTCGTGTGTGTGTGTGTGTGTGTGTGTGTGGTGTTATGGTTCGTGTGTGTGTGTGTGTGTGTGTGGTGTTATGGTTCGTGTGTGTGTGTGTGTGTGTGTGGTGTTATGGTTCGTGTGTGTGTGTGTGTGTGGTGTTATGGTTCGTGTGTGTGTGTGTGTGTGTGGTGTTATGGTTCGTGTGTGTGTGTGTGTGTGTGTGGTGTTATGGTTCGTGTGTGTGTGTGTGTGTGTGTGTGTGTGTGTGTGTGTGTGTGTGTGTGTGGTGTTATGGTTCGTGTGTGTGTGTGTGTGTGGTGTTATGGTTCGTGTGTGTGTGTGTGTTATGGTTCGTGTGTGTGTGTGGTGTTATGGTTCGTGTGTGTGTGTGTGTTATGGTTCGTGTGTGTGTGTGGTGTTATGGTTCGTGTGTGTGTGTGTGTGTGTGTGTGTGTGTGTGTGTGTGTGTGTGTGTGTGTGTGTGGTATGGTTCGTGTGTGTGTGTGTGTGGTGTTATGGTTCGTGTGTGTGTGTGTGTGGTGTTATGGTTCGTGTGTGTGTGTGTGTGTGGTGTTATGGTTCGTGTGTGTGTGTGTGTGTGGTGTTATGGTTCGTGTGTGTGTGTGGTGTTATGGTTCGTGTGTGTGTGTGTGTGTGTGTGGTGTTATGGTTCGTGTGTGTGTGTGTGTGTGTGTCGTGTTATGTTTCGTGTGTGTGTGTGTGTGTGCGTGTGCGTGTGTGTGTGTGTGTGCGTGTGTGTGTGTGGTGTTATGGTTCGTGTGTGTGTGTGTGTGGTGTTATGGTTCGTGTGTGTGTGTGTGTGGTGTTATGGTTCGTGTGTGTGTGTGTGTGTGTGTGTGTGTGTGTGTGTGTGTGTGTGTGTGTGTGGTGTTATGGTTCGTGTGTGTGTGTGTGTGTGTGTGGTGTTATGGTTCGTGTGTGTGTGTGTGTGTGTGGTGTTATGGTTCGTGTGTGTGTTTGTGTGTGTGTGTGTGTGTGTGTGTGGTGTTATGGTTCGTGTGTGTGTGTGTGTGTGTGTGTGTGTGTGTGTGTGTGTGTGGTGTTATGGTTCGTGTGTGTGTGTGTGTGTGTGTGTGTGGTGTTATGGTTCGTGTGTGTGTGTGTGTGTGTGTGTGTGTGTGTGGTGTTATGGTTCGTGTGTGTGTGTGTGTGTGTGTGTGGTGTTATGGTTCGTGTGTGTGTGTGTGTGGTGTTATGGTTCGTGTGTGTGTGTGTGTGTGGTGTTATGGTTCGTGTGTGTGTGTGTGTGTGTGTGTGTGTGGTGTTATGGTTCGTGTGTGTGTGTGTGTGTGTGTGTGGTGTTATGGTCCGTGTGTGTGTGTGTGTGTGTGTGGTGTTATGGTTCGTGTGTGTGTGTGTGTGTGTGTGGTGTTATGGTTCGTGTGTGTGTGTGTGTGTGTGTGTGTGGTGTTATGGTTCGTGTGTGTGTGTGTGTGTGTGTGTGTGTGTGTGTGTGTGTGTGTGGTGTTATGGTTCGTGTGTGTGTGTGTGTGTGTGTGTGTGTGTGTGTGTGTGTGTGTGTGTGTGTGTGTGTGTGTGTGTGTGTGTGTGTGTGTGTGTGTGTGTGTGTGTGTGTTCATCGATAGGACAGTTCCGGTGTTTGTTATGATTAATATAACAACGGAAAAGGAACTCGGTCTATCTTATCTAAATAATAAGATAATTGGACCGACCAAACGTGTGCACATCATGTGATGCTGATGACAGGTGCGGCTACCTGAGCACGTGACTAAGGTAAGTGAACAGTCATCTCGGTATACACAAGCACGCTCACTCGAGTTCATTGATCTCTGAGTTGGGTTTTTGAAGGGATGGCGTCGGTTTCTGATCGTGCCTGGCGTTGCTGATGTTTGTTGCCTTCTTGTTTTTTTTTTCTAAGGTACACCAAGCAGTATGTGTTGCTATGTACGACTTGAGGGATGCACGGTGTCTCCCCCTGAGCCGTCAAACCTCAATGATGATATGCATGTCTGTTTTATGATCGAAGGATTGTTTGCATTCTCCATGCACCCCCAAAGTCAGATTGGTGGGAAGAATGTGCGGTGTTTGCTGGAACCTTTCAAAATACCTCTTTCTTTTGAGATAAACCAGTTATCTCTCGGACTGGCAGGATGGCCTGGAGCACTAGACGTACCCTGGACACTCGTCCGAATCTCGACCCACCGATAAGCCGTCATCCCGGTGTTTCACAGGCGTGGTGATTAATCAATGTGTGTGCGTACGTCTCTCGTCTGCAGGCGTTGGGTGGTGGTCGTTTAAACATCCCACGGTGTTCTTTGCGAAGAGGAGGCGACCTGTGTCCTCAACATTTCATCATGTCGCTATCACCGGCACCACAAACAAATTACAAACTCCTGCCCTAACCTTCAGGGGGGCACTGCATCAGCAGCACAGCTGCACTCCCAGTAATGATGCAACCAGCAGCCACAGGATGCACATGAAATGAATGAATCAAATTATGTATCTGCTGCTACTCCACTTATTGTGGGGTTAACCAGTGATCGCTTTTGGCCCAACTTTCCTGAATTGCCTGTCCAGGCCTGACGTTCGACCGAAGGTGGCAGGAATTTGGGATTTATTCAACGTCCTGGCGATAACTCGCCGTATCTTCGTGAAAGAAACCTTGGGATGTTTAACCTCCACCAGACGGTGTTAAGGATATCACAACGAGCTTAACGTTCATCTGAGGGACGGTGAGGTTTGTGATGCCTGTGAATCACCAATCGGACAGTTTTATAATGGGTTCAGGAAACGAACCCAGACGATACAGTTCACAGGTTAATGTACTACCTCCGCATCATCCTTTCCGGACAAAAGTGTAAACAGTTATAGGGTACATGTATCATGTTATGTTAATTTATCCAATGAATACGAGAGATGATTGGTAATGATCTGGCATTCCACGGAAGTAATCTCTTTTGCTTCCCATGTTGAGAAGCATTAGTTACCTCCACCACCGAATGTGAAGGTGGTTATGTTTTCACCCATTTCTGTTTGTCTGTCTGTCTGTCTGTCTGTCTGTGTGCAGGATATCTCAAAAAGTTGTTGACGGATTCGAATGAAACTTGGTGGACATGTTAGGTGTGTGACAAGAACGAACTGATTCAATTTTGGTGAAGATCCGGATACGAAAATTGTTTAATTTTGAAAGTGATTCTTCACTATTGAGTGATGGGACCAAAAACTATATATAGCATGACATTTCAAAAATGTATTGGGCCCGCTATGTTTTTGTGGATCAGGTACTGTGTGACGGATGTATGTGCTCCACCGAGTGCCCTTCTAGTTACTTCAATGAGTTAAGGCTGTTACAACTTCAAAAGAGCCCCCCAAAGCCTCGTGTAGACCGCACATATGTCACCTTTTTCAGGTAGTGGTGGAATGTGTTCTTCACTGTTGAGTGCAGAGTTTATTTTCTGCACTTTTATGGTGATCACCATGTTTTTTTCTTAATTAAATGAACATTAGGCTGAGAGGAACTACTTTGGTGGTGGCTCTCTTACGGTCTCAGCCGAGTGAAGCGTAACATCTCTTATTCCCACTGATTGGAACCTAAATCAGTATTTTGGAACGGGAATGAAATCCTTAACTTTGTTGCTGTTCAGTTTATATCAAAGGTCAGTCCTCATCTTCTCATCTTGTTCTGCAGCAGGATAACTCTCCTTCACACACCATACAGGTTGTCGAGCAAGGTGAACAGCAACAACTGATCAATGTGCTTCCATAGCAATATGTAGGTATATCGATTGCGAAGTCGCACATCAAGAGGTTCTGGGTTTAAACCAGAGACAAGATATCTTGGAATAGCAGCCCAAGACGAAAGCTTAGCGACACAAACATACCAAAAGAATCACGAAGGATGTACAGACCTCTTATGTAGAATATAGTATGACTTTAAAGAAACCATAGAACATGTAGGCCCAGGATACCCAATCTTAACAAAGAAGCAAGGAGTGGAGACGTAAAAAGCAGCTTAACTTGTACATTGGAAAATATGCCACTGCAACAGTTTTCCAGCAACAAACTAATCATACAAACATGAAACCAGAAACAGTAGCAGAAAATGACAAGGTGCAAGTAATAATATTGTAGGACATGCTTGAACACACAGACCGAGAGATTGAAGGTAATCTAGCAGACATCATCTTGAAGGACAAAAATATGAAATGTCAATTGCTTGACATGACACTACCACCAGAAGGAAATGTCTCCGTCAAGGAAGCTGAGAAGCTGTCAAAGTATAAAGACCTTGAGATTGAAGCCACTAGTTTGTGTTGAATGAAGACCACAGCCATCTGTGCTGCAATTGTTGATTTGTGATTGAATTGGAAATACATCAGCAAAATCCCAAGGAAAGGTAACATTGATGAAATGCAGAAGATGATACTCCTTGAAACCACAGATATCATCCGGTGAACACTTTCTAATGGTTTTAATTGCCGGATTAGTTTTAGTAATCCACCAGGCTTCAAAGTGCCAAGCGCAAGCCTCGAAAGGGCAAGCATATTTATTGTCTTTAAAAGTCCAATTCATTTATTTTTTTTGTAAAAATTTTATTGTTATTTAATCAAACCGAGTCTCCAATAAAATATCGCAATTCCAGCTAATGCCCATTGCACATGCTCTGTGTGGCCAGGTTGTTGGGCTGGTACTGATTGGTGTTGCAGCATCAAGTTTTTCGACTGTGAGTATGTCGGTCATTGGAGGAGTGATTGCAGTTGCTGCCCTCCTCTTTGTCATCGCTGTCCTGGGCCTTGTGGCTACACTGAGGCACCACCAGGTGCTCTTGTTCTTTGTATCCCTTTTTTATAGCTTGGGGTGAGTTCACTTTTAGTTTCCTGCTGTTGAAGGTCTTCTGTAAGTTTAGTCCAAATCTTGGTTTGTTGACTTTTTTTGGGGGGGGTGGGGGACTATCAAGGCAGGCATTCTCGAGTCAAGTCGAGCAGCCTTGCAGTTTGTTCTTTGTGCTCATCCTCTACTACGCAGCATAAGTTACCACATTATAAGGGATTAATTGTCCATCATATCTTGCTTTCTGATAAATGTGTTTTATGGCATCCTCACTGCACTTTAGTGGTTGCATAAATCTATTCATCATTCAAAGCAAACCTTGCTATTACTTGGTCTACTTCCTTCACAGAGTGCATCAGTACATGGTAATTCTCCTGATAATATTCATTGTCCAGTTGGGTGTGTTCTGTGCTTGCCTTGCTCTCAACAAAGAACAGCAGGTAAGGAAGTTTTTTTTGTTGTTTTTTTTGACAATGGTTTCTTGCCATATTCTGTACTTTTTGTGTGTTTTTCTCTTTCTGGGATAAATGAACGTTATTGTTTCTAATTATCGATAGTGTATATTGTGTTTTGATTACAGTGTTCATAAATGCTTGGGGCCTGCAGGATAGCCTCAAGGTAGGCAAACTCACCTCTGAGCTGTTGAACTTGGGTTCAAATCTCGGCACAGCTACAAGCTGTCATCTTAGTGTCTCGTAGGCAGGCTGATTCATCAATGTGTGCCGCACAGTGGATGGAAGTTAAACTGGACGTCCCATCTGCTGACACTAGTTGGTGGACGTTTAATATCTTACGGTGTCCTTCACGAAGAGTTGGGGAGCTATCACAAGCACCTTGGTCAAACTACAAATTCCTGCTCTAACCTACAGGAGGCGCTGAATCGGTGGAACAATGGTGCCCCTGCAACAACTGATGCCAACACACAGCCACGCATTGTTTATGAGTGATGATGACGATAATTGCTTTTATCAGCAAGATATTTCTTTAATTCAACATTTTAAAATCAAGGAACTTTGATATTACGTTAACAGTGGCTGGGTGTTGGTGCAGCTGGAATGCTGAAAAGTCTTTATGCCTAAGATCTGTAGACATTACCATGTTTTGTGTCACTTGATTGTTAAATGTAAATGTACCTCCAAATTTAACTACAAATTTATTTGTGAGGGTGATTTTTGTGAATTCAGGAGCTTTCTTCTTTCGAAATTTACCACTGTGCTTTCAGCTTGGCTTGCTGAAAGTTGGGTGGAACCACATGTCTCCAAGCACCAGACAACGTATTGAATCCAGATACCACTGCTGTGGATTTAACAACACGGATCGGGTCGTGAACAGCACTGAGGTCAGTTAAACGTACTGTGGCTGCGGGTTCTCGCTCTCTTTTTGTTTTTGTTTGTTTTTAATTATCTGTCTGTCTTTCTTGATCTGCCATGGTGTGGACAGGGAAAGGTTTGGCAAAGTCAGTGCTCGGTCAGGTGCATTTTTTGCAAATATCGGTGTCTGCAGAACGTTTAGCCGCCAAATGTTCCTTTTCAGCAAAATGGTTGTCATCACGTGTCCACGTCTGCAAAATGTTCAGCAAATGCTGGCACAGGCAAAATGACCAAAAGTCTGTGCAAATAATTGTTTTGCTCAAGTTTACTCAGAGTTGTCGATCATGCCATTCCTGTCATGACTGTGCCATACAAAAACCAAAAAGGGCTGAGTTGAAACCAACACCTGGTGCAAAATTTGTTGTTTTTGATTTTTTTTTTATGGTACAGAAAACCACCAATTCGACACAACATGAGGCAGAATTATCATATTATGAGCGATTTTAGTCTTGTTATGTTAACTCTTGGGTACCCCGGCCTGACACTGCCCTTCGCCTTGTGAAGCTGTAGAAAGAAGCATGCCATGGCAACAT
>NC_140968.1:60140980-60235980 GCF_056783735.1 Eptatretus burgeri
TGAATAGAATGGTTGAGCTGGGACGAGTAGAACCCAGTGAAGAGGAATGCATTGGTAAATTTGGTTGGGGAAATGAGGAAAAGCGAGTCGAGAGTTGGTGACAAGGAATGGATGACCATAACTAGTTCGTTCTTTCAAAAACGGGACAGCTACAAAATTACTTGCAGGAGTGTACAGCATAGGAACTGGATTTGTTGATTGTGAGGAAGCGAGAGTTGTGGAGGATCAAGGATTCTAAGGCAGTGGTGGGAGAGCGTGTGACCATCCAGCACAAGCTGGTGGTGTTTGTTATACACATAAAGAGAAGGAAGTAAGGAGCAGGAGTTGGAAGATGATTATATGGGAGAAGTGCAGGGACAACATCGTCATGGAGTACAAGGAGAGGATGAGGGCCAGGTTTGAGGAGTTTGATGAAGAAGCTGAAGGTTTGGAGGAGGATTAGAAAACGTATGGATAGGCATTCAGGGTTATTGCAGAAGTTTTGTGTGGAGTGACATCAGGAAAGGGTACATTGTCAATTCAGGGCATAAATCAATTGTGGTGGATGTGGGTCCGGCAGGAGAGAAAGGAAATGAATATCAGGTTAGAGGGGAAGGAGTTCAGACAGAGAAACCCTCACCCTTCTATACTCTCCCCCCCACCCCCTCTCTCTCTCCCAATCCTTCCTCCTCTCCTACCTCCTACTACCCTCATTTCCCACCTCTCCTCCTGTGGGAAAAAAGAGTGCTTTCAAAGGGGTCCTGTGTCATATTTCAAAAGCTTTCATAGTAGTTACGAATGTGTAACCCATTCTCTCTTCTCCACCCCCCACCCTTTACATTCTCAACCCCCAACCCTTACATGCTTTGTGTATTCTCGGTTTATCATGGGATTTTTGATTTTTCCCTTGTGAATCACGAACTGCCGGGAACCTATCCCCCCTTTTTCCATTGAAACATTCCTGACATTCGTGGATTCGACATTCTTGATATTTCTTAGGAATGTATCCACCGCTAATGTCGGGGTCCGGCAGTATATCGACTCCTCCCATGCTTTTGACGTTTACACGTTGGACATGCTTGAGAGCCTCGTTGGTATGCATTTCTGTCTGCGCTCTCGCTGATGATTCGCCAAGCGATTAAACCGGTCCGGCAGCTGAGGAGGTGTGTCGCATTGAGTTTCTCATGTGTATACTATTTGTGAACGTCTTTTTACAGCTGTGGAGGAACTCTGGGAATGGCTTAAAACAGCAAAGGACTTACCTTGGGTAGCCTTTCATGGTTGCTTTATGCAGCATCTTCAGCGAGAGAAGAACATGGGAGGAGTCGATGTATTTATATAATCCTAGCCACCTGGGTTTAATTGATTAGGTGAGAGCTCATTGGTTATTCCTTCCATTCACAGGTGAGAGATGTGGGTTGGTCTTTAGTTTTTTTTTCATGTATATTGGGAACTCAACCCCTCTCATCCACAGATATTTATCACATTTCTTATATTTTCATGCAGGTACACAATTATGATTAACCCAGGTCTTCCAGACTGCTGTTCACCACCATTTCAGACCATCCCCAATCCAAAACCATGATCTTTGCTACCCTTGTAGCAAAGTGCTACCCTCTTTGCTACCCCCTGCCCCTTACACCATGCCCCAGGCCTTCCTCCTTCCAAGTTTCCAGTTTTCCCTCCTGGGATTTTCCTCATGTATCCTCTCCATATTGTCCACCACATGCATCCTTTCCTGAATCCCTTTCCTCCCCCACCTTTTTTTTTTTTTTAATCCAAGTCATCCCTCTCCTCAACTCCACTGTTGGTGTCCCACCCTTCTCCCCCTGCTTCCTGATCCATTCTAGTTCTTCCATGAACCCTGACTATACAAAAAAAGCATTTCGAAATTCCATTCTTACGTTTATACACTGAAAATTACATTAAAAAGACTCTTTGGCTTACAGGTTTCACACTAGAAATGGTAGGTTAAAGATGTCCTGAAAAGCAGAAACGAGTCACTGAAAACGCACACAGCGCATGCTTCCAAGGCCTTGCTCGCATTCATACATCATTTCAAAAGTTCCATATTCTTTCTGCATCACCCATTGGCATATTACCATAATTTACTTTACCTTTCACTTTCACGCCTCGGTGTTTTCTTTTGATTTACCTCGGTGTTTTCTTGTATATCTTCTCGAATGATTCTCATTTTTAAGTGTTGAACCCGCTTCAATATTTGGCTATGTCCATCCGTCCGTCCGTCAAAAACAAAGAAGAACCTTGAATTCACTGTTTAATTTTGATCGGTTCTAAAGGGTAATTATATCAGGTTTCGTTCATTTCTCGGCCTTGCCTAGTTCATATTTTTCAAAAAGCCAAAATGAACCGCTTCCTTTGAACACTGGTGCATTCTCACATCATTTCAAAAGTTCCATATTCTTGCTGCATCACACATTGGCATATTAGCATAATTTACTATTATGGGGGGGGGGGTTGGGTCAGTTGAGGACTTGAAAGGGGGAGGGGATGACAAAGTTGGCTTGGGGGGGAGGGAGGGCAGAGAGTGGACAGAGTTGGGATTGAGCAGTTTGAGGTTTTGAAGAAAGGGGGAGGGGAGCACAGAGTTTGGGTGTGATGGATGGGGGGAGGGTAAGATGTGGGATTGTGTGTAGGTGTCAGGGTGGGGTAGGGTGGGGGGGGGCGGTGTTAGGAACCTGAAGTCAAATTTTACATGATAGTCCCGTTGTGTATTTTGAGTCCTCTGGTTCTTTTGGATCTTCATGGTCTTTTGCGTCGTCTGGGTCTTTTGTGTCATTTGGATCCCCTGGGTCTTTTGAGTCCTTGAGGTCATCAAGGTCTTTCAGGCCTTTTGGGTTTTTAGGATCTTTTATGTCTTTGAGGAATTTTGGGTCTTATTTTAGATATTCAGGGTGTTTTAGGTCTTTTGGGTCTTATTTTCAGTATTTGGGGGTCTTTTGTGATCATTTGGGTCCTTTGGGTCCTCTGGGCACTTTAGGTTAAGTATTTCAGGTTACAATTGTGGTTGACTTTCAGGTCAGCTGTCCAACCAATGGGTGAAGAGTGGGTATACATACATATTTACATGCATAATCACATACACTTGCTCCATTATATATTGATGATGATGATTATTTTATTTTTTGTTTTCCTTTTCTTGTTTTTATAATTTACCATCACTGCTATTCATGTATAATATTTACTTCTTCATTTTGCTCTCTCAATGATGCTTTCTTGTAGGGACAGCCCTTGTCTCCATGCCTTGATGTGCTGCAAATCTTTTTAGACAAAGTCCTGCAGGTCGCTGGTGGTGTAGGCTTGTTCTTCGCTTTTACTGAGGTCAGTTGTATTTATATATATATATATGTGTGTTTTGTTTTTGAGCCCATAGTTTTTTAATGAACCCTCTACAATTATGTTTATCTACTGATGTGCACCTTTTTATTTTATTTTATTTTATTTTTTATTTTCCTCCTATGTCTTTCCTTTTGAGCAGATCTTGAGTGTTTGGCTCACCTGGCGATATAGGAACCTGAAGAACCCCCAGGCTGACCCTAATGCATTCCTATAATCGCAGTACCAACTACAAGAAAGGTCTTGCTCCAAGCATTGGATTAAAACATTCTGCCCCATAATCTCTGAAATAGCATGAAAGGTCAAAAGAAAAGATGTAGTGAGTACACATGCCTACACAGTCATATGTAGCGTCATATTCACCAGAATTATGTGCTTATCATACTAGCATACGAGTACTATATAAACTTTATCTATTTTTTTCTTTTCCGTTCCATCAATTTTTCACTGTTCCTTTTTTCTTTTATTTTTGTCTCCATTAATTCTGTTTACTATGCTGCTCAATTGTGCATTTCTGAAGATGTTTATGACACACAATGTCATGGTGGTACACACCATTTATATTCTGATGTGATTCAAGTTTACAGTGAACGGTTTGACACTTTCTAAATAGTATCAAAAACTGAGGGACTGAAATCTACAATGGACAATCCCTTGCAAAACATGGTGGAAAACTCAGGACTTGGGTGGAGGTGTCGGGAGCGAGTAATCAGAGAGGCAACTATATTAATAAAGGTGACATCCAAAAATGCTTTTGATTGTTGAATATGTGGAGTAATAGGGGGTTTTGAGAGTTGTGAGATATTTGTATAGTACATGTGCCATGTTTTGCACCAGGTGGTTAATATCCATTTTTATTGTTTTGCAGTAAATCGATTTATGCAGTAAAATGCATGAACTATTTATTGATTTGATGTTTTAAAAAGTGTAGGTTTTGCAAATTGTCGTATTAAGTGCTTCTTCGATGTAGTTTAGTAGATGCAGTCGTATTCAGTTAAAGAACGATGTTTTTACATGGTGCACCTGATTCATTACCATGGACAAGACTGTAATGTTGTTATTGGGGGAAAATGACCATGTCATTTGTTTTTGATGCTGTTCTTAACGAATCAAATTTATCATTTTAGAAGGTGTTTATTTCTGATGCAGAGTCTAAATTGCTTTTTTGAAAACGTGCTCCATTTGTTTCACGATCGTGTTTTTATTTATCTATAGCAATCATGCGGTGATTAACTCTCGATTACAACAAATCTCTTGAGTGTACATTATTGTGTTTATCTTGTGGTATAAATATTTTTGTCAATAAAAAAACAAACCTGATTCAGGGATTCAGTAAACCCAATTGAGGATAATCTCAGTTCCTTCCATAAAGCTTGGAACAAGTGTGTATCTACCCTCATGAGAGCCAGAAAACATCTTTCTAAGCTCAAGTCTGAACTCTCAAACCTCTCTCCCTCCTCCAAATCCTGGTGGTGTCTAACTAAATCTGTTTCTGGTGTGTGTTCCCCCTCTATTCCCTCCCTTGCTTCAAATAGCTGCCAAAATGATACCGCCCGTGAGAAGGCTGAATGCCTAAACTCGGTGTTTGCATCAAAATGTGTCCAAAACCCATCACTTTCTGTACCCACCTTACCCAGTCGCACACAACTGTCCCAAGACTCTGTGTCCTTTTCCTTTGACAAAGTGGAGAGTTTGCTGTTTTACCTCAACTCAGATTCTGCAACTGGTCCAAAAGGCATCAACACACGTGTTCTAAAAACCTGCTCCTCTGCTCTTGCTCACCCTCTCTCTGTTCTATTCACCCTCTCATTTGCTCAAGGTCTTCTGCCATCTGCTTGGAAATCGGCAAACATTACTGCCGTACAAAAACAGATCCCTGCAACTACAGACCAATCAGCCTTCTCCCAATTATCAGCAAGGTTATGGAATCCATCATTGTTTCAGACATTAAATCCTTCCTCTTCTCCAATGGCCTGATTTCCGATCATCAATTTGGTTTCAGACCAGGTCACTCTACCCTGGATATGCTGCCTCTGCTCTCCCAACAATGGGTGGAGGTCCTCGATGCCAGACACGAAATCCGAGCCGTATCCCTGGACATATCACGTGCTTTTGACACGGTCTGGCACCCTGCCCTGCTCACCAAACTCTCTTCCTATGGTATCCAAGGCCATCTCCACTCATGGCTCGCAGACTTCCTCTCCTGTCGCAGTCAACGTGTGGCCGGAAACGGAGTTCTCTCATCCCTTCTTCCTGTCCAGGCTGTTGTTCCTCAAGGTAGCGTTCTAGGCCCAGTTCTTTTTCTGGTTTTCATCAATGATCTCTCCGACTCTCTGGAAAATCCTCTATTTCTCTTTGCCGACGACTCCACCCTCTGCCGTACCATCTGTCATCCCTCAGACCGGCAAGCAGCAGCTTCTTCGTTCACTGCAGATCTGGGTAAAATCACAAACTGGTCCAACACGTGGAACATGTCTTTCAATCCGGACAAATCTCACACTCTCACTATGTCTCTCCGAAAGGACCATTTGGACCCCCCCTCCCCCCCCATCCCCATCTACTTTCTCAACAATCCTCTGGAAGAAGTCCTTTCTTTCAAGCTTCTGGGTCTCACTATCTGCCATGACCTTTCCTGGGAAAGCCACATTTCCAACCTCGCCTCCAAAGCCAGTCGTCAACTGGGAATCCTCCGTCGTTTAATGTCCTTCCTTGGCCCACCTGAGATCCTGACCACATACAAAGCTTTCGTCTGCAGCCTGATGTACTGCTCTCCCCTCTGGGCTGGTGCTCCTGCCTCCCACATTTCTTCACTTCACGGTGTAGAAACCAAGGCATTTCAGATTATTGGTATCTCCCGCGATGAGGCTGAGTCTTTGGGCCTCTCACTCTCTCACCGCAGGCAGGTCTGTGGTCTTTCTGTCTTGTACTGTCTCGCCCCCCTTTTCTCTGTCTGCTATATGTCCCCACCATATTTCCGCAGGGCGCTCAAGGTCCACCAACAACCCCCTTCTGGTAAAATTACCAAAATCACGAATCACTGCTCACCTTCACTATTTAATTCCTCTGTTTTTTCCTGCCTTTGGAATAAACTCCCTCACTCTGTTCAATCCCATTCTTCCCTCCAGGCCTTCAAAACAGCTGTTCACCACCACCTCTTATCATCCCCCATCTAAATCCTCGATCTTTTCTACCCCCGTTAATCCACCTCCTTCAAATTCCCTGCTTTCCTTCCTGAAAGTCCTTGTTTACCCCATGTTCCCCACCCCATCCCTTTCCCTTCCACAAATCTCCTTATGTCTCTGTTATCCACTGTTTTATCCTTCCCACTCCCGCCCCTCCTGTCTCATTCCCCCCTTCCTGTGCGTTGTGTTAGCTCTCATACGAGCCTCGACAAGGTATACCAAAAAAAAAAAACTTGATCTCTGGCATCTTTCATCTTCGTAATTGGCAGAAGCATCTTGGTAATTGTATAATTATGGGAATGAGAGTTGATGTACATTGTGCATTTTCGAGAAGACATTCTTGGATCTTTTTCCACTTCATCCATTATTTACAGATGGATCATTGGTCGCCAAATTCAGGTGTGATGTTATTGGGATTCTTATCTTTCGTTTTATTTTTTATTTTTTGATTACAGGTAAACCTATTTACATTTGTTGCACATTTGAAGCCATTGATTACTCAGTTGGCAGCTGTTGAAATGCCATATGTTGATGTTCATAAATGGATTTATCATGACGAAAATAATATTTAGCAGTCATTGAAAGTTTCTTTTTTTTTAATGTAGTTTGAGGAAGATGAAGAAAAGTTGTAAATATAGACAACATTCAGCTTGGTTTTTTTGCCAGGAAGATCAACAAGAGAAATGATTTTTTTTATCAAAGATTTTGAGAAATGATTCAACAAGAAACAAAGTTTGGTACATCACGGGTGATGAAAGTTGTGGTCAATTTTCATCGGAATTGCATGTGTAGTTTCTGAGAAGAAGGCAACCCCTCCTGTGGACCCCATTTTTTTTTTAAATGTCATGACCAAACTTTGGTTCATCACAGATGAAGAAAGTTGTGAAGTTTCATCGAAAACGTCTGTAGTTTCAGAGAAAAGTTGCGAGTATTTGTGGACGGACGCGCCATCCCATAAGCTCGCTGGAACTACATTCCAAACAAGCTAAAAATAAAACAGAAATAAAGTTGCAATGTATATATTTCAGGTAGTGAAGTTTGTCAAAAGTTCCACCATAATTATGGAATAATAAATGTGAGGGTCATTCAAAAGGTTCAAGCCAAACAGAAAGGATGCCATAAGCACAAAGGATCATTTAATTTATTTTTTCATTTGTTCAAAAGGTTTGCCTTTCGTTTAAAATCACTCCCCGACCAATCCCACGAGAAGCTGGTAATAATCGAGCCTGTTTGTGGAAGTCGTTGTCGTAGATTGCAGGGACACCATTGTGTGACATGCACAGGTAATAATTAGCTTATGGTTACAAAACAGAACAATATAGTGTTAGGATGCTCTTTGATCAGGAACATGCACACAAAAAATATGTCTTCCTCCTGGGAAAACATCACAGGCCCATGTTCACACTCGCATTACAACGTATTCTAATTCAGAGCAATAAAATACACAAGAAATAAAAATCAAGACCATCGATGTTTATTTAATGGTGTCGACTTGCATTTGTCAAACATTGAAGGACAGGAAAAAAAAAACTTCAAACAGTTAAGTACAAACAAGTTGATTTCTTTCCTACAAGCATTCAGACGTAGCAGGAATTGAACGCAATGCGATTTCCTTTTGAAATGTTTTCAAATTCATATCCCGTCTTCAATTGTGCTCATAATTCCGATTTGAGCAACTTCTTGGCTTTCTTCATGTTATCTCTCACTTGGGAAACCAAACATAGAAGAAACATGTTAAATGGATGTATTTGTCGACTTTCATCTTTATTTTTAATGATAAAATGTAACAATACTCATCATCATCATCTTCATCATGTACCATGCCCGATGCAGAGTGTTGGTGCTGCCGAAGCAATTAAATGTGGGGTTACAAAGCTGGTCGGGTCGCCACTCCAACTCAAGCAGTCAGAGCAGGAATTTGTAATTTGTTCATGGTGCCGGTGATAGCTCGCCTACTCTTCACGAAGATCAGTGTGGGATCTTTAACGTACATCAACTAATGCCGGCAGATGGGACTCCCAGATTAATGTCCATCCAAGGGACGGCGCACGCATTGATGAATCGCCCTACCTGTGAAACACTGGGATGACAGTTTATATCTGGGCCAAGTCGAACCCAGGGGAGACAGGTTGGAGGTGAATGTGCACACCTCGAGGCCATCCTGCCAGCCGAACAACACTCACTTACAAAATTAGGGATTGCAGCAGGACCTGCTGAATGTAACTCAAATTAATACTGAAGTTATTGTGGCTAACTATAACATCCATCCATCCATTGGGACCATAGCATGTGCAGAGCGTTGGTGCTGCCTAAGCAGTCTCCTTGGCTATTTGGCACAATCCTGGACGGGTCGCTACTCCGACACAGGATACCAGCAAGCTGGCACTCATTTTGCCGACCTCGGAAGGAGGACACGCAAAGTCAACCCTACCTTGTATTACTTCAACAGCCGAGGGGGATTTGAACCCAAGATCCTAGGATCCCAAGTCCACCACCCTAACCATTAAGCCAACACCAGGCACACTACAACATGGCCTCTATAAAGTATGAAAATCAGGTTTCCACCTATTATGTACATGTCTATCAAATACAATTAAGAAGGTGACTATTTCTGCCAATCATTTTGCATACTCAAGGTCTCCATGAGACAAATTATCTGTGTTTACAGCACATTATCTGTGTGATTATTAGCATGACTACAAATTCAACTCTAACCTGTCATTTGCATGGTATTTCAAGGCATATGTACACTACTTGCTCATATTACTACTATTACTACTAGAGTGGACAGCTCCTACTTTAACAGCTCGAATTATTCCCAGCTTGTGGGTTCAGCGGAAAACGGTTTTTTGCCCAAGTCATACACGAATTGGCTGCCCAGGCCTGATGGTCGACTAAAGGTGGCATGAATTTGTAATTTTGTCAGGTTACAGGTGATAGCACGCCTTCTCTTTGTGAACTGCACGTGAAATCGTTAACATTTGCCAACTAATGCTCGCAGATAGGAAGCCAAGCTGAACATCCATCTTAGGGACGGGGCACTTTGTGATCCAAACAATGCCTTGTGTGCGAAGCACCAATCCAACAGTTTATACTCTGGTCAGGAATCACACTCAGGAGAGACAGTTCAAATGTAATCATTCTACCTCCATATCATCCTGTCAGACAATGATGATATACGACAAAGTGGGATGTAGCTTATTGAATGACTATCTGAAGACAGGGTGGGTGTAACATAGGTAATCATGTTCTTGTGCACCGCAAGAAGGCAAGTTAATCGAGTTAGGAAAATTACTTTCATACCATGGGTTTAACTATCAAGCACTTGAAACTGATGGTCAGTGTTTTTTTTAAGTTTTATGTTTTTTTTTTATTATCCTTGTACTTACACAGCTCGATGTCCGCAGGGTCGTAAGCATAAAGGCGATGTCCATAGCGCCCCACAATGTCAGCGCGCACAGCCATGCTCGGATCTGCAAGCAAACCAGGATTCTTTCATGAATGAAACTTCTCCATGAGGAAGTGTCATTGTTTTAGTCTCTTCTGTTTTAAAACGAGATCTCATCAACTTATGTCACATGAATCTGATATTTTTCACAGATTTGAATCGTACAGACGTACAGTGAAAGAAGGAGGCTTATTTTTGGATGGGGTCAGTAATCTCCATTGCTACAAAAAGGCACAAATACAGTGCCCTGCCACAATCTGTTTGTAAATAATCTTAATTTTTACAATCTGTGATATCAACGCGATCGGATGGAATACGTTTCTGAGCATTAGTGGAATGTGTGGTGTAGCCTGCGGGGCAGGGCATGATTGTGGGGGGAGTGGTCGGCGTGGTCATCGTGTCTGCCAGGGATATAAGGAGTGCGCGCCACCTGAGGCGTTGTAGTGGGTGCCGTAGTCGCCGCGGCTTGTGAGTGCATTGAGTACGTAATAAAGGAGAGCTGCGCGCACTCCTTATATCCCTGGCAGACACGATGACCACGCCGACCACTCCCCCCACCATCATGCCCTGCCCCGCAGGCTACACCACAGAATGTCCTTTGACATCATACATATCTTGAACCCGTGAAGGTATCGAATCGATGATATTCTGCGGGACAGCCTCGTCCGGTTTTGACGAATGTTGAGTCGATTTTGTTGCAGCTATTGAGTTTTACTTGGCATGGGTCAGCTCTTCTGCAGCTCCCTGTTTATGTTCCCAGACATGTTCGATGATGTTCGTGTCAGCACTATGTGATACCTCGTCAAGAAACTGCAACCTACTCTTCCAGGCAGAGATGGTTCTAGAAGTATAGCATTTGGCAACTCTTCCTGCAGTAAATATGGTACAACTGCAAAATACCTTGCTGATATAGTGGTAAGAGGGTTTGTTGTGTACCAGCAAGGCATTTTGCAGTACGGAACACATTTACTGCAGGAAGAGGTACAAGGTCTCATATCTCTGGAGCATAGAACCATCTCCACCTGCAAGTGGGCTGCATTTTGTTGCCTGGACATTACAGAGCCCTGGCAGGATCATCATCAAACACGTCGAGGAACATGGATCAGGAGCTGCGGAAAAGTCTACCTAGTAATACGTAAGAGCCGCAACACAATCTAGTCCACGTGAGGCAAAAATCTGCATCACCCTGTCATCAGGAATATCAATTAGATACCTTCACAAGTTCAAGCATTGTTTCATGCTAAGAGACAAGCTTCCAGGTACCAATACATACGTGCAGCCCGTTTGATTTGTGTTAGTATCATAGATTGTTTAAATTAAGTTTGTTCACAATTGGGGGTGTGTTTTTTTTTTAGTTTGGAAGGGTGTATCTTTACGATAATTCACGGACCGGTGTTTGTGTGTTTGTCACGCTAGTCCTCCTACAGTTCTGGGCTGATTACATCCAGACTTGCTACATAAGATCAGCATGTATAGGGGTGTTTTGATCCTTTCCAGTGGTCTTCGGGGGTGGGGGAGGGACGCAAGTTCACTATGTAAATGTGTATCGTGTAGCGCCGCCTCCCGGTGGGGGAGGGTATTTCAAGTCTTCACCATTTGCAGTCCTGAATTCCTATATTCATTTGCAGCCTTGATTAAAGCCAACAATTGAGCACCAAAATTTGGTGCACAGGTTGGGTGGGTGACGAGGACGAATTGGTTCGATTTTGGTGAAGATCTGGATCCGGATCTGGATACGAGAGTTATTTAATTTTTAAAGTCATTCTTCACCATTGAGAGATAAGGCCAAAAACTATACATAGCATGATATGTGAAAAATGTATTGGGCCCGATATGTTCTTGTGGATCAGGCATTGAGTGGCGGAGGTATGCGCTCGACCGAGTGCCATTTTAGTTGTAATTGCATTTTTTTCCCTCCACTTCAGTGTGAGGCAAATCAGTGCTGATTAAATACATTATCAATTCTACAATGGTATTTTGAACATAGCACATTGGAGCAACAGAAAAACAAAATGGTACTTGCATGAGTAATGGAAAGAACATACCTACAAACAAAATCCTGGGAACATATGCCATCTCGTCCGGTTGCATATTTTTGTCGGAAAGTTCATTCTGGAAACCAGTAACCGTAAGTACCATTTCAAAGACCTTGCACCATCAGAAGCAATATTTCATATTTCAAAGTAAGACTTGTAATCCAAATCTTACCATCACATTAAGCATCACAAAATGATCCTCAGCCATTTTCTGAATTTCCTCGTCCTGAGCAAATGCTTTTTTCAATGCTGTGGATAGAATGTATAAATACGAAAAAATGCCTTTAATCTGTGTACATGCATATATAGTGTCTCCACTACCACTACTACTACTATTTATTTAACAGTCCCAATTATTCCCATATTGTGGGGTTGACCAGGAAAGTTTTTGGCCCAAGTCTTTCATGAACCACTGAACAGGCCTGACTTTTGTAATTTGTTCAGGGTACCGGCGCTAACCTACCTACTCTACTTGAAAGACACTGTGGCATCTTTAACATCCACCAATGAACGGTGTTGTACAAAATGTATATTATCATGCATCAAGTCCGAGTACATGTTAACTACAGGGCTGGCAGGATAGCGTAGAGGTATGCACACCTGCCTCTGACATGTCGGACCTGTGTTTGAATCTCGGCTCAGCTACAAACAGTCATCCTGGTGTTTTACAAGCTGGGCGACGCATCGATGGAAGGACTTGAGTACAGAGGATCAGTCATCCAGCATTGGTATGGTTGTTGGCGGACATTGTAGATCCCACAGTGTCTTTCGCAAACGGTAGGCGAAGTAATTACCGGTCACCCTGAATAAATAAAAAAATTCCTACCCTTATAGCATCCTGAAGACAAGCGGAGTGGTGACCCAGTCTTTCTACATAACTTTATCTAGCAATTAATTTCATCTGTTGGGCAACATGGAAGGATGTTAACGACAAAGATCTCTAAACAACCCGGTATATACGTGGGTTGACCTTTAAATCAATAACTAAATCTCAAAATAATCGCGATCAAAATTAACAAAACTTGCTTTTTGACAATGTTGATCTTTAAGTTGACAAGTGACCATTGTTTTAGATTTCTTCGTATATATGTAAGGTCCTCGACTAACTGACAACCGGTCAAAAGTCCTGAAAACAACATGAAAGGTGCGCATGGACTCACCTTGACTGTGCGGACAATCATTACGATGATGAATAACTAACAAAGGCTTGTTCCTGCAAAAATAAAAATAAAACATCTGTTTAAGAAATGTCAATGCTGTTAGTTCTTGACACACACACACACACACACACACACACACACACACACACACACACACACACACACACACACACACACACACACACACACACACACACACACACACACACACACACACACACACACACACACACACACACACAGTTCTTGAACCCATGAAGGCATCGAATCGATGGTACTCGGTGGGACAGCCCAATGCAGGTTTTACCAAATGTGGAGATTTTGTTGTAGCTCTGGTGTCTTACTTGGTAGACTTTTCCACAGCCCCTGATCCATGTTCATGGATGTGTTCAATAGCGTTCATGTTAGCCAGAAGCTGTAGCCCACTCCGTCAATTCCAGGCAGAGATGGTTCGGGACGTGTGGCATTTGACAACCTTCCTGCAGTGAACCTGTTCCCGATTGCAAAAATAAGAAGCCCTCTCTACCACGATATCAGCAAGCTATTTTACAGTATGGACCATTTACTGCAGGAAGAGGTGTCGAATGCCAGATGTCGAGAGTCACGCCTGGAAGAGATGTAGTAGGCTGTAGTTCCTTATCTAGGCATGACAGAGTCCTGGCATGGACAACATCGAACACGTCTGGGAACACAAATCGGGAGCTGCAGAAAAGCTGATCTCTACCAAAATACTCAAGAACTGCAACAAAATCTACTCCACATTGGTCAAAACATGGATCGGGTTGTCCCACAGAGTGTCATCGATTCAATGCCTTCACTAACTCAAGCGCTTGATGATGTCAAAGACATGATATAAATTTATTATTTTTGGATGCAGAGTCGAGGCTCGTGGAAGTGTAGAACATGGAACGGTTCAGGAGGCAACAGCACGAAAGGAACAGCCAAAAGAGAGGGGGGACACTCAAACAGCAGGGTTGAGGGACAAAATAGAGATGGATAAACAAGGGATGTGGGTAATGATGAGGGGTAAGGAAGAATGCAGGGGGTGGACAATATAGGGATACAGAAGCAAACACTCAGGAAGGAAAAACAAGATACTATCACATGTACATTTGATGCCTTCATAGGGTTACATATACATATATATTGTTGTGGTTACCAAATTCGCAAACCACCATTCAGGTCCCTTAGGTGAGGTATCTCGGTAAGTGCATGTGTAGTTAGGCCCAAACCCGTTGTCTAGTGGGAATACATGTCATTTATGCGAGCTGCGACTCTTCAGGATAGCCGTTTTTCTTTTACTATCTTTATTTTGGACCAACCGCCATGATTACCACCACAATCACAACATCAACCACCAACCACAACGCCGCTTCACCACAACCGCCACGACCTTCCCGTCACACCTCGCAACCGTAGCATCGCCACCGTTCTTGCCCCGCTGTGGGTACCGGTGTTGGACTCGTGCAGGGCGCGCGTCGAACAGCGTGTACAAAATCACGGATTTTGTGCTTCAAAAACGGATCAAAAACGACACACGCCCACTTTTTGCCGTCCAATCGGTGAGCGAGGGGCGATTTGGCCCCGCCTCCAGGACGATCGATATATGCAAATTTGTGGATCAAAAAGCCTTCACGCCCACTTTTTCTCGGGCCAATGGGGAGCGAGGTGAAAGGTCGAAGGGAGGGGGTCAAAGATGAGAGGGCGAAGTTACGGGGCGGATAAAAGGACCGTGTTCGTCAGTCAGAGAGTCAAAAAGAGGAGAGTCCAAAGAAGAGTCCAGAGTCGGAGAGTCCAGAGGCGGAGAGGCGGAGAGTAGGAGAGTCGGAAGCAGAGGGTCAAGACTTCGCGGGCGGTGGAGCTGCTCGTCGTGTGCGTTGGAGTCGGAACGGAGGGGACGAGCTGTGGAAAGGCGGCGACACCAGACGAGGGGGTGCTCGCGTCGTGCAGGAAGCTGCACCCGAGGGAGGCCGACAGCGCGACCTGGCCGAGGTGGAGACGCACACCAGGGATAATAAAGATCCTCTATACCCCGAGCATCAGCAACCCCCTCCTGTTTCCCCCCGCGCTGAGATAGTGCGACCAAGGGGGCCCCTTTCCCACCCCCTGCCAGACACTGTCCGCGAGGTCCGCGGAGTTGGGGCGCCATCGCCGCTCCGCGTCTCATCACCAGACGGGTAGGCGCGACCCGGTCTCGGCCTCAGGCCCGCCTCATTCTTGGGGGTATTCTTTTCCTTGGTTTTGGGTATGTGTTGTCGGCGCCGTCTGTGAGGTAAAATTGTATAAGTGTTGCCGTGTGCTCGGTAGTCGGTATTAGCTCTGCATTGTGTTTTCGCTTTTATATTTGCTTTTTGTGTAAATGGAATTGTGTTTTTTCTGTGTGCTTTTGGTGGAATTGTATATGTGTGCTTCCCGTGTGCCGCGAATAAATGTGCTTTGTGTTGAACTGTTTCCCGCTTCGCTTCGTCATTTCTCCCATTGAATCCTCATCTTGCTTCACGTAAAGGGTTGGTAGTGGGCTGAATACGCCCGATAATTAATCGAACCGTCGAGGTCGACGATAACACCGCTCAGTTATTCTGATAGTACGGAACGGGTCGCTTAAGTGGCCCGTGTCCGAAGTCGACCTGCGGCGAGGTGCGATCGCCCGGTCTACCCTCCGCGTGGGTACTTAGGTAGGTCGAATTTGGCGAGCAACCCTATCCCACGCGGGGGCTGATTGGCTCGATCGCGGTGAGACCGAAAGGTCCACCCGTGACTGGTTCCCGGCGTTAGTCCGAGAGGGTCACGACTGGATTGTCCGTCCGGTGGGCGACGTGCCGCGATTCGAGTTACGTGGCCGTCAGCACGCCGGCGGGCGCGAAATCCGCAACAATATGTACAAGACGACCCACGAACCTGTATGGGTTCACATTGTGACAGCGGTTGATAAGAAAATCATTTCAAAAAAAAAAAAGATAGCTCCAGCAAACTATACCGGTGAGGTTGTTTGCATTGATCAAATTCTCCCAAAGAGTACTTGACTGAATCGGGAATTGATTTTTTAATAATTTTTTCTTTGCCCAATTTGAACGAAACTTGATACTGCACACCGCAGGAGAATGGTGAGTAAGGTAGCCCGAAAAATGTTGCACTATCGTGTCCCGTTTTGGCTGTATTTCAGGAACATACATACATACATACATACAAGATGAGAGGTTTAGTAATATACAGATATAGATGTATTTACATAACTACATTATATATATATATATATATATATATATATATATATATATATATATATATATATATATATATATATATATACGAACACGTGTCAGCCATCTGATTATAGTGATGTCACAGATAATTTTTCGAAAGCTTCTTCTTATTGTTTTTTTACAATCAGGGGTGTTAATGTTATAATTGAATCAAAAACCTTTCCCCCAACCAAACCATGAAGGAAAGCTCTTCCGTGACCAAAACTCAGCACGGATGTTTGTCCTGTTCTGTGTAGTTTATCGTCATCGTACATGTCTCCAACTGGTGGGCAATTTTCCTGATATCATAGCAACAAAAGTCATCATTTGAACTCTGAAGTTTTATTTTAAAAGGGTAAAAATCTGTGAATCCCCTTTAACCACACACGTCATATTACACAGTGGGCTGAACGTGCAGGGTTGAACTCACGTCCGCCAGGCTTGGGCCAGACCCTCATCGTATGACTGCACCCATTCGAGACCATCACCCCAACCTGTAGACAAATGAAACAAAGATATTTAAACAGGTAAAGTTCCCTGATTGTTTTGCCTTCACCTTTAGTTGATGTCCAAGGGCTGCGAATTAACATCAGGTTGTTTTACCCCTTGATAAAGTCTCTGGTTCTCGTTTTATTTTCTTTGTCTTCTTGTCTGAATTCTTCTTGACGTCGTTTGCGCTCACCACGATGAAACAGGCAACGAAGACGATGAAAAATTTCATGTTTGTATCCTTTTCACTGTAAAACAAAACGACACACAAAGCAGTTTGAAAACATCATGAAAACCATCTCGAACAGCACTCGTGGAGCGCGTACCTCCGCCAGGCTGAACATCTTGCATTTCGTATCCCACTGATGGACCAGATCGAGATCCAGTCCTGAACCAAAATCTAATCAGCTTGTTCTTGTCACCTTCCCAACTCATCCACCACGTTTCATCCAAATCAATACACAGCTTTTTGGAGATATCGGGCCATATATCAGTTTAGCCCAATCTCTCAATGGTGACTCCATCCGTCCATTGGGACCATACTCTGTGCAGAGCGTTGGTGCTGCCTCAGCAGTCTCCTTGGGTATTGGGCGCAATCCTGGACGGGTCGCCACTCCGACACAGGATACCAGCAAGTTGGCACTCATTTTGCCGACCTCGGAAGGATGAACCCTCTCGACCACTCTCACCATTTAGCCAACACCAGGCATATTGGTAATAAAATAAAATAATATATATATATATATATATATATATATATATATATATATATATATATATATATATATATATATAAACTTTTTTAAATTCTAGTATCCAGATCGAGATCTTTACCAAAATCGAATCAAATCGTCCTTGTCATACTCTCAACCTGCTCACCAAGTTTCATCCGAATCTGTCTCCAACTTATTGAGAGATCGTGCTCACAAAAAGACAAAACAAACAGTCATGGGGTGAAACATAACCCTCTCCCAACCTTGGCTTGTGGAACTAATGAGAGATCATCATTGAATTATCTTTTTTGAAAGAATTTTCAGCATTTATGTCATTGTTCAATTATTGGCATCATGAAAGCATCTTACATCATGTAAAAATCGCAGATAAGGCAGAATTCATGTGTTTACCTGACTTCTCTCCACAGGTGGCGACTGAAGCAAGCTCTTTGTGCGATGCACCTGCATGAGACTTTATATAGACCCCCCCAAAGCTTTGATATATTCCGATTTCTTGCTGAGACAGCTATGACGTCATAATGCTGTGGGGTTCTTTGAAGCTTTCCCAGTGTAATACTTACCACTGATACTCTCATAAATAAAAACGAATGACATAACTATTCTTGCTGCAGGTTCCATTGAAAAACATAAGGAAATTGTGTATAAAACGTGTCACAAGTTATAAACCTTCTAATTATGGAAAATAAATAACTAAATAAAAAACAAATGTAAATTTCAAAATGGGGTTTGACGTGATTTGGCGTTTTCTCATTGGCTGAGAAGGTGCAGGTGACGCTCAACATTGTTGGAATCACTTTTGCAGGTAAGGACGGAATTTTCACCTGATTGTTAATCCACATACATTCATCTGCGAGGGCTGATGTGTCCCTCCTTTATTGGTTATTATCTGCTGGCTCAGCAATATTATAGACTTTTAGAAATCGAAACAAATGGACAAGTAAATGTGCGGGATATTGTCTGTGTAGGACAGGTGTTCAACATGATGTCAGAACGATCAGGTACGGATGAACAAAAGTTCGAGAAACGCGAAATTCTTTGTTATTTTCTAATAAATAAGGATGACAAGGGTGTAAGATCATGATATTAAAGGTCGAGTGTTCAATCTTACTTGGGGCTGACATGAGGGATGGCCGAGGGGCCAGAGCTGTCTAGCCTGGGTTCGAATCCTGACCCAGCTATAAACTCTCATCCTGGTGTTTTACTGTCTGGTGATTCATCATTGTGTGTGCCGTCCCTCGGATGGACGTTAAACTAGGCGTCCTGTCTGCCAGCATTCATTGGTGGGCGTTGAAGACCCCACGGTGTCACAAATTCGAAATTCCTGCCCTAACTGGTGGAGGGCACTGCATCAGAGGAACAGCTGCATCCTCAGCCAATGATGCTCCCCTGCAACCTTGTGCTGCATACAGACGAATACGAAGAACGGCACTCGGATGAGATCTCCGGAACTCGATCTCTGTAAGATAAGATGTTGTTGAAGGACCACCTGCATTAGCACTTTGATAAAGTGCAGGTGTCATCGACTTCGAGAGGTAACCAGTGCGAGAACACGCAGTGGCTTCAATTTTGTTCACATGAAACATCTAAAATGAAAACTGATGTATTCCAGTTTTTCCCAAACACTGTCACTGTGAATGATCTTTTTTTTGTCTGAAGTGGAGGCATTTCATTGTTCTTTGTTGCACAGATTGCATGTCGCTAGATGGCGACGTCGTGTCAGGAGCCTCGCTGCAGGTGTGTGGCACTGAGGGCATGGACGTCAACACCTGGCTGCTAACGTTGAGAGAAGAAAACGTCGTGGGATGGAAAGGATCTGTGGTGTGAGGGAGCCATGCCACTGAGGGGGTGACACTGGGAGGAGGTGGATCTGGTAGGGGCTCGTCGACCCCCTCCCATGGTTGGAAAATCTTGTAATTCTAACCTTCAAGTTGTACATTCTAAGACGCTGTTGGATGCAAAATTAAATCAGAATAATCATGTTTTCCTGATGAATTTAACTTTTGTTTTTTTGTTTGTTTTAACCCTTTGAACCCTGAGATCCTTGAACTTTCGGCTCTCCCACCCTGAGCTCTTTGGTCTTTCAGCTCTCCCACCCTGAGCTCTTTGGACTTTCAGCTCTCCCACCCTGAGCTCTTTGGACTTTCAGCTCTCCCACCCTGAGCTCTTTGGACATTCAGCTCTCCCACCCTGAGCCCTTTGGTCTTTCAGCTCTCCCACCCTGAGCTCTTTGGACTTTCAGCTCTCCCACCCTGAGCTCTTTGGACATTCAGCTCTCCCACCCTGAGCTTTTTGGACATTCAGCTCTCCCACCCTGAGCTCTTTGGTCTTTCACCTCTCCCACCCTGAGCTCTTTGGTCTTTCAGCTCTCCCACCCTGAGCTCTTTGGTCTTTCAGCTCTCCCACCCTGAGCTCTTTGGACTTTCAGCTCTCCCACCCTGAGCCCTTTGGACATTCAGCTCTCCCACCCTGAGCTTTTTGGACATTCAGCTCTCCCACCCTGAGCTCTTTGGACATTCAGCTCTCCCACCCTGAGCTTTTTGGACATTCAGCTCTCCCACCCTGAGCTCTTTGGTCTTTCACCTCTCCCACCCTGGGTTCCATGGAGAAAAATCCGGCTGCTCAGGGATATGGAGGTTCGAATCGCAGCGGTTAAAATGGCCGCTCGAGTTCAAAGGGTTAATATGCAACTCCTGAATGTTTTGAACTCCGAATAACATGTTGTAAATGAGTAAATTATGAACTTGGACTTCATTCGCCATGCCCTCCCTACTCTACAATACAGACTTTAGGTAGATCTCGTGCATTGACCTCATCGTCGTGCACGTAGGTGCATGTACTGTGCACGGTTCTCATTGGTACATTGTGTTGCTCTGAGTTAGATCACATTAGTCAAACAATAAGAAACATCTTACATTTCACAGGTCAATATCCTTACTACTTCTTCTTCTTCTGCCTCTTAATTCGTATGCAGCACAAGGCTGAGTGTGCGGCTGTGCCTCTGATGCAATGTTCTCTGCTGGTTCGGGCTGGAATTTCGCCATGATGCCGACGAGAGGTCGCCAACTCTTCACAGAGGTCACCATGAGATCTTTAACGTCCACCAATGAATGCTGGCAGACGGGATTCCCGTTGAACGTCCATCCAAGGAACAGCACGCACATTGATGAATCATGAGTCACCCTGTCTGGAAGCACTGGGATGACACTTTATATCTGGGTTGGGATTCAAACCCAGGGCAGACAGCTTCGAGTCAGGTGTGCACACCTCTTGTGTCGAGGCCATCTTGTCAGCCCCAATAATCTTCCTATAATGGAGCTATCACATATGTATGTATGTATGTATGTATGTATGTATGTATGTATGTATGTATGTAGCCAAAATAGTGTCCACTGGTGGTGTTTGTGTGCTTTGCCAGAAGTGGATGGGAAAACAATCCAGAATTCAATATTACGAGTACATGCCCGTACGTGCAAAAAAACAACAACTTTGAAACGGCTTGCCAGAAACAAATACACAGGCCATTCCTTCGCTCTCGCGTACCCGTACATGCAAACCAAAAAAAAAACTTTCAAACAACCACACAGGCCGTTCCTTCACTGTCATAAACGACTGGATTGCGGCATTGTGTCTAGGACAATCGAGAAAGTACAGAAATCGAGAAAGAAAGAATACAGTAAATCGAGAAATCAAGAAAAAACGAGAAAGAATAGAAAAAGTCGTCACGATTCCGGTCCAGAAGTTAAGTCCTCACTGTCCAGAAGTTCGCATATCGCAGATACGATTATTCGCAATTTAGTTTTAATGGCCAATTATTCAATTAGCGCCAACATATTTTGCCTTTTTGCAATGTCGTCACAAGGAAAACACAAAGAGAAGAGAAGACAAAAGAAAAAAAATGTATGTGCAAAAAAAAAATAAAAAAACGAACAAAAAAAAACTTTCAAACAACTACACAGGCCGTTCCTTCGCTGTCGGAAACGACGACTGGATTGGGGCATTGTGTTTATCAATAAATGCGCAGAGGAAATCGAGAAATTATTAGAATAGAGTAAGTCATCACTATCTGGAAGTCCGTACGTTGTAACCCGTAATGGGGAACGCGGCTGAGGTTCTCTTCTCCATTGGCCACGCCCACGCAGCAGCGGTCCTGTCATTGGTTGGTAAATAAATGGGCATAACTTGAGAAGCACTTGTCCGATTAATATCAAACCTTGAAAAGGCACGTACTCAGGTCCCCAGCAATATACCTGGCAAGTTTCAATTAGATCGGACCAGTGGTTGTCGAGAAACAGCGGTCACACACACACACACACACACACACACACACACACACACACACACACACACACACACACACACACACACACACACACACACACACACACGCACACACATTGCTGGAATTCCAGATGGATTGTAAAGATATTTGTGCAAATAAAACAATTTAATTTGAACCAATTAAATAATGCAAGCATCACAGAACATGGTTGGATGATTTGTTTGAGAAGACCAGTGCTTGAGTGCCCATCGTCGCCGGGCCCTTTAGCTCGTGTTTGTAAACGGAACAGCGTTTGTCATTTGCTGATGTAGAATTTCTTTGAATCGTTTTTGTCACCAATCAAATACAACGAGATGACAGATATAATTTTTCACGCAGCATCAAGAGAAACCACTCGAAGGCTGATAGAAACCTCGTCACAACATGAAAATCGATCAAAGACTTCAATGAGACAGTATTTTGGGAAAGCGGTGATTTTCGCTATGATTGGGCGATAAAATTGGAAGGTTGTTCAAGAAGACAACAACGGTGGAGTTTCAACTATGTCAAGATGTCTGATGTAAATGCTTCAGCGTATGAGATGTAAGACTGCATATCCAATATTGACGTCAATGATCTGATCAAAATTGGTATTCAGTTGATTGGGCAAGAAAATGCATGGCAGCCACAGTTTTATAAACGTCTGCCATGTCTGCCTCGAGATCGAAGATGTCCTCCACCTGCACGTTCAGTGCTCGATGAACGCTGCCGTGGACCAAGCACGCAAAGGCAGTGAGGAAGCATTTGCTCCATGGACTGTTCGACTGGGGGACTATGCAACAAACTGGCTAAGGGATGGCTGCACAAAAAATTGCCCACCTGTAGTTGTACAACGTCGACAAAAGGAAAAACTCCCCTCGGAACTTAAAAGCCGCATTCTCAACTGACTCGCATGTAAACGTTCTGCAACTACAGGTGGGCTACAGCGAGGTGAAGTGTCGAAATATTTTTGGATATCTGTTTGTTTTGGCACAAGTTGCCTCGCGGTACGCACGCTCACCTCTAATCTGTACAGCCTGAGTTTGAATCCTTACCCCGCTATAAACTGTCATCCTGACGTTTCACAATCAGGGTGAATCATCAATATCTGTGCCGGCGTCTTCTGCCAGCATTGGTTGTTGAACGTTAAAGGTGCCACGATGTCCTTTGTGAAGAGGAGGCGACCTATTGCCAGCACCCTGAACAAATTCCAAATTCACGCCTTGACGTCCTGAGTCAGGGTGATGACCTGACCAGGATTGTAGCTGCTTCGGTAGCATCAACACTGTGCATACGGAATGGTCCATCATGATGATGGTGATGATTATGACTTCATTTTGATTTACTTATGAGTTTTCAACGCCACAGAATATCACCATGGGCTGTCATGCTCACCATAGGTACCAACAGGAGGAGAAGGGGGCTCAGAGGGCTCGAGCCCCCTCACTCGCTCAAGTATGAGAGAAAATAGTCTGACTGGATTAACAGTAGCACTACTGGCAGTGAATTGCAGTGGGCGCATCTCAGTAGAGATAGATTGACACTCTTGCACTCCCACCCCATCACCTTGATGTTGTACTTTTATATTTTGTGGACCTCTGCTACTTGCTCAGTTTGCCGGTAACATTAGTCCCTCACCGCCCACCCCAAAATAAAATCCTGGTTGCGCCCCTGATGCTCACACGAGTATACCTAATTTCACCTCAACACCATTCCTGGACAGCGCTGTTTCTGGCTTCATGACTCGAGGTGATCAGAGGTCTTCATGTTTACACGGTACCACTCCAACGTGTACTCATCATCTGGTCTTGAGTCGACCCAACACTGCAGACAGAGCAAACCCACTGCCTTCACAGCTTGTTCCCAAGTGGGTGGGAGTCTTCGAACCTCGAGTCAATAAAAATAACCTTCAAAACCAATCCGTGTTCCAAAGTTACCAATCCAGTTTACCAAGTGTTCTGGTTTGGGAACCTTGCTGTTTTAGTGTTCTTGTTTTTTTTTGGGCTCTACACTTCCCATTCAACTAACTGTATGCGGTTGGGTTGTAATAAGTTCCCACGCTGCTTGTTTTATGCCGCAAGGGCACACAAACAAACACCTTCGTGGTTCGCACATTGGAATCGAAAAGGGTGACCTTCATTCCTGACAAATTTGGACGATAATTATCGGTTTCGTGACACGCTGAACGCATGCCGAATAACTGGAGGAAATGCCTATTTTAAAGCAAAAGCATGTCGAGGTTGAATTACTTCAATAAAAAATACTTACATTGTGGGCAATCGACATCCGCTGGTGACATGTGATGTTTATTCTCTTATTGAATCATCAAATAAAATTTTTGTAACCTTCCCTCCAAGATATAGAAAGTTGATAAGCAGTGCAGTACCTTGCTTCCATTCAGTTAGTCATCTTCAACAAACCTCTTCACCAGCCTGGTGATGCACTATAACCTTTACGGTGTTGGTGCTGCCGAAGCAGTTTGTTGGCAAGGGTTGTACTGGGTAGTTTGCCGTTGTCTTCCCAGCATTGTTTGTCCATGGTATATCCCTTTTAAATTTTAAGCATCAAGGAAGGAAGTGGCACGTACCATTTTTAATCTTCGGTGTGACTCAGATGGGGTTTGAACCACCAACCTCCCAGACTCAGAATGGAAACTCGAACCTCGATACCACCACGGCTTTGTTATATCAACATAGGTTATCAAAACTGCCCATTCTTATTTCGTTTTGGTCGTGCTTTCATCAACTGTATAGGAGTTTAAAATGACTTGAAACCACTACAAGAAAACTTTTTCTCCCTGTCGTTTGAGCGGTCGAGCCTGGGTTTGAATCTCAAGCCAGCTATAAACTGTCACCCTGGTGTTTCACGGGCAGGGGGAGGCATCAATTTGTGTGCCGTCCCTCGGATGGACGCCAAACTGGGAGATCCGTCTGCCAGAATTAGTTGGTGGATGGCAAAGATCTCATGGTGTGCTTCGTGAAGAGTAGGTGAGCTATTGCCAGCACCTTGAGCAAATTCCTAATTCCTGCCCTACCTTGCTGAGTCGGAGTGGCAACCTGTCCAGGATTGTGACCTAGTAACTGCGTCAGCAGCACCAAGGCTCAACGTAGGACATGATACATGCTTGATGATGATGATGATAGTTGTTGTATCGTTTTTACAGCCATTTTTCCCTGCTGTGCAGGGGTTTGGCTTTTTCTTGAGGAAATGTTTTATGGCCGGATGCCCTTCCTGACGCCAACCCTGGTCGCCTCTTACGACACACAGGGATATGGTACACCTATTCTAACCGGGGCATACACCGGGACCAGTACACTGGTACTCATTTCGCCGACCTCGGAAGGATGACAGGTTGAGTCAACCCCCTGGTGTTAATTCAGCAGCCAACGGGACTTGAACTCAGGACCCTGGGATCCCAAGCCACCATCCTAACCACTAAGCCAACACCAGGCTTGATGATGATGATAGTGAAGAAGAAAATCTTAAATCTCCGTCGGTTTTTAGATAAATATCAGCTTCACTCCAGGGTTCAAAGTCTCCAACTGTAAATGTCATAAAGATAAGCCAAGTAACCATAGAGATGCACATGTTGCTGTAATTATTATTGTCTGCAGTGATATACTGCACTTGGAATCTTTCGGTTTTGGTTTAATACTTGCAGTTATATTTCCAGAAACCTCTTTGAAATTATGTGGTGGAACATAACTGAACCCACTTGCATCCAAAGAACAAAAGCAGAAGCATGATATATGGTTGATACATTTATTATGTATGTAATAACGTTCATTTATGTGGATTTGTACATTTAGAAAAAAAACAAAGGACAACCTTTTGTGCAAAAGAAAGCAAACAAGATACATTTCCCAAAAGCCCCCCTTGAATCTTGGCACACCAGATCACATCAGGAATGAAATGCTGAGAGCATTTAAGAATTCAAGCTGTGATCGTTCTGTCACATCCAGAGTCGTCTGCATGTGCTCATAGCTCCGTTTTGAGCAATTTCAGAGCCTTTTGCATGTTTTCTTTCACTGGAGGTAACAAACAGAAACAAAACCTTCGTTCACTTCTTGTCTTCCGTGAATAGCAGTATAATGTAGCAGTACAACGGTGTTGCTCTGAAATGCTATGATTTATGCAAGGCTATCATGTTTCCTACAGTATGTAAAAATTGTCTTACCAACTAGATGTGTGTGTGTGTGTGTGTGTGTGTGTGTGTGTGTGTGTGTGTGTGTGTGTGTGTGTGTGTGTGTGTGTGTGTGTGTCCAATAAGCTGACTCCAATGATAATTGAGGTAATAGCGGTCAACGAGCGAATTACGAGAAGAAGAATTCGTCACTCCTTGGGTGTTGTTTCCCTGGTCTCTGTATATGCTCCGACTGAGGCAAGTGATCTCACCGTGAAGGACGCATTCTATGCTGTGCTTGAGTCTGGTTCATTTGTGCCCCAGGCGAGATACACTTCTAGTCTTGGGGGATTTCAAAGCATCGACAGGCACTGATAGGGATGGGTATGAGACGTGTTGGTCCCCATGGGCCTGGAACTGTGAACCAGATAAGCACCAAGTTCATTGAATTTGCAAGAAATCATTGACTGATGGTGGCCGGTTCATGGTTTCAGCACCCACAGACTCATGGCTGGACTTGGTATTCTAATGCTGGTGATGTGGCGAAGGAGATTGACCATGTGCTCGATGATGGTCGCTGGAGGATGATCCAGAACTGCAGGTCTACCGGAGTGCTCATTTCCTCAATACCGACCACAGGCTTGTTGTAGCAACTCTGAAGTTGCAGCTTAAATCCAGAATGGTATCATCCCAGCCAAGGCTGGAAGTTGGCAAGCTCAAGGATGAGAGGGTATGTTGTCCCTCTCTGGAAAGGGAAGGGTGATCGCCAGGACTGCAACAACTGCCGAGGAGTGATGCTGCTCTCAGTGCCGAGCAAGGTCTTCGCTCGGATAATTATTGATAGGGTTCACCACCATCTGCTTGAGCACCAGCACCCAGAGCAGTCAGGCTTTACACAAAAGAGGTCAATGATTGACCGTATTCTTGCTCTTCGGGTCCTCACCGAGCACAGACAAGAGTTTCGGCAGGGGCTGCTTGCAGCCAATGTTGATCTCTGTAAAGCATTTGATTCAGTGAATCTGGCTGCCCTCTGGAGGATTCTTGGTCTTCGTGGAGTGCCACCAATACTGATCAATCTGATGTCTGAACTATGCTCTGGAACTGAAAGTGCTGTGAGATGTGGTGATTCCACCTCTGACTTATTTCCAGTTGTTACTGGAGTTCGTCAGGGGTGTGTACTGGCCCTACTCTTCTCAGTGCTTGTATGGACTGGATTCTGGGGAGGATGTCAAAGAGATCAAGCTGCGGTCCTTCGTTTGGGAATGTTAAGATCTCGACCTTGATTTCATAGACAATGCGGCAATCTTTGCGGAGACTCTAGATATCCCTTTGGGGCCCCTCGAGGTGCTGAATGAGGAGTCAGAGCCACTAGGATTACAGGTTTCCTGTATCAAAACTATGATCCAGGCTTTCAATGACATCTTGGATGCTGCTATCTTGTCTGTACCTATTTGTAGTGAGGATGTTGAGGTCGTGGAGAGATTCACTTACCTTGGCAGTGATATTTGTGTCTCCACTGGCTGTGAGCCAGAGGTTAAAAGACGTCTAGGTCAGGCTGGGGAGTGATGGATTCACTGGATCATGGGATGTGGCACTCTCAGTGCCTGTGCAGGAGGATGAAAGACTGAGTCTTCAGGTCCTTGGTGCTTCCAGTCTTGCTCTATGGATGTGAGACTTGGACTTTGACCAGGGATCTGAGATGGAGACTTAATTCCTTTGGTACCAGGTCTCTTTGGAGAATTCTTGGCTATTGCTGGTCGGACTTTGTGTCCAATGAGCGGTTGCTGAGAGAGACTCAAATGAGATTTGTTACCTGCATAGTCCGTGAGCGTCAGCTGCGGCTGTATGGACATGTGGCTCGTTTTCCGCACGCTGATCCTGCTCACCAGATTCTCTCAGCGAGGGAGCCTCAGGAGTGGAGAAGGCCAAAGGGTCGACAACGTGCCTCGTGGTTGCAGCAGGTTGATCAGCACCTCAAGAATTTGGAGATGGGCCTGGCATCTGCCTGGGGGGAGGCCAGACGGAGGCCTCTGGAGTTCCGGCAGAAAGTGGAAGTAGCGACGCGCTGCTCTTCTGCAATCTCTCATACCCTGACCTGACCGAACCTGTCCATGTGCTCCATTTTCAACACGTTATTACCAGAAACTTTTGGTATGAATAAAAAGCTGCACTGCAGTTGGACTATTCACCCCAATAACACCAAACAAGCACCATATCGTTCAAGTCTTGATAAGGCAAACAAATATATGCTTCCTCTCAATCTCTCTCATTGCGCATGTCAATGAAGCTGTTATGTACGGATATATATATATATATATATATATATATATATATATATATATATATATATATATATATATATGTATATATATATATATATATAAATATATATATGGTACACACATATATTTCAAGTGAATACTTACAGACTTGCAGGTCAGTAGGTTCGTAGGCATATTGACGATTACTGTAGGGACCTGTGATATCACCACGCACGGTCAGCGATGGATCTGCAAAGGGTCATTCATCATCATTCGTTTAATGCGCCATGTTTCACATGTTTCATACCTAATGTTTGTTCTACGACATGAATAAGACTAAAAACAAATGAAAGCTCATGACAACAGTACATTTACTCACCGACAAATAGAATCCTGGGAACATACAACATGTCATCCGGTTTCATGTTTTTGTCTGCGATTTCACTCTGAATAAATAAATAAACCAATAAAACATCAAGAAATGAATGAACAAGTAAATAATTTATGGGAGGAGGTAAAAAAAAAACCCATCACAAACCGCATTGTAATGAAGAAAGTGGTTGTTACATTTGAAACCCTAAGTTTGGAATCCTTACCACCACGTTAAGCATCACAAAATGTTCATCAGCCAATTTCTGTATCTCCTGATGCTGGGAGAAAGCTTCCTTCAGTTCTGTAAACATATACAATAATGAATAAACATGAAACGTTCAAAACCCAAGTGATTGGCACAGTGTACATCAACCCTTCATGATGTTTATAACTATTGATTGTTTGCCATTCACTAAATTCTGAGAAAACAAATTTTGTGTCATTTGTTATACTCCTGTGTAGCTTAAACCACAGTGCCTGGCAAGAAGGCACACAACTCGAACACTTCCCTTTGATTTGTCTAGGCTTGGTTCAATTACACACCTGACCAGATATAAACTGTCAGATGTGTGTTTTGAATGCAGAGTGTTGCATCAGAAAGTACGCCGTCCCTCCGATGGACGTTAAGCCGGGTGTCTCATCTGCCGGCGTCAATTGATGAATGTTAAAGATAATGTGCTATCTTTCATGAAGAAAAAGGTGAGTTATCACGAGGACCTCGTCCGAATTCCAAATTCCTGCCACCTTGTTAAACTAGCTCGGGAAGAACGTCAGTCTTGACCAACAGGTTTGTGAAAGACTTGGGCCAAACTCCCTCCTGTGGCCGACCTACATGTCTGCTGGATGAATTGTTGCCGTTTAAAAGGGAAATGATAATAGGAATATTAGTCAAGCATAGCCACTGGACTGGGATATTATTTTTGCATTGGCAGTGCATGATACGAAATAACAAGAAGGTCATGCGGAGGACAACAGTATATCCTTTCAGAAGTCATCCTTACTTTGGCTGTATTTGCAGTCATCACGATGGTGAATTACCATCACAGGTTTGCGTCTGCAAAGCAAAGAAAACAAACGTACAAAAGCACAGGTAAACTAGAGGGGGGGCACTCGGTAGAGTGCAAAACCTCCGCCGCCAATACTGCGAGGTCACTCAAGTGAACCTGATATCCTATTCATTCAATTTGACGTCAATAGTGCTCACAGAGTTATAGTTTACAACTTTCCCTTTAACTTTTAACTTTTACATACTCAATTCATTCATCATAACTCAATTCCTTGAGACAGAAATTGATTTTACGTGGGTATATCCACCTGAAGTTCCAAAATCAGCCGCAATTATAATTTTGTCATGTTTTTTGTTGGAAATCACTTATAACATGTAGAAATACAAAAAAAAAAAAATCGAAATTTTGTTGAAAAAAAAGTTGCAAATTTTTTTTTTCTCTAACAATTTTTTTTTTTGGGGGGGGGGGTTGGAAATCACTTAAAACATATAGAAATGCACAAAAAAATTCAAATATTTTTTCAAAATGGCCACCATAGCGGCCATATTGGATTTTGGACCAAGTCCATGAATCAATGATGAATCACCCCACTTGACCCCGACATATCAATGATGAATCATCCCGCTTGACCCCGACATATCAATGATGAATCAACCGGCTTGACCCCGACATATCAATGATGAATCACCCCGCTTGTGAAACACCAGGTTGACAGTTTATAGCTGGGACAATTAGGTGAGCATCACCTAATTGGCTCAGCTATAAACTGTCATCCTCATGCTTCATAATATGTGTGCTGGCGGTGTATAGGCAACAGACCGCTGCTTCGATCGTTCCGGAAATTTCTTTTCTTTGCCGTTAATAAATATATAACCTGCCATTTTTGAGCTCTTTCAACCAGTGCAAGAATAAAAGGCCTTCCTTTTTAATTTCATTTATATCGTGGTACTTTACCACGGGATTCTGATGGGACATATTGATGGACAAAAATCCCACAGTATGGGGTAATATAAGAAAGATAATAGGACGAAGAAGTTACAATGGAAACGACAAAAGATAAATTCCAGAATGTGAGCATGAACAAAAGGAGACATCGACATCTGAGTTATTCATTCCTTTTTTCTGTCAAATTCACATCACGACAATAGCACAGGGATCACCTTCCTAAAGTACTACGGAGTGTAGATGTTTTGTTTCATCCGCAAACTTACGTTTCGGAAGCCTTTGTAAGAGCTTCTGTGTATGTTTGCACCCACTCAAGTTCATCTCCCCAGCCTGAAACAGAAAGAAGTAAAACATCTTAATAAAGACTCATTTGAGGTTGTTACGTCATCAAATCTGTGTTTGGAAATAAGATTAAAAAAATTATTATTAGAGTCAATAAATCTTTACCCCTTGATAAGGTAACAGGCTCTCTTTTGGGTTTCATTGTCTTTTTATCCGGGGCTTTTGTGGTGTTGGCAGCAGAAACGACGACTAAACAAACCACGAAAATGACGAACACCTTCATGTTTCAAACTTCTTTGGCTGCAAAAGTGTAATTGAACCTAGAGGGCAATAAATCGGAAAGTATCCATCAAGCGTACGAGAGTCTCAGCAACTGATTGATTATATTCCTCTTGAGAGATCAATGATGAATCCATCAATCATTATTCGCAAAAACGATGGAATTAGCATTTTGAGATTACTGAAGCAGCTCATTAGAAAAGGATGGGGCAATTGACTTACCTGTTGTTGTGCTGAGAGGGCAAAAACTCTCCCTTGTGCACACCTGTCGGCTTGTCTTCTTATTCAAGGTTCCGCCCCATATCCACACCTTGATTTCACGCCCTCAATAGTATGACGTAGCAATCTGTGCACCTGAGTTAGTTCAAGTATCCTGCAATATTAGTTTCTCAATTCGATTTGTTGAATTTAAAGATCACAAAGAGAAGCTTGAGAATTGAGAAGGTTCTCGTGTGGTTGTTATGTAAGTAATGCATTACCTTTGAAGGTTACAGTCAGCATTTCGAGTCAAAGTCCATGAAGTTAAGGATGATTTGGCACTTTGCTATTGGATAAGATTGTGCACGTGATTACCTTTTCTCTGCATTCCTTTTACACCTGTTATACCCCTTTGGTTCTCCGCCTTGTCATAACGCTGATGTGTACTTTTGCCATTGGGTTTCAAACTTTGGCATCTCAGAAACAGAAAGATGACGTCAACAACGTATTTATTTGACTTGAAAGCATTTCCTCCAAGCCTGAACATGCTCCATACTTTGATGGTATTGAAAGCACACATAGGAGGATCAAATGCAAATGTATACATATGTGTATAGTATATATGTACATGCATGTATCTTTTGATGGTTTGTTTTTTTCAAAAAGAGATGAATAGCATGAATGACAGTGAGAAGGAAAAAAATATATACTGAAAATGAAACGGAATTTGAAACGTAAGAATTTGCTTTGGCCCTTTGTGCCAATGTCTTTCTTTCATCGAATGAATGGTCGCCTGAAATGTCAGCTTCTCCTTGTTTCCCACAGTGGTTAGCATACTTAGATCAAGTTCAATTCACCAAATATGTGTGATATTGTATGTCAACTACAATCTATTCGTACACACACACACATATATGTGTGTGCATATATATATATATATATATATATATATATATATATATATATATATATATATATATATATATATATATATACATACATACAGTGCCAAGAGAAACTCAATACCTGCTTTTCAAATTTTTCACCTTTTGTTGCCTTATATCCTGGAATTAAATTACATTAAACCAGACTTTTTCCACCTTTAGTTACACATGGTAACCCACAACTTCCAAGTGAAAAACAAATTCTACAAATTTCAAAAAAATTATTTAAGATTACAAAACTAGAATATCTTGGTTGGATAAGGGTCCACCCCCCTGAGGAATTACTTGGTGGAAGCACCTTTGACAGCAATTAGAGCTGTGAGTCTGTTGGGATAGGTCTCTACCAACTTGGGATAGGCACACCTTGATTTGGGCAATATTTGTTGGGATAGGCACACCTTGATTGGGCAATATTTGTTGGGATAGGCACACCTTGATTGGGCAATATTTGCCCATTTTTCTGTACAAATGGTTCAAGCTCAGTCAAGTTGCATGGGAAGTGTTGATGGACAGCAATCTTCAAGTCGTGCCACAGATTTTTGATTGGATTTAGATTGGGGCTCTGACTGTGCTACTCAAGGTCATTTATCTTTTTGTACCTTAACTACTCCAGTGTAGGTTTGGCTGCGTGCTTTAGGTCGTTGTCAGGCTGAAAGGTGAATTTCCATCCCAATTTCAGCTTTCTTTCAGAGGGCAGCAGGATGTCCTCCAGGATTTTTCTATATATTTTGCTCCATTCATTTTCCCTTCCATCCCGACATATGCCCCAGTGCCTGCTGATGGCAAACATCCACATAACATGATGCTGCCACCACCATGCTTCACAGTAGAGATGGTGTTCTTTGGGTGATGTGCTGTGCTGGGTTAACACTAAATGTAACTTTTGTATTTAAGCCAAAAAGTTCCATTTTGGCTTCATCAGACCACAAAACTTTTTGCCATATGGCTGAAGAATCTCTGGAGTAGGTTTTTGCACACCTCAAATGGGACTCAAGATGGGCTTTTTTCAGTAATGGCTTCCTGCTACCCTACCGTGCAGGCCAGATTTGTGGAGTGCTTGGGGTATTGTTGTCACAGGTACACAGTGACCAGTGTTTGCCATAATAAAGGCATGCAGCTCTTTCGAAGTTGCCATTAGCCTCTTGGTAGTCTCTCTGATCAGTGTCTTCCTGGCTTGGTCATCCAGCTTGGAGGGACGGCCTGATCTAGGCAGGGTCTTGGTGGTATCATACGGCTTCTACTTCTTAATGATTGTCTTGACTGTGCTCCAAGGGATATTCAAGGCCTTTGAAATATTTTTGCACCCATCCACTGATCTGTGCCTTTCCACATCTTTATCCTGCAGGTCTTTTGAAAGCTCATTTGTGCTCATGGTTGAGTCTTTGCTGTGAAATGCACTACCCAGCAGAGGAGAACTGGAGGAACAGCTAATTTTATTATGAAATAATCAGAATCACTGGAATTTAACACAGGTGGAGGCCAATTAACTTGGTGTGATTTTCAAGGTGAACGGTTACACCTGAGCTCATTCACAATTGCTATTATGAGGGGGGTGGACACTTATCCAACCAAAATATATTCGAGTTTTGTATTTTTAATTAATTTTCTGAAATGTGTATAATTTGATTTTCACTTGAAAGTTGTGCATTACGATGTGTAACTAAAGGGGAAAAAAGTCTGATTTAATGCAATTTAATTCCAGAATATAAGGCAACAAAAGGTGAAAATTTTGAAAGGGGGTGTAAGACTTACTCTAGGTACTGTATTTCTACACTAATAAAAGGCAATGTGTGTGTGTATGTGTGTGTATGTGTGTGTGTCAGTGTGTCTCTTCCATAACTCCAAAACCATGAAACCTAGCAGCTTGAAACTTTGCTTGCATACTAAGAAAACTCCAAGGAAGTGAATGAGTGAAAATTGGTTGTTTGGATAAATTAAAACACTCCTTTTGAAGATAATTTAGGGGGTGCTCATCACATAAAAAAAAAACAAAATAACCCTCAAACAACCAATTTTCATTCATGCACTCCGTTGGAGTTCTCTTAGTATGCACGTAATGTTTCTGGCCACTAGGTTTTATGGTTTTGAAGTTATGGAAGCCCACACACACACACACACACACACACACACACACACACACACACACACACACACACACACACACACACACACACACACACACACACACACACACACACACACACACACACACACACACACACACACACACACACACACACACACACACACTTGTTATGATAGATATAGAAAATTTAACATGCTCATGTGCCGTTGCATTGATATGTCGAGTGTGATTTATGAGTTGATAAACCATGAAGTTACCCTCTGTAGGCTCCTCCTTATCTTGCATTCCAAATTGTTAACACTAAAATACATGTAAACTTTGTCATGTTCCACATTATCGTTTTATGAAGTACATTGCACCAGCTTTCTTCTTTACACGGTTCTTATGTTAAACCAAGACAGAGTAATAAGAGCTGTGTTCGCTTTCCTTGGCTTTTTTGCATAAATCAAATGCGAATCATACACGATGCTGATCAAACTGACTTGTGCTGAGTAAACATTTCAACGATGCTTCAAAGGTTTGAAAAAGCAGGTAATGTTATGTATTCTTATCATTTCCGAAATGAATAAATTACAGCCATTCAAAAGTAATTCATTTCGTCAAAATGGTGACGAAAACGTTTGCATACATCCAGGCCCGAATTAAAAGCTGAAGTCGGTATACTACATATTGCATAAAAATTCATAAATTCATCAAACTAACTTATTCAAACAGAAATTTCCGAAACTCTAAAATGCTGATCAGCACATCCACATCACATAGACGGTATCGGTGATATAAAGTATGTCCTTTCTCCATTACTTTTCACTTTGTAAAAACCGGTCTGGTTTCATCGCTTCATAAGCGAACGATCCTTTACCGAAAGGCGAAAGTTTTCTTTCTCACATCGGCTGTGGCAAAGTCATGAATGATGTCTTAATTCAAAGACCTGACAATTTCACTCTCAACACGCAAGAGGGACAAAGCCGCGAGATGTTTCGAGTCATTGTGGATTGGAGCACATTTTAAAACCTTTCAGAGAGAGAGAGAGAGAGAGAGAGAGAGAGAGAAGGATCATTCTCCACTGTGGTTACTGATCATCAGTGATGGATACAACATAACATACAGTCAGAATGCATTTCAACATTTAGGAAACATTTCATGTTGGAATTAAGGATGATGTGCTGTACATCCAAACAGAGTTTCTTTCATCATCCTTTCTCTCAATATCTGAGAAGGAAAATATTTTTTCAGCTCAAGATCTGAAAAAAGAAAAGATTCGAAAATTTCAGGGCCAAAAAAAGTACGAAGGCACAAGGCCTTATTAGCCCCTTGGTTAAGTTGTGCCCCTCTAGTTGTGATATAATGCTGTTGGACTGACACGCCAGTTGTGGTTTATTGATATGACCGAGAATACCTGGTAATTTAATATGATAAGATGAAGATAGCCGTGGTGGTTTAATGCTCCATTACTGAGTTACCAGTGGTGGTTTAATGCTATTCAGACCTCTGGTAGCGTATACGGTGCTGCGTTTGAGCCTGGGGAGTAACTGCTGGAATCTGTTTATCCGGGTTCTTCCCGACATCTTTGTTCTTTGTTCCTTTCACACTTCTTTCTAATTTTTTCACAATTCTCTTTTTTTTGTATACCTTGTGGAGGTTCGTGTGAGAGCAAACACAATGCACAGCAAGGGGGGCATGAGACAAGAGGGGCGGGAGTGGGAAGGACAAAACAGTGGGGAACAGAGACATTAGGAGATCTGTGGAAGGGAGAGGGATGGGGCGGGGTACATGGGTCATAGAAGATGGACATTACAGGGATTTTCAGGAAGGAAAGCAGAGAATTTGAAGGAGGTGGGCTTGGGTGGATTATCGGGGGTAGAAAAGATCAAGGATTTGGATGGGGAATGATAGGTGGTGGTGAACAGCTGTTTTGAAGGCCTGGGGGGAAGAATGGGATTGAATAGAGTGAGGGAGTTTATTCCAAAGGCGGGAAAAAAAGAGGAACGAAAGAGAGAATGTGAGCAGTGATTGTGATTTTGGTAGTTTTACCAGAAGGAGGTTGTTGGCGGACCTTAAGCACCCTACAGAAATGTGGTGGGGACAAATTGCAGAGAGAGTGGGGGGGGCAAGGCTGGAGAGGAGACAGTAGAAGACAGAAAGACCACCATCCAGCCTGCGGTGAGAGAGTGAGAGGCCCAAAGAATCAGCCTCATTGCGAGAGATGCCAATGATCCGAAATGCCTTGGTTTCCACAGCGTGAAGCCGAGAAAGGTGGGAGGCAGGAGCACCAACCCAGAGGGGAGAGCAGTACTCCATCAGGCTATGGACAAAAGCTCCATCAGGCTCCATCAAACTCTTTATTCATTCTTATCCTTGCTTTTCCTTCTCTTTCATCTCATTTACTCTCTATTCCTCTCTTTCGTTCGTTATCTTTGTCTCTCTGGAGAAGTTAATTCTTGCAGAAAGTTTTCTGTTAGGCTCACTTGGCTGTGCCTGAATGGGTTTGAAGGTTGTGGAGTCGCGGCTGAAACCCGAATCCTATCCAGGTTCCACCTGATGACTCCATCTTTGCTTTTTACTTCTTCAGGTTTCTTCTTGGTTTTCTTTTTGATAATAATGAGGTGCTGGGTGGGGCTTTAAACTACAACAGTGTGTAGTTTGCTCTCTTCAGTTACAAATATAAAAGTTGATTTGGAAAAATTGTTTCTACATAATTTGTTATATCATCGAAATGTGGCATTATTGTTAGGAGTGAACACCTTTGCAGGCCACTGTACCTCCGCCAGGTTGAACAGTTTATGAACAGGCTGAACAGTTTGCCACCGAAAGGCTTGACCTGAATTTGGACCTGAACCAAAATCTAATCAGCTTGTTCTTGTCACCAAACCAACTCGTCCACCTAGTTTTGTCACAACTCATACACAACTAGAGATATCCTGTTATATATAGTTTTTGACTCCATCACTCAATGATGAAGAATCACTGAGAAAATTATAAAAACCTTCGTATTCAGATCCGGATTCGGATCATCACCAAAACTGAATGAATTTGTCCTTGTTACGCACCCAACCTGTCCACCAAATTTCGTCCGGATCCGTCCACAACCTTTTGAGATACCTTGCTCACAGACAGACAAACAGAGAGAGGGGTGAAAACATAATCTTCATCCACCTTTGGTGGCAGAGGTAATCATTAGCGTTTCAATTTCATCCTTAACTTTTAAGCCGGCATGTTATGGAAAAACTTGTTTGCCACCTGGGGTCTGCTGCGACACCACTATTTATTTGTAAAAAAAAAATAACAAGTAAAGGTGACACAGAAGGCATTATTTCATCATAGCAACTTTAATGGCAACCCTTCAAACATGGTAAACCCAAATTATCTGGAATGAAAACATATTCAAACACGAAAGAAAAATATTCGATCTCTGCTCTTTGGAGACACAGTTTAAACTATGCTCTTTGGAGACAAAGTTTGAACAATGCTCTTTGGAGACATTTAGTTTGAACTATGCTCTTTGGAGACACAGTTTAAACTATGCTCTTTGGAGACACAGTTTAAACTATGCTCTTTGGAGACACAGTTTAAACTATGCTCTTTGGAGACACAGTTTAAACTATGCTCTTTGGAGACAGTTTAAACTATGCTCTTTGGAGACAAAGTTTGAACAATGCTCTTTGGAGACACAGTTTAAACTATGCTCTTTGGAGACAAAGTTTGAACAATGCTCTTTGGAGACATTCAGTTTGAACTATGCTCTTTGGAGACGTTTTTATGACATTTCTCACACACAAGTTGCGATTTCCTATCCCTTGTCCTTGGACACTTATAACGACGCTTGGCGGCCTCTCCCTGCTCAGTCGTGTTTCACTTATCTCATATCCTATAGAAATGAGACCATACTTGGCTCCTTTCTGAATAGCTTGTGGTTCAGCCAACCAGACCTTAATATGGTTGCTGATCAGCTGATTACCAAGCTCACTCAATAATGCTCGACATCTCCTGGAGTTGTTCGGGAGATATTCAGGAAACTTTACTGTGCACACAATCAGAGCAACAAGAGCAGCAACATCTATCATGTTTAAGAAGATAGCCATGGACCAGCACACGATCTTCCATTTACAGGTGTACAGTGTGACCAAATGGTCCAATTTATCAACTCCACCCTTTGTTTTATTGTAGTACAACATGATTTCAGGCTTGTGTTTGGGATTATCTTCTGCAGGGACATCCCTATCATGATGAAGGGTTGAGAGGCAGATGACACTTTTGTTTTTCTTTTGAACATGTGACACAATTGTGAGGTTTTCAATAAATCCAAATGTGGACAACTCCACTTCACAATGAGGAACCTTTTGCATTTGAGGAGGGGTGTCAGGTTTATTGCTTCTCAAAGTCCCTACCAGTGTGGTATTTTGCTACAGACGTTCAATTCTTCCAGTTTTGTACCAAGGGGATACGAGATCCTTTACCACCCTTGTACCTTGCTTCACCTCCTGGGCTCCATTCAGTGGTTCACTGAGGTACACATGGCCAGTCAGTGGATAGCTTCTCTCACTACTGCAGTTCCATCAAATGTTTGAAGAGCGTTTTAGAAAGCGAGCACGATCAAGATCAAATGTTCATCTTTGGGGGAAAAAAAAGGTGTTTCAGACTTGAAGTGTACTCAACAGAAAGCACAGCAGACCACCAAAAGCTGGTTTACTGACCATTTACTGACAAAAGGGGCAGTGACCTCTGAATGGTACTAACTGCTCATCTACAGTCATAGAAGGGCCAGGTATGTAATATTTAGGCAAGGCAGCAATAAACATGTCCGAAATGTCTCTGATGGTCGAAAGTTTATCATCTTCCCTCCGTGTGATTTGTGGATTTCGGTTGTCGAATCTCAGGTAGTGTAAGATTTGTTGAAACCTTTTTCGGTATATTGTTGCCCTGAACATAGGTCTGCCATTTCAAAGAGATCAAAGTTCATCGAGCTGCTCACGATCCTTCTTGAACACACCTGCGATAATCAATAGTCCCACAAATGATTTCAGCTCGACATAAGTGACAGGTTTCCAACTTTTTGTTCATTGCTCAGCATGAATTTCATTTTACCGAAAAGAAAGAAATCACTTCGTTTTGCTGGGTGTCTCGTGAAACCCCAGCAGCCAGTGAATATTGTTTCTAACTTTCATCACATATTACTCCAAAATAGATTCATGTAAAAATTGTTCATATTGTTAGTTGAATAGTGATAATACTATGGGATGATATCACAGAACGCGAAAGATGATGAAACATTAGATACACAATAATCAAAAGGAATACCACCTTGGGGGTCCCCACAGACCCCACGTGCCAACTTAAAGGTTAAAGGATATACCATAAGATCATTTACATCCAGATTATAGGATGGGAAAAGGCTGGAATAACGTCTCGTATGAAGGATAAAGTATGTCCCATAATGCTGCAGCGGTCCTTCCATTAAAACAAGGAAATGTCTCCGAATTCGATTCAACTTTTTGTCAAATGGATCCATAATTGAGAGATGCACCACCTCACAGCAACCAAATTTGCATGAGGTTTATCCTGAAGACTACTTTCTGGAAAATAAGAAAGTTTTGCAGACAAGTACTGTTTTCTCAGAACGGGAAGACTGGCTTATCCAGTTTAAAAGGGAAACGCCTTACAGAGACATTTATATATGAATCACCATGTTATGTTCATCCATCACTGGGTTTGAAAGACATGGAACATAGCCAAAAACATTTCAAACATTTCATTTTAAACAGGGATCCAGTAAAGTCTTGGAAGTATAATAATAAAATGTTGACTTGTGATGATGTACAGTGCAGTATTTGTAGTTTTATCGCATGTGGTCCATGTTGTTCATGTACTGTGATCACAGTTCCAAACTCACGGTAAACTTTGACAGCTCATTACTTCTGGCTGATAAGCCTGACGTGTCAGTTTGTATGAAAACTTCTGACGTTCTCGTGGTGGATTTACCATGGACACAAATGAAATCTGCGAAAACAATTTCCTAATTGATCTCTCTCTCTCTCACACTCACACACACACACACACACACACACACACACACACACACACACACACACACACACACACACACACACACACACACACACACACACACACACACACACACACACACACACACACACACACACACACACACAGTGTATAATGTGTTTTATATGCTCGTGTTAAGTAAAAATCCCGACACATTCATCTCGTGTTGGGTATGGAGCGGGCTGGGAGAGGCAGAATTTCCGTTTATTGCATCTACAAGTTGAGTCATAAGTCCCAGGACACGGTTTTAGCTGATTTCCAAGATTTGTTTACATCATGTAGTTATAGTTTACTCTTTTTTCAGATAATACAAATAATACATGAAACCAAAATGGTAGACACCATTCCATTTGCAGTGGAAGAGAGGCGGATAGCCGTGGTGTGGTACCACAAGAGGAGAAACACAAACAACACGATGAAACAGGTGCAAGTAATTTTTGAAGAGCATTTTGGAAAGCGAGCATGGTCATGATCAAATGTTCATCTTTGGGAAAAAAGAAAAAAAAGGTGTTTCAAACTTGAAGTGTACTCAACAAAAGGCACAGCAGACCACCAAAAATTCGGGATTTGTGAATTCAAAATATTAAAACATTCATTCTCAGATCTCCGAAAAAAAAATCATTACAGAAACTTTCTGCAGATTTGGGTGTTTCGTATTCATCGTTATGTCACACAATGAAAGAAGACCTTCACATGAAACTATGTAAATAGGGTTCGGTAAATAGTGAAGTTTTTTCGGTTAAGTTTCTTCCCATTTTCTCTGGCCATTTTCGATGCTGAATCTGAAAACGTTGGAATTTTTTTAACCTCTGATGACTTTTGACCCCTATAACTTGAATTTATTCAAAATGGCCACCAAAAAATGATATTTTTTATGAATTTCTGACCAACTGAGAGAAAATAAGGCTTGTAATATATCAATTTATCAGTTTTTCCGATCAGGAAATACGAAAATGACACTTATGCAACGATTTGATGATTTTTAAAACACAATTTTTGAAAACAGCACACTATTTTGCTAATATTGAACTGTTTTTGTCATTCTCAGATCAACATAAGACCGAGATCACACCAGTGCCGCCAACAAAAGTTAATTAATATTATCCTGCACGGATTCATCGGGTTTGATAGCATTCTTTATAGAGTTGTGTAGCTCGGTCAAACTGAATTTTTGAGTGCGGAATTTCCCTGCTCCATCCTTCACACGTCTTTGTTGGCATTTGTCTGGGGCTACAGTTAAGCATAAATATGTCACTTCCATATTGGCAGTACGAATAATCATGCCAGCTACGTCATTTTGACTCACTTTAAATTCAGAGAGACACTGAACTACACATGCCATGAGCTTTTCATTGATAGTCTTGCGAGCAGTTCTGACATTGATTCTTGGAAATTTTGTAGGCTGGTCTTCTTCCATCTCTTCGTCTCTACGCGAACCCCTGGTTGACAGCCTTGATGATGTTGGGGTATCTAATGACGGCATACTCATAGGTGGCAGTGAATCATCATAAGTTTGATCGGATACTACTGGGTCCGCTACAGGTTCATGCATTTCATTTTCAAAATCGAGTGACCTTGAGATGAGTTCGTGTTTTTGTTTCTCAGCTTCATTGAGTTTTTCCTCCGCTGAATTCTTCCTTGTTTCTTCTCACTTCTTCTTTTTCTTCCAGTCTCCAGGTACTGTGTTGGGACAGATCGCCACGTACTCCCCGTGACAATTATCTAAATAAAAGTTCTCATCATCCTGGATCATTTTCATACCATATTGGTCTTCCAAACTCTTCTGCTGATCTTGAGCTTTTGATTTAATATCATATACCTTCATTGTCATTCTATCATTAAATGATTTTGCCTTTTCACACCACGAATCTGTTTTCGGTTTACTTGTATTTCCTTCATATTTAGCCATCGTTAGGAAAGTATCATAGTCCAATTTGATTTGTTTTGCCACACTACGTAAATGTTTGGGATATACATTCTTTGAAATCCAATTATCACACACTTCTTCTGCTACCACATTAGTTGCATCATTCTTGGTAATTTGATTCTGTCCCTTTTCTACAGTCCTGCATAAATGAATCCTTCGACCTAGCAAGTATATTCCAGGGGGTAGTTTAGATTTTAGTTCATATTCAGGCACTTCTTTGTACGTTTCACCAAACAGTTCTTTCTGAGCGCTGCTCGTCATTTTTGAAACACTGCATCTTGGGCCGTCAGTCATGATTGATGATTCTGCAACGATAAAAAAGTATACTTCATTTTTATTGTGTTTAGTAAACAGTTTGGTTAGCATCTGAATCTGGAAAGACAAAATGGATAAGTAAAATATTCATAATCAGGATAGTTTTTGTCAAAAATCATTTTACATCACATTTTCCGCCCTAAATTACTTGATTTCGGTCCTATACAACATCCAATCAATTTGAAAATGTGATTAGCGTATTCCTTGACCTGAAAAACATATGAAATGATATATTACAAGCCTTATTAGTCACATTAGAGAAGGAAAACATGAAAAAGGTCAATTTTTGGACCCCATTTTGAATAAATTAAGGTTCCAGGGGTCAAAGGTCATCGGAGGTAAAAAAAAAAAATTCGACCGAGTTCGGATTCAGCATGGAAAACGGCCGTAGAAAATGCTATGCACAAACTTTCAATCATATTTACCCAATCCTAATACAAACCAAATGTCATTTCTGAACTGTCAGATGCAGATCATGGGGAAAAAGAAGAAGAAGAAAAAAAGAGAAAACAGTGCAAATAGATGGTTTCAACAGCTCATACCATATCCTGGGACTTATGACTCACCCTGCCTATCATGTTGTATATCCTTCATGAGTTCAACCAAATTCCACAATTAATCAGCCTTTTCACCACAACGTGAGCAGAAAATGCATGCTGTGTTACTTTGATGTTCTGGCCTGCAAGAAAATTTCGGCGGTAGTCAATGTCATTGTCCTTGAGGCATTACACCACTCCTTATAATCTCAGATTCCGAGCTTGCAAACTCCTTTCAAGCACTTCCAAGCAATTATATTTCCTTAATGACTTTGATCAACGAAATGGGTTGAGGCTGAATTGATACAGCAAAGAGGATTAGCCTTTACATGTGTGACATGTGTGTCAAAAGAACAAGGGTTTAGCAAGTTGTACAAGATAGAAATGTCAAGTTAATCAATGTACTGCATCAGTGACAATGCATATATTTAATACATGTATATGATATATAGTGCAGGATATATTTAATACATACATATGTAAATATCGCTGAAAACAGAGATGTTATCCAGGCTTTTTGTCTTGCACTTGTCTGGACAATCATAAGAATAACATAAATCAACTAGAAGGGCACTTGGTAGAACACATACCTCTGCCCCGTAATGCCTGATCCATGAGAATATATTGGGCCCAATACATTTTTGAAATATCATGCTATATATCGTTTTTGAGCCCTATCTGTCAATAGTGAAGAATCACTTTAAAAATTCTTGTAGTCAGATCCGGATTCGGATCTTCACCAAAATCGAATCAATTTGTCAGGGTCTGACTGTCAGGGTCTGATTTGGACTTCCGGTTCCGGTTTTGAGCGGCAAGAGGTCTCCTTCGGGGCTCCCTGCTGACATTCTCAAAGTTAAGTTCCGGTTGTTATTTGTCCCGTTTTAACTGTTTAATTTTCTCACCTACATGTTAATGTGTGTTCCTAGTTCGGTTTTGTTTCAAAAATCGTGCTATTTTGTGAGTATTTTTGTCGACGTTCTTACTTGGTGTTTGAGGCCTAGTCCTAGGTTTGAGGCCTACCGGTTCCACTCGGTGTTCGATCGTTTTTTTTGTTTGTTTGTTTGTTTTTTCTCCCCATTACCTTCAATTTCTATCCTCCCCATTACCTTCAATTTTCATCCTCCCCACTTTCCAAACATCCCCCATTCTCCCAACTAATCTCTTTCTTATCTCAAAAAAAAAAAAAAAAAAAAAAAAAAAAAAAAAAAAACCCAACAATAACAACAACACGCTCACCTTCTCCCGATTCTGCTACTTCTTCTTCCTCTTAACTTCCTCCTCGTCTTCCTCGATTTCTTTTTTTTTACACTTCCATGACCTAATCTGTTGAACTCTCTCATACATTAATATTAACAACAAAAACGATCTTATAATGCTTCATCTTCCTCTCTCACACATGTGGTACTCTTTACTGTTTCACAATGCACTTCTCTTCTGCTATTTTAACAGACTGCTCTCATTTCGACCTCTCCTTCATTCCTTGCCTAAAAAATCCAACTATTACAGCGCTTCTTCTCTCCATGCTCTGAATTCGCCTTCATTGCATCCATCAAGAATTGTGTTAAATCGCATCTCTGACCTAAAACTTTTAAAAACCACAGTTTGCCATGGATGCTCGCTTTCCATCAACCATTCTTTTTCACCAACTTCAGTGCCACCTCACCCCCCTCACCCCACACTCTCACTCTCAAAGCAACCATCCCACTCTTCTCACTCCAAGCCTCCCTCTCACCTCTTTCAAAAATTCCCCCTCACCTTTCTCCCACCTTTCATCCCCCTCACTCTTCCCTTCTCTAAGTTGCCCCCCCTCTCATCCACCAACCTGCCTCCCTCCACTGCCCTCTCACCTCCATCTCTTCACTCCACCTCCTCAAATCCTCAACTGCCATCTTCCTTGTCTCTTGTCCCCCCTCTCTCCCAGCACCACAGAGCCTTTTCTCCTCCTCATTCGGCCCCCTCCCTCGCTATTCTGCAATACCCCACACTCCTTCAGCAACCCTCCTTACCTCCCCCCCTCGTCCCTCGGCCTACCCTCCCCCGCCCCTCCACCTCCTGCACCCAAAGCCTCCTCCCCTACCTCTTCATTAAATGTGTGGACCTCAAATATCCGGGGCCTTCGCTCAAACCTTTCAGATCTTTCCATGCAGGTTGCCACTGACAAACCAGACATTATCTGCCTAACAGAAACTTTCCTCTCCCAAGACGTGTCTGACTCCCAAGTATCTCTCCCTGGTTACTCCCTCTTACGGTATGACAGACCTGAGCCTCGTCCTGGTGGAGGTGTTGCTCTCTTCATCAAAGACTCTATTCCTCACTCTCCCTGCACTGCTCTCACTCCCCCACACCCCCAGGAATACCTCTGGCTTCGGCTTCCCCTCACACTCCCACCTCATGTTTATATGTGTACTGTACCGTCCACCGAACAGTGATGACTCCATCTACACCTCACTCTCCGAAAACATGGACCATCTTCTATCTTCTCATCCAACCTCTCTCTTCCTCTTATGTGGCGACTTCAGATGTCATCACGCCAGTTGGCTAGGTGTGGGTACCTCTCTCACCTGCCATGGGACGTCAGCAAAAGCTTTCTGTGACTCATTGGGACTGACTCAATCGGTCAACTTCCCGACCCGGATCTCAACCAATGGTACTCCATCTCTTCTGGATCTGATTTTGACAAATTTCCCTGACAATATCTGCTGCTCTTCCTTCGCTCCAATTGGTTCTTCTGACCACGTCCTTGTTAAAGTGGACATCTCTCTGGCTGTCATCAGAGAACCACCTCACCGCCGTCGAGTCTGGCATTTCACTCAAGCCGACTGGCAGGGTCTCGAGCAGCCATCAAACTTACAGACTGGTCTCCCTATCACTACTTTCTCAAACATCAACTCATCCTGGGAATTCTTTCAAAGAAACTTGCTCTCCCTCATGCACAGATTTATCCCCTCTAGTGTTCAGTTGTCTTACCACTTCCTCCCGCCCTTGGTTTACTGAAGCTTGTGGCGAGGCAGTTGTCCTGAAACAACTTGCCTTTGCCTCATGGAAAGCAAACCCAACTGAGGAGCAATCTCAGTTCTTTCCACAAAGCTCGGAACAAGTGTGTATCTACCCTCAGGAGAGCCAGAAAACAACATCTTTCTCATCTCAAGTCTGAACTCTCAGACCTCTCTCCCTCCTCAAAAATCCTGGTGGCGTTTAATCAAATCTGTTTCTGGTGTATGTTCCCCCTCCATCCCCTCCCTTACCTCAAATGGTCGCACTGCTGATTCCACACGTGATAAAGCTGAATGTCTAAACTCGGTGTTTGCAGCTAAATCTTGTGTCCCAAACCCATCACTATCTCTACCCACTTTACCCAGTCGCACCCAACTGTCCCTGGACTCTGTATCCTTTTCTCCTGACAAGGTGGAGAGCTTGCTTTCAAACCTCGAGTCAGATTCTGCAACCGGTCCAGACGGCATCAGCCCACGTGTCCTCAAAGCCTGCTCTTCTGCTCTTGCTCACCCTCTCTCTGTTCTATTCACCCTCTCATTTTCCCAAGGTCATCTGCCATCTGCTTGGAAATCTGCTAACATCACTGCCCTGCATAAAAAAAGGTGCAAAAACAGATCCCTGTAACTACAGACCAATCAGCCTTCTCCCAATCATCAGCAAGGTTATGGAATCCATCATTGCTTCAGACATGGAAATCCTTCCTCTTCTCCAATGGCTTGATTTCCAATCATCAATTCTGGTTTCAGACCAGGTCACTCTACCCTGGATATGCTGCTACTGCTCTCCCATCAATGGATGGAGGTTCTCAATGCCAGACAGGAAATCCGAGCCGTATCCCTGGACATATCACGTGCTTTTGACACAGTCTGGCACCTGCCCTACTCACCAAACTCTCTTCCCATGGTATTCAGGCCATCTCCACTCATGGCTCGCAGACTTCCTCTCCTGTCGCAGTCAACGTGTGGCCCTAAATGGAGTTCTTTCATCCCCTCTTCCTGTGCAGGCTGGAGTTCCTCAAGGTAGCGTTCTGGGCCCTGTTCTTTTTCTGGTTTTCATCAATGATCTCTCGGACTCTCTGGAAAATCCTCTATTTCTCTTTGCCGATGACTCCACCCTCTGCCGTACCATCTGTCATCCCTCAGACCGGCAAGCAGCAGCTTCTTCGCTCACTGCAGATCTGGATAAAATCACAAACTGGTCCAACACGTGGAACATGTCTTTCAATCCACACAAATCTCACACTCTCACTATGTCTCTTCGAAAGGACCGTTTACAAAACCGGCGCATCCACTTGCTCAACAATCCTTTGGAAGAAGTCTTTTCTTTCAAGCTTCTGGAGTCTCACTATCTGCCATGACCTTTCCTGGGAAAGTCACATTTCCAACCTTGCCTCAAGCGAGTCGCCGACTGGGAATCCTGCGTCGTGCAAAGTCCTTCCTCGGCCCTCTTGAGCTCCTGACTACTTACAAAGCTTTTGTCCGTAGCCTGATGGAGTACTGCTCTCCCCTCTGGGCTGGTGCTCCGGCCTCCCACCTTTCTCGACTTCACGCTGTGAAACCAGGGCTTTTAAGATCATTGGCATCTCCCGCAATGAAGCTGAGTCTTTGGGCCTCTCACTCAATCACCGCAGGTTGGTCGGTGGTCTTTCTGTCTTCTACCGACTCCTCTCCAGCCTTGCCCCCCTGCTCTCTCTGCGATTTGTCCCAACCACATTTCCACAGGGCGCTCAAGGTCCGCCAACAACCCCCTTCTGGTACAACTACCAAAAGCACGAATCACTGCTCATCTTCACTCCTTCATTCCTCTTTTTCCCGCCTTTGGAATAAACTTCCTCACTCTATTCTTTCCCATTCTTCCCTCCAGGCTTTCAAAACAGCTGTTCACCACCACCTCTTATCTTCCCCCATCCAAATCCTCGATCTTTTCTACCCCCGATAATCCACCCATGCCCACTTCCTTCAATTCTCCTGCTTTCCTTCCTGAAAGTCCCTGTAATGTCCATCTTCTCCTCGCCATGTTCCCCGTCCCATCCCCATCCCTCTCCCTTCCACAGTTCACCTGTGTCTGTTCCCCAATGTTTTGTCCCTTCCACTCCCACCCCTCTTGTCTCATGCCTCCTTGCTGTGAGTTGTGTGTTAGCTCTCATACGAGCCTCGACCAAGGTATACAAAAAAAAAAAAAAAAAAAAAAAAAAAGGGTCACACACCCAACCTGTCCACCAAGTTTCATCCAAATCCGTCCACAACTTTTTGAGATATCGTGCTATACATTGGTTTATCCCTATCTCTCAATGGTGAAGAAGATTAAAGGAGCACAATACTTGCAAAATACATAAAAAAAATTTGACCTCAAATATAATTGGTGGTTGAATTCAGTGATGTGAAATATAAATCCTCTTCAAATTTCAAGTCAATCGGATGTAAAGGCCCTGTCACACCTTGACGTTTTAGCCAGCGTATGCAGACGTATGAAAAATTTGTCTAAAACGCTGGCGTACGTCGAATACGTAATGGGTAAGTTTGGTATACGTTAAGAAGACGCTGAAGCACGCTGGCATATGTCGTAGTACACCGAGCTCGTCGACAAATTATAAGCATGCTCAAAATTTGTCGACGTATGCCAGCGTATGACTCACATGTTCCGCATACGCTGGCCATAAGTTGTAGGCACGTTATGCGATCGTTGACACACGTTGACACACGTTACTTGTAAGTTACTCATCAGTCGAAACACGTCGAGGTAATGTTTAGCGTACCCGAAACTTATTTCTAACCTATGAGTAACGTGCTTTGAACCTATGTGTAACGTATCTCAAACGCATATTGACGTATGTAGACGTATTTGATTGACGTCTTCCGGACGACCACAGAACTTACTGAACATGTTTCTAACTTACAGCTTCCGTATAATGGCGTATTGGCAGCGTTTAGGGGAATTGGTATATAAAAATGTGGTTCACACAGGAGGAACCCGTCAGTGTTTCAGACTCCATGGTGAGTAGATTTCATGTCTATGCATGGAGCTTGTATGGATGGGTGGACAATTTTTTAAATTAAATAAACATGTTGTGTGTGGGGAACTAATTAACTAATCACTAATTATGTGAATATGATGAATGTGGTTGGAACTTGTGTGGAGTGAGGTTTGTGTGTGGAGCTTGTGTGGGGTGGGGTTTGTGTGGAGCTTGGGTGGGGTGGGGTTTGTGTGAGGTGGGGTTTGTGTGGGTAGGGTTTATGTGGGTGGGGTTTGTGTGGGTGGAGCTTGTGTGGGCGGAGTCCAAAATGGGCGGAGTCCAAAAAATTTCAATTTATCTTGTCTTTTGTAATTCCTGTGAATAAAATGAACCTAAAATATCTTCCCCTTCTAAATCATATATCTTATAAGTCCAAGGTACCGTATCTATTACATAACAATTTTAAAAAGTTCGTTCGTCAATCGTTTAATATAACCTTTTTCAAAAGGAGATTTCCACCTATATATTCTGACGATATCACCAACTTTGAACTTATGTTTTCTGACATTAATCTCTTTTTCATATTTTAATTTTGTAAATGTTTCTGATGGTTTCATATTCGTTGACATGTGAATCATATCATTATACTTATCCACAATATCCTGAATAAAAGATGCCCCTTATTGTGAACCGATTTGTGTGAATTTTTTTTATAGTCTCTCTTTTAAGGTATGATTAAAATGTTCAACAACGGCCATCCCTTCATTAAAGGTACTGTATATTGTAATGCTGTTATTTTTTAGAAAATTTATAAATGTCTTGTTATAAAACTTTCCACCATCATCAGTCCACAATTTTTTAGGTTTTCTCTTACTCTTATTAAATATCTGTTGAAAGGCTAACATAAGAGTATTACCTGTTTTGTTTTTTTAAAGGGACAACCCATGCGTATCTACTCCTCAAATCAGTAACGGTTAAAGCATACTTGTACCCCTTATCATTATTGAGTTCAATCAAATCAGCGGACCAGATATAATCTACTTCCTTGGAATAAACCTTCCTTCTCTGAAACTTTGTGAATATTGGTTTATGTAATTCATCAGCTAATTGCTCTTCAATCTTAATGACATCATTAGAGCCTATAAGTTTTTTGAATTTCCAAGTCCAAGTTTCAATTTAGCACTGATCATCTTCTTCACGATGAACCGATCAACTTTTTCTCTCAAGGGAGGATTTTGTATCAGAGACAAATTATACAACATTTCTCTATCGGCTTCATGCTTTTCTTCCAAAGTTGTGGTATTCCCATAATCAATATCATGTCTCATGAACACTTCATCAACTCTATTGATGGGCTCACTCCATGATTTGGGATTGTCTGCCTCATCTAATCTTTTATCCAAGTTTGTGCCTGGACCACAGAAAGAATACCCTGGTAGATGTAATTCCCCTGGTATTCCAGTAGTTGTAAATTTACTCTCTGATAAAAACTTTTGTATATCTCCTCCGAGTTTGTGTTTGGAGATGAATTGATTTTTTGGTGAACCACACACCGAACATATACCTTTTTCTATAACCCTGTTATTTTTACTTTTAATATATGAAATATTTTTAGTATTAGTTTTCTTTTTACATTTGAGACAATAACTCATTTATTTATGAGAAAAATTCCTGCAGAGTGCAAAAACCATTTTAGTTTCCAACATGCACATTTGAATCTTAATTTTTAAAACATAAAGAATCCTTAGAAATGCCTTCACTCTCTCCTCAATTTATTTAAGAAAAAAATGAAAAACTTGAATTAAAATCAATATCTTGCCGATGACAATAGTCTTATCGAAAATATTGCTTATAGATTGTCAATTCTTTGTTTTCCTCCTCGGTGGGTTGAGTTATTTTCTGTAATACCCCCAATCTTTTTTTCATCTCACTGGTTTCCATGTTTTGATATTTATTCATTCTCGCTCTTTCCTCCCTCTCCTCCCTCTCCTCCCTCTCCTCCTCTCTCTTCTCTCTCTCTCCTTCTCTATCTTCTCCCTCTCCTTCTCTCGATTCTCCCTCTCCTCCTTCTCACTCTTCTCCTTCTCCCTCTCCTTCTATTTATTCTCCCTCTCCTTCTCTCTCTTCTCCTTTTCCTCCTCTTCAACTCCTTCCTCCGCCCTTGCTATCCTTGAATCGCTTACACCCCATACAATATCATACATATATTCATCAGGATTTCTTGTTATTCCTGTATCCAAAATATTTTTTTTTACAACAGGAAACCAATAAAATTTATTTTGAATTTCTAAAAGAGCCTTACGTTTTCTTAACTTTATAATTTTTTCATTATTTAACATTCTAATTAAATCCAAAGTTGTTGGTTTATCAACATCAGCGTAATGCCAATCTTTTATTGAAAATACCTCATTCTTATGTTGTAGAACATATTTATTAAAATACCGAATACCCTTTTCTTGAAGGTATGCTTGGACACAGAAATGATAATTTTCTTGAAGCGTTCTTGCCGTTATTTATGTATTAGAAATATATGTTAGAATAATATTATGACACGAAACACCTCCCTTCTTCCCAGAGTTGAATCATTTTGTATTTCCTTACTTATTATATATAATCCTGTTTTTTTCTGTTTTAATGATATAAACAAGGGCAAAACCATTATTATATTTACCCTTATAAAATTCTTATTTTTGTTGTTTACTAATCGTGCTTCCACAAAACTCATTCTCTATACCAAGTGGATAATATTCTTCCTTATGAGACTGATTTAATTGTTGCAGGTCTTCTAGGTCAATTTTAAATGACCAATTATAACCTTAATCATTTATATTATACCCCCATTGTTCTATTCTCATACAAACGATATGCCCTTCTTTATAAAAATTTATTTTAATTCGAACTGTGAATTCTGTATGACCTGGAGATAAAATCAACACTTCTGTATCTTTGGAATACACGGCCATTTTATTTAAGGATATGTATTGTGATAAATCACTTAATCTCACCAATCCATTCACGTCAGTCGGGCTTGGATAATTTTTTAATTTATAAGCATTTTTCACATTAATATTTTTTATTATACTATATTTATGTCGTTCAGCCTGTTCCTTTGTGTAACAATTTGATAAATCAATATCCAGTTCTTGGGATACACCAAAGATAGAACCATCTTTACCAACATGTCATTTATATAAGATTAAAAATAATGTCATAAAATTTTTAATTTTTGTTGAGTTGAAATAACACATATAGACATAATTGACCACAACACTTGGAATTGATAACACAACATAATTGACCACAACCATGGACACAAATGAAATCTGCGAAAACAATTTCCTAATTGATCTCTCTCTCTCTCACACACACACACACACACGCACACGCACACGCACACGCACACGCACACGCACACGCACACGCACACGCACACGCACACGCACACGCACACGCACACACACACACACAGTGTATAATGTGTTTTATATGCTCGTGTTAAGTAAAAATCCCGACACATTCATCTCGTGTTGGGTATGGAGCGGGCTGGGAGAGGCAGAATTTCATAAGAATATTCTTTGTATGTTTAGGCACGTTTTTTAAATTCATCTGTCATACAAATAACCACATTATGAATTTTTAATTTTTTACAATATTTGACAAGTTGTATATTTGATGTTGTATTCTTTCCAAATTCTTTAAACCACTCATTAATGCTCATTTGTTTATTAGAAAGATATAATCCATTACCTCTTTTAGTAAATTTTACAACTGCTTGTGCGATAGAAGAAAGCATATCTCCAACTAACAATCTCACTTTATCAGGCAGACCTTCAAGCTTTTCAGCAAAATCTACAATTACACCACTTCCACTAATTCGTTTTCCAACTCTTTGTTATGTCTTTCCAATTATTTTTGAGCCCGGAGTTGAGCCTTCCTTTCGTTGGCAGTTTTCACCGCTGTTGAAATACCACCCGTCAATGCTCAAATCGCACTTAAACAAGCAAATAAAGGAATTAGAAATGGGCGAAATCCTCCACTCGTCTCTCTTATTGAATATTTTTTCAACATTGGTTTTGTCATTTTAATTCAAAGTGAGCCAGTATCATTCAAGATTTTAACCTCTTCTCTTGTGAGCAAAACATCAATTCTTACTGCTCCTTTTTTCTGAATTGTATTAATGTTAATCATACAAGGCTTTTGATTTTGAACACAAGATGATAGTTTATGAAGATTGATTTGATTAACATATACCCCAGTTGGTACTTTGCCACTCATTTATTTAACAAAAAATTATGTGAGACTAATCATAACACCATTATCTGTATAAATCTGTAATTCTGTTTCTTCCAAAAGCAAACAATATGTATCTACTTCTTCACTCTCTCCTCTTTCAATGTATAGGGAAGTATCCACTCGATTAGACTTTATAGTTTACTTTTGAGCACTCAGGTCAAACGCATAGATTGTATAGAAACTTTTAAATGCTGTCATATCCAAAATAGGTTCTTTATTTCCATTACTTTCACACACCTTTTGGTAAGACTTGTATGCTTCAGCATAATCATTTTTTACCCAATTAATTTCCAATTTATCTCGTGGATAAAATGTTCCATCTCGAGAAACAGGAAGTTGTTTCACCTTAGCATTATCACTCAATGCATTATTCTTATCAGTAGCACTATTGCCATCTGTTTTTTTTAAAAAATGATCCACAGATATCATGGCTTTACTTCCAGAACACCCAAATTCCACCTGTAAATGGTTTGGTTTATTTTATCATGTTGACATCTTCTTTTGAGGTATGATACACTGAGTGGTTTCTTTGAGTTAAGTCTTCTGTTCAACATCTCTTCTGTTTAAAGATTAGGAGTATATTCATGAATACACCAACTCATTTCATCAATTACAAATTTATTCTGATCACCAAAAGCACGAGAAACTCCAAAAAGTAATCTATTTTCATTATATTTCCTTTGTAGTTGAAATCTAATTTTAAGACCATACAGAACTTTATCATGATCACAAAATCCAAATATACCTTTAATAGGAAATGCCACAGTAAAACTACATACTGCTTTTGTATCATCAGGATACATTCCTTTCCTTTGAGTATATCCAGGGTCTGTGGTTGTTCCCGTTGACATATCAGGAATAAAACCTTCGACAGCATCCTTTCCCATTCCATAACTGAATGTATATAGTGTAAATTCCATCATTTCAGATACAGCAGAGACATAATCAACCGCTTCAACTTCTTGCGTTCCAATGTACAAACGAACACTATCAAACATTTTCCAGAAGAAATCATTTACGAGTGTAGCGTTTGTGTTATTCCCAGCCTTAGTGAATTAAAATTTACACAACAAGAAACTTTCAAATAGATTCAAATAGTTTTGTTGATTATTTATTTCAAAACTTTTTGTACCATTTGCATTTCAGTCTGTTCCAGTTATTGCATTTACCTTGAAGTAATCTTCTTTTTTAGTGGAGTTTGAGATAATAATAGTATCATCCAAATCATAGATACTATCAATTGCTTCCATACTTGTATTTATTTAGGAAAAAAGATGTTAAAACTTTTGAAACCCTGATCCAAGTATTCAAATTATTTTCTGTCGTTCTTTGGGGAACAACTGAGTTTTGCCTTTCTTAATTTCTTTAATTGTTTGTAATTTATGAGATTCCTTCTGGGCATCTTTTATACTCTTTATAGCACCTGCTACATTTCCCACAGCAGAAGCAGCTGAACCAATTAGGTCTTTATGTTTAAGAATAGTTGAACCAATACCCATTAGAGTATCAATTATCCCATTTCCTCTAAATTGATGTCCGACACCCCTTTGTCTCTTAGGTTTATAGTATCCTCTACCAAGATACATACCTTCACCCTTGTTGTATGGGGAAAGGAACATCCCATCCCCTTAATTATTTTATATTTTCTCAACTCGTGTTTCCTCACAATAACCATCGTATTTATTTATTGGAAAACTTCACGTAGGTGAATTCTGATGGATATAAGTTCTCCATTAAAAGAAATCATACGATTATCTTGGTCGGTTATCCTAAAATTTACTCTGTGTATGTTTTTTCCTGACACAGGGAGATAAACCAAATTTTTGGGTTCCATATTGAATTTGTAACCAATTTGGGTTGAGTATGCGCTGAATGAAAATATTGTATTTGTTCCATCATTATAAGTACCATCAATCAAATCACAGTGAATTAATACCGAATTTATTCCTGTGGATATTTGAATGACATTATCACTGTAAAACATACCATTAGTTTCAATCTTTTTTGAGGAGAAACCCAATAACTCTCTAAATGAATTATCTATTGTGAAATCAACCTTGCAGTTATTTTTAAGTTTAATCGTTGATTTTGAGGTATGTTTTTGAATGTCTATAACAATATTTTTTGGTTCATCACCCTGTTCTTTCATAACACGAGCAATTTCCGAAGATATTTGAGAAATCTCATATGCTCCGGGTGAGACTGTTATCGTTTTGTATCCACTTCCCGGATTGTCACTAAACTTGTCATTTTTATCAGTTATATTAAATAAGGTATTATAAGTTTCCATGGACAATAAAGATGCCTCATATTCTTTTGTTGGGTCAAGTTGTAGTGGGTATGGGAATGAAGATGTGTAGTCGCTTGTTGTGAAATTAAAACTCAGGATTGTGCTTCTCATCTTATTTAATATGAGATAAAATGTCTTTACACTGAGATTTATTAATTATTTTCATGTTCAACAACTGGTTTAAAATGGCTGATGCTTCATTAAAACAATTGTTATTTCCAGCCTTCTTACTACCTCGCAACAATAACAGTCTGTTAACTAATTGCGATGGGTCATTTGGAAGAAAACTAATACCTGAACCAGGACACTTAAAGCCCGAATAATGTGTTTCTCCTTCTCATTCTTGCTATGTTTACCAGAAAGACTAACCCTATAATCAACAGAGTTCAGCAGAACAATATATACTCTATCATCAATATTTTTCATATCCAATGGTTTATCAAAATACATTGATTCATTCCTCACAGTTGAAGCTTGTCTACATCTTTTGTGAGAAGAAACATTAATCTGGGGGTTAGTTTCACAGGGGGTTGAGCAGACCTCAAGAACCTTAATTCATCATTAAATATCAATACCTTTTCTTGAACAAGATGAAATATTGCTGGTTGTTCTGTTGGAATGAGTCCTGCTTTGGTTTTTGATTCCACTGAATATTCGTTGTTTTGAAGAGCATTCACAATATAAGCAGGGTGGTGATTAATCTCTTCCACTTGTTGAAATAATCCTTCAACATCATATTCTAATTCCCCTAATTGCTCTAATTCTTCCTCCGTCATTTGATCAAATCTTTTAACATTTGAAGTTTTTTAGGAGTATATTCTAATGTGGGAACTGTGGAAACGTCCACAATTTTTTCTTTGGAAGTTTTTAAAAGTGGTTTAAAAATTTCTCTTGTTTTCTTTCAAATGCTTCTTCACCCGTTAGTTTCTGTCTGCATTTCTTCTTTTATCTTCCTGTTGTTTTACAACTTTTGAAACCAACTCTTGATAAACCTAAATCTTCTTGCTCTTTCTTTCGCATCCATTTATTTATTGGAAAATATCATTTAATATGTCATCTTGTTTCATGACAATATATTTATATTTTTCAGTCGTGTGCTTCATGTAATCTGCAAATTCTTTTTTACTGCATAATGCAGAACAATTGTCTCTCCAAAAATTGTTTATATCTATTGAATTTAACTTGAATTAAATAAAAGTATGAGCATTGTTTCTGATGGAACGACGAGGAAGTTGAAAGGATGATTGACTAAGATAAATACAATTACAAGATGAATGTCTCCCTCTTGTGTAGTAGCTATCCATTACCATTTGGGTTCTCTCATTAACACAATCATCAAAGATAACGAGGTTCTTTGTTGATTTATCCAAATCTTTGGGAGAAGGTATATCATCCGTATTATCACTAAGAATACAAGTTATCGGCTTTGATTTCTTTTTATATATCTGTGTATCACAAAATAGTTGTATTATATCTTCAATGTTATAATCATTTAGGTTTTTTTGAAGTTTAAATAAACCAATTATATCTTCTTTTTGAAGACCAGCATTAAAACATTGTGAGAGTTGTTGATGCTCTGGTTGAAAACTCAACTTTGTGAAAATTATTAAATTATCATAATCTAAAAAGTTGGGAGTTAGGAGCATCTTCAAAAGTAAGCAGGTTTTTCCACATCTGCTTGAACCAACTCTGAGACATGTTTATGAATTTGGAAGATTTTTATGATTGTTAAATTTTATCTTATTTTCCAAATGGGTAAAAAAATCATTCATTTATATATTTGGAAAACAGGTTATTTAATTTATTGTTGGCTTTTTTAGAAACTCTATATTTTATCCTAAGTTCAGGTTTAATTTCAAGATAATCCATTATTTTATTTATGCAATATCTTGTGTTGATATTTCCCTGAAAATCACATCCATGAATAATATATAACAACAATCCTTTGAACATTTCTCGAATACGTTCAGTTTCTTCCCTTGTAAGGAAAGGTGTGTTATCACCCTCATAATTTACATTGATTTCTCTAATCAATCTTGTAAAGTAATTCATTTTTGGTGAAAATTTAAAAGAATTATTTTCATTTTTAAATTTTTTTATCATTAATTAGAAGATAATCACAGAATATACATTGTTTATAGGCTTTTGACTCTGTGTTTAATCCCCGTCTTTCACAGGCAGGACAATTCTCAAATTTGTCATATGGAGAATCAGGGAAGTCAAGCATATTTATAAAGTAAAACTTTACTTCAACTGAAATTCATCTATACTTTCAGTTGCATATTGACTCATATTTAATAATATTACCATCGATATCTATATAGTTTTTTTCATTACCAGATTCAACTACAACATTTTTTATATTAAAGATAATTTTACAATGATCCTTAACTACTATTGAACGAAATGTCATTTCACCTGATATATTAACATCCTTTATTTCATCAGGATTTACATCTTTAGGGTTGTTGAAAAAAATACAAATTTCTCCTTGCATATTACAGATGGTCTTATCTTTTCTTTCTAAAGCTTCATCCATAAGGTTTTTATTTTTAGATACTTTTACTTGTTTCATTGCTTTTTCTAGTTTTGAATATATTACCAGAAGGAGAGGAGAAACTTTTGTGAGAGATACTTTAATTGATGTTCTTCCAGGTATTCTAAAAGCCCTTCCACTGAAGGAAATTGAAGAACTCATCTTATCCACCATAACTGTTTTTATCGAATAGTTGTTATATTTATCTTTGTTCAATTTTACATCCTTGACATATTTCTCAGTATCTTTTACAAATGAAGAGATTGATTGAAACTTGTCTTTTGTGTCTTGAAACATTGTATTTATTAAGTGAAAAAGTTGGAGGATAAAATGGTTTTAAGCACAGATTCACCTGTAAATTAAACGAAATTTTCATCAAGAAAATTTTAGTTTAAGCAAAGTTTTATTATATAAATATGTTGAATACAATGTACTGCGATGTTTGTAATCACGAATATAAATATTATAAAAAAACACCTTCAAACCAACAAACATACATTTAATCTATTTCATCAAATATCTCCTCTTGAGTTGAAAAGAAAACATTGTGATATCTGCTCAAAGGATGTTTTGAAGAGTAGTTATAATAGACATCTTCAATCACAAAAACACAAGAAAAACGAGTGTATAGTAAAGGGAGACTATTATATTGAAAACACTGATGAGTCATTTAAAGGGCATATAAAAATAAGGATTTTTCAATTTGTAGAACCCGGTCCATCATCAATAGCTGAATCAATTGAAATAGTGAAACCTGATGTTGAAAAAGTTATTAAAAAGACATTAAAAGAAATGAAAACTTTAAAGTTTTATATGGGAGTGAAAATGAATATGAAAAGAAAAGATGAAGAACAAACTCCTTATATGAGAACAGATCTTCATTTTATAACATCAATTCAAGATTTTTTTGAATAGTGGGGTTTATGAAGAACTATCAAGACAAGAGGAGGATGTTGATAATACAGTGGTAGGAAGTGGATTTAATATTTAAAAAAGTCTTTTTAGATACACACATTCTAAAATCAAACCCTCTTAAAGCTTCTTCTTATAATGAATTACCAAAAGAAATAAAACGAAAGAAGGCAGTTCTGAATATTAAGAACAATGATAATAAATGATTTCTCTGGTCTGTTCTTGCTCACTTGCATCCACCAAATTGTAAAACAATATATGAAATATGAGAATACCTTGGACATTAAAGATTTTAAATTCCCAATGCCACTAACAGATATTCCTAAATTTGAGAAAAAGAAAAATCTTTCCATTAATGTATATGGATTAACAGATAGAAACAAAGTTCAAATATTAAAAATTTCAAACAACTATAAAAATGAAGAAACACAAATTGATCTTTTATATTTTAGTGTTGGAAAGAATTCACATTACACATACATCAATAATTTATCAAGATTAATCTCTTCTCAGGTATTCAGAACAGCAAACAAAATATATCCTTGTAAGCGATGTCTTAATTCATTTCATACAAAAGAACAATTAGAACAACATTCAAAATATTGTTGTAATAATAAATCAGCTGTAATTACAATGCCTAAACCTGGTGAAAAGATTTCTTTTGAAGATTAATTTAAATCTATCATGCACCCATTTGTGATATACGCTGATTTTGAATGTATCCTTAAAAAGATAAATACTGCTTCTCCTAATCCAAAAGAATCACACACAAATAAATATCAAAAACATATTCCTTGTGGTTTCTGTTATTATATCAAATCATCTGTTGGAGAAAAGTATAATAAACTTGAACATTATAGTGGAAAAAAAGCTTCACAAGAGTTTGTAAAATGATTAGAAAAGGATTGTGTAAGACTAACTAAATTAATAAAAGAAACAAATGAACCGATGAAATTAACCGAAGAAGAAAAATTAGAATTCAGAAAGAACAATATCTGTCATATTTGTGAGGTGGAAATTGAGGAGTCTAAAGTTAGGGATCATTGCCATCTTCCTGGTAAATATAGAGGTCCCGCTCATTCCTGTTGTAATCTTAATTATAAATTTCCTTCTTTTATTCCAGTCTTTCTTCACAACAGCACAAACTATGATACACATCTATTTATAAATGAACTTTCAAAAACACCAGGGAATATTTCTGCCACAACAAACACAAGTCAAAAGTATATTTCATTTAAAAAATGATATTCACAAAACCTTTAACTCGTATTAGGTTTCTAGATTCTTGCAAGTTTATGGGAACACCACTCGCTGACCGAGCATCAAATCTAAGCTCCACGGGCTCTTTTCCAAATCTTAATTCATTCTTTCCAAAAGAGGAAATTCTCACTAAAGAGGAAATTCAGATTAAAGAGAGAATTCAAAGTAAAGAGGAAATTCTAATTAATGAGGAAATTAATGAAGAAATTCTAACTGAAGACGAAATTCTAATTATAAAGAAAAGTCAAACAATGAATGAAATTCTAACTAAAGAGGAAATTCTGATTAAAGATGAAATTCTGATTAAAGGGGGAATTCTAACTAGAGAGGAAATTCAAACAAAAAAATGAAATTCAAAGTAAAGAGAAAATTCTTACAAGTAAGGGAATTTATCCTTATGATTATATGGATTCATTTATGAGATTTGAAGAAACATGACTTCATTCAAAAGAAAGTTTCTATAATAACCTTTATGAAAAAGAGATAAGTGATAAGGAATATAAACACACCCAAGATATTTGGAAAATATTTAAGATAAAGAACCTTGGAGAATATCATGATTTGTATGTAAAAACAGATGTTTTATTGTTAGCTGATGTGTTTGAAGCGTTAAGATCACTCTGTCATAATAAAAATTGTTATGGATGAGATCCTGCCCACTATTTCACAGCTCCTGGTTTATCTTGGAGTGAAATGTTGAAAATGACAAAACAAGATATAGATTTCTTCAGTGATGCAGATATGCTTTTGATGATTGAGAAGTCTAAGAGAGGTGGAATATCACAAGTATGTTCAAAAAGATATGCTAAAGCAAATAATAAATATCTTCCAAATTATGATAGTGAAAAAGATAGTAATTATTTGATGTATTTTGATGCTAATAATTTGTATGGATGGGCAATGTCTCAATCTCTGCCTTATGGTAAATTCGAGTGGGTGGAAGAAAAGGATTATGAAAAGGCTTTGATGAATATTGTTATTTCTTCTCAAGAGGAATTGAATGAGGAAGAAGAAGGTTATTATTTTGAAGTTGATTTGAGGTACCCGAGTGATCTTCATAATAAGCATAAAGACCTTCCTTTTGCATGCGAGAAAGAAACCCCAAAGAAAGAATGGTTAAGTGATTATCATAAAAGTTTTAATACTGAAGGCAAATCAACAGAAAAGTTATTAACAACATTCCATGATAAAGAGGGATATGTTTTGCATCAGAGAAGCTTGAAACAGTTTTTGAGAGAAGGATTGAGAGTAGCTAAAATTCATAGAGTTTTAAAATTTAAACAAAGTCCTTGGATGAAAAAGTATATTAAATTCAATACAGATATGAGAACAAATACAAAAGTAAAATTTGAAGGGGAATTCTATAAATTGATGAATAATGCTGTCTTTGGAAAGACAATGGAGAATGTTAGAAACAGGCAAAACATTAGATTTGCAACAACTTGGAAAGAAGCTTCTGGATTGATAAATAAACCAAGTTTTAAGAGAGAAGAGGTTTTTTCAGAGAACTTTTCTGCTATTCTTATGGAAAAGGAAAGTATTGTAATGGATAAACCAATTTATATTGGAACAGCAGCTCTTCATTTATCAAAGATATTGATGTAGGATTATTTGTATAATGGCTTAAAGAAAGAGTATGGTGAAAATGTTTCATTGTTGTATATGGACACTGATAGTTTTATCCTACATATAAAAAAACTGATGATGTTTATAAAGATATGAAGAAAAATATTGCAGTATATGATACAAGTAATTTTAGTATGAAGAGTGAGTTATTTTCAAAAAAGAATGAAAAGGTTATTGGTAAGTTTAAGGATGAGTTGGGTGGAAAAGTAATGAGTGAGTTTATTGGATTGAGAGCAAAGGCATATGCTTATAAGTATGGTGATCAGATTGATAAGAGGTTAAAGGGAATAAAGAAATATGTAATAAAGAAATCAATAACTTTTAGAAATTATTATAATTGTTTGATGAATAAGAAAGAAGAAAATCGGAAAATGAATACAATAAGAAGTTATAAACATAAGATATTTAGTGAAGAAGTAAAAAAAAAAAGGCATGAGGAGTCTTTGATGATAAGAGATTTATTTTAGATAATGGAATAGATTGTGTTCCATATGGATATTGTATGATAGAGTGTATAGAATGGATTGTGTTTTAACGATGGGAAGATGGGTTTGGGTTTTTAAGGGCTACCGCCATGTTTTTTCACAATATATAAATGGTCAAATCAAGTATTAATCAAACTAAAGAGTGGAGAAAATCTCAGTATTGGTATATACAGTAAATGGAAAACATAATGAACGTGAAAAATATCAAATAAGTCTTATTGAAAAAATAACTAAAACAAAGGTAAATAAAACAAATAAGCAAATCAATTTAAAAACTAGTAAGTTAGAGGATGTAAAAAAAAAAAAATCCTTGAATGGTCTGAAAACTTTAATGGTTATCAATTGAACAATGAAAAAACAATTTACTATAATCTCAAAATGATATGTGGCTCAGGAGGTGGTCAAACAAGAGCATTAAGAGAAGTTTATCATTTCGTAATGGCACAAAAGGGGTATCTTAAAAAATATAAAGATTCAAATGTTTTATTTTTAAATATTTTAGATGGGGATTGTTGTGCAAAGAAAATTAAACTATTGAAGGAATTTGAGAATGAACAAATCTTTATAGGTTCAATGGGTGAGCTGAACAATATGAATCGGTTATTTGAAAAGAGTGTCCCGAGGTTAAAAGGGGAGACAAATAAATATACCTTGGGATAAAAAGGGGTTCACTTTTTAGGGAAAAAAAAATGAATCGCTGAAAATCCTCCATTCACTTTCATGGGGAAAAGTGAGCCAGAATCAGTATATTCACCTTACTTATGTTCACCTTTTGGTCCATGTTGACCTTAATAATAATTGGCTGGTTGAATTCAGTGATGTGAAATATAAATCCTCTTCAAATTTCAAGTCAATCGGATGAAAATTGAGGATTTTAGAATTCCACCTTAGTTATTGACCTTGGGCCTTTGTTGACGTTTTTGGTCGATGTTGACCTCAAAAAATAATTTGCTGGTTTAATTCAGTAAGCTGATCTGCAAATCCTCTTCAAATTTCAAGTCAATGGGTTGAAAATTGAGGATTTTCGAAATACCATCTTGGTTATTGACCTTGGGCATATGTTGACCTCAAATATTATTACTGGTTGAATTCAGTGACCTGATATGCAAATCCTCTTCAAATTTCAAGTCAATGGGTTGAAAGGTGAGGATTTTATAAATACCACCTTAGTTATTGACCTTAGGTCTTTGTTGACCTTTTGGTCGATGTTGACATTATAAGTAATTGGCTGGTTGAAGTCAGTGAGGGCCCTGTCACACCCTAACGTTTTAGCCAGTGTATGGCAACGTATCAAAATGTATGTAAAACGCTGGCATACGCTGAACTATTGATGTTTTTTTTTCAGTTTTGGGTGTATTCATAATGAGTTGGACGTATGCATAACGTATTAGTAATGTACACAGAACGTTTCGATAACTTATAGATAACTTATACCAACTAATGCTTAGCATGTTGTCGGCGTTCACAACGTATGCCCAACGATAGTATAACGTATGCATAGGGTGCGGCAGCATATTGCCGATGATCACGTGGCGTAGCCTATTAATAGGCTTCCGCTCTACGATTTATATCATAACCACACTAGAAATCGAAGTGTCAACATCACCGTCATGCCGAAGAAAAAAAAAAAAAAAAATAAAAAAAAACCATGGAGTCTGGAACACTGACGGGTTCCTCCTGTGAAGCCCATTTTTATATACCAATTCCCCTAAACGCTGCCAATACGCCATTATACGGTAAGCTGTAAGTTAGAAACATGTTCAGTAAGTTCTGTCGTCGTCCGGAAGACGTCAAATACATCTACATATGTCAATATGCGTTGGAGATACGTTACACATACGTTCAAAGCACATTACTCATCGGTTAGAAATAAGTTTCGGGTACGTTAAGCATTACCTCAATGTGTTTCGACTTATGAGTAACTTACAAGTAACGTGCGTTGACGATCGCATAACGTGCCTACAACTTATGGCCAGTGTATGCGGAACGTGTGAGTCATACGCTGGCATATTATGTCGACAAATTTTGAGCATGCTTAAAAATTGTCAATGAGCTCGGCGTACTACAACGTATTCCAGCGTGCTCTTAACATATACAAAACTTACCCATAACGTATTCGACGTGTGCCAGCGTTTCAGACAAATTTTTCATATGTCGGCATACTCTGGCTAAATCGTCAAGGTGTGACAGGGCCTTGATCTGAAATATAAATCCTCTTCAAATTTCAAGTCAATCGGATGAAATTTGAGGATTTTAGAAGTACCACCTTAGTTATGGACCTTTGGCCTATGTTGACCTTTTGGTCAATGTTGGCCTCAAAAATAATTGGTTAGTTGAATTCATTGATGTGAAATATAAATCCTCTTCAAATTTCAAGTCAATCGGATGAAAGTTGACAATTTTAGAAATTCGGCCTATGTTGAGTTTTTGGTCGATGTTGACCTCAAAAATAATTGGTTGGTTGAATTCAGTGACCTAAAAAAAAATCCTTTGGTTTTTTTTCTCTCGGTTTTACTGAGAGAGACATAATCCGCGGCGATGCTCACCATAACAGTCAGGAGGTGCACGCATGCACACACACACACACACACACACACACACACACACACACACACACACACACACACACACACACACACACACACACACACACACACACACACACACACACACACACACACACACACAACCTACCTTCGGACCCCACTATTCTTGGATTCGCTATTTGCGGACCCTGTGTATTCACGGCTTGTAAAGTCTGACCTGCTTCGACATTTGCGCTTTGCGTATTCATAGGTTTATAATATTTTTTTTAACTTTGGGACTGGTCTCCTACATACACCTGAGAAATTGGAAATTGGCCAACATCACAGCATTACATAAAAAGATGCAAAAACGGATCCCCTTAACTGCAGCTCAATTAGCTTTCTTCCAATCATCAGCAAGTTCACGGAATCCATCATCGCAGTTGAGATAAAATGATTCCTTTTCTCCAACAGCTTCATCCACAGCTTCATCTCAGATCATAAATTCGGATTCAGACCTGGTCAGTCTACCTGGGACATTCTGCTTCGACTCTCCCAACAATGATGGAGGCCCTCAATATCAGACATGAGATCAGGACCATCTCTGGACATATCTCAAGCTTTTGATACAGTCTGGCATCCTGCCTTGCTCTCCAAACTGTCTGCCTATGGAATCCAAGGCCAACTCTGCCCCCATATTATTCCTAATCATCAAAGATCTCACTGACTCTCTGGAAAATACCCTTTATCGCTTTGTTGATGACTCCACTCTCTGCCGTGACATCTCTCATCCTTCTGACAGACAGGAGCAGCCTTTTCCCTCTCCTCAGACCTTGACAAAATCACAAACTGGTCAAATACAATTTTCCTGATGTTTCCATATTGTCCACCCTCTGTGTTTACCCTTACCCCTCATCGTTACCTGCATCCCTTGTTTGTCTGTCTCTTGACTACTTTCTTCCTCTGCTCTGCTGTTATTGATTCCCCTTTATTCTGCTGTTCCCTTTGTTATCTTGTCTCCTGATTTGTTCTGTGTAATTGCTCTTCCACAAGTCCAGACCATGTAAAGCCTAGATCATTCAATATCCTGCTCACGGACAGACAGATCAACAGGGGTGAATGCAGAACCTCAATCCACCTTCGGTGTTGGAGGAAATGATCATCTCTTTGGGCTTCACTCCAGCCTGTGTGATGTATAATAACCAACCGGTTCACACAGATATCTCCTATATTCATCACCCATCCCTCTCATGTTAAAAATTCAATTCCATATTGCCAGTTTTTAAGGCTCTGCCATCTCTGTATTGACGATTTGAATTTTATAATCAAACGATAATGAAATGCATCCGTTCATCACCGATCGCGTCCATCTCAATGTAATAACAGAAAATGCTCTTCACCTTGAATGCCCAATCGACAGGCAATATCCTCTTCAAAGAACAAAACATGACAATGACGAACAAATTCCACTCACCTGTCTTTGATTTATCATCCCGACAGTCTTGCAGTTGGAAGACTTACACAGAGAAATTTTAAAATCCTACATGAGGACACAAACTGCTCCAATGTACTCTGAATCATCTCCTCTTTTTTCATTCAAACGTGACAGAACTTGGCGAAATCTTATGGTCAAAGGCACTTTAGCTTCCAATCTCCCACCAGGAACGTTCAAATGTATGCACAGTCTTTGCCAATACCTGTGACTATCAATCCTATTACATCAATTTCAGGACCGAATCACAGCATCAACAACAAGGATCATTACCTCCACCACCGAAGGTGGATGGAGGTTGTCTTTTCACCCTTTGTCTGTTTATCTGTTGGCTGCTCTTAGAGCACCCTTATTCTGGATATTTCCATCTGTCTGTCTGTCTGTCCGCAAAACTTTGGTTAAGCCAAGGGGCTAAAGCACTCAACCGATTCCAATGAAATTTGGTAGGTAGGACCAATATTTCTGGGAATCGTGTGCTTTCGAATATGGGACCCCGGGCCCCAGCAACGGCATAGCAACGGCCCTTTAAAGCGGTGAAAAAATCGAAAAAAAAATCGAAAAATCGAAGCTTACAGTTCTGTGTGCAATCTATCTAGCTCCCTTCATGCCAATGTGCAGCCCTAACAAAAAATATTTGTAGGAGGAGATAGGTTTTGGGCGAGTACATGTTGAACATTTCAGAAATGGTTAATTGCGAATATCTCTAAGAGAAAGAGTCTGATTTTGATGAAATTTGGGTGAAATGTGTACAATGTGGCATGTACACAAAAATGAATGGTTGCTATGCACACCTCCGTTGCTTAGGCCTAAGTCACATTTGCTCTACGGCGAGGATACGGCGGCCGTACACTTTCTGAATTGGCAGAAACGTGCGGCGGCCGCAGAGTTTCTGAGGTGGCCTCAGGGTGGCCCTACGCTGTTTGGCTATATTTTACAGGCAGTAGGGTCGCCGTGGAATTATAACGCAGAGTTATAACTTTTTTCATTCCTCCGTTCGCCGTAGCAATTCGACAAGCCGAAACAAAAGAACTGGCAAAAAAAAGAAAAAAAAAAAGAACCTACTCGTTACCGTCCGTCTGGCCACACGTTCGCCTTAGGCCCCCCTGCGGTCCCCCTGCGGTCGCCTTGCGTCCGCCTTGAAAATTCTATGGCCGCCGCAGGAACGCCCTAAGGTCACCGTGCGACATCAAATCAAAGACCGTACGGCAACCCCACGTTTTCGGTCTCCACAATTTATAAATACGCCGTGCGACTACCCGAAAAATAAAAACATATGTGACTGCTACATTGTGTGACCGTGGAAATACTGCGGCCGCCCTATAATTGCTAGTGGCCATAGATTTTGTAGACCCCACGGCCACCGTGGAAAATGTGACTAAGGCCTGAGCAACAGCTAAAATACTTTATCGTACATCGTACACTTATTGTGGATTGTACAAAAAAATTAATACCTCCGAAACTGGACCTCCGAGGTACCTGCTTTTTTGTGCCCAAGGAGAATGCCTTACAGCATCATAGAAAAAAAAAACTTTAGCGAATAGATAAATGGAATTACTAGGGCTGCCATTTGTTAGAGTCTCTGGAAACATGCCTGAAATTTCACAAGGCGGGTTTCTGGGCGCAAACTAAGAGGGCTGTGATAATCATATTTATTGTGCTAAATTGATTGATAGCATGTACATGAATATCGGCTTGTCGCGTCGGCCAGCTTTCCATCTAGAGCGAGCAGCCATGTTGCATACCGGCTTGTCTGTTTCTTTGTGAGCAGGATCTCAAAAAATTGTGGGCTGATTGCAACTAAATTTGGTGGACAGGTTGGTTTTGTAACAAGGACAAAATTTCTTAGATTGTGGTGAATATCCGGATCCAGATACTACAATTGTTCAAACGATTCTTCAACATTGAGAGATAGGGCCAAAAACAACAAATAGCATTAGATCTCAAAAAAGTATGGACGGATTCGGACAAAACTCAGTGGACAGATTGAGTGACAAGAACAAGCCGATTAGATTTTGTTGAAGATCTGGATCCAGATCCGGCGTATCAGTGATATACAAAACATAAACTGGTCAGCCTAGCAGAGAGAACTATGCGCTTCACTAGGTACCATTCTCATTTTATTTATTTATTTATTTTTACAGTGATCGGCTCACCAAGAGTGACATGATCAGTCCTCATTGTGCAGCAATTGCACTCCATCCATTCCAAATAGTCCACACTCAGCGCTAGCGCTTCACCATGTTGCCTTGATATAACAGATCACGTCAGTCAGTGAAACTGAACATTAATTTATCCAAATGTAGGCTAGTGCATTTGGTATTTGTCCATTTCACCATTTTTGACCTGGATAATGGTCTTCATCCATTAGAGGAGCTTGCTGCTGTACCCCTGAAGCAACTCTTACATCATTGTAACATTGTGCCAGCATTCTTACTATGGTGTCTCAATGATAGAACATAAGCCTTTAAGGTGCCCTCGCCCTCCACCCCCTTCCACATTTTGGGTTACCTATTTTAATGTACCTCTAACTAATGCCGAGAAGAATCACTGCAGATCTCTCATTGCTGAAACCTCGCAGCTAGGCACCGAGAGTGTTAATTCAAACAAATAATTTGGAAGCCCTTTCAGGATGTTCATACTGTATATTACATCTACAAAAATATCTCGATTACACTCTCAGGTGGTAGATGAGTAAAAAGATAAAGATAGACAGACACTTCAACATTCAAATAGTGCAACAAGACTACTGTCATTTTCTTTTAGTTCTCCACAAGATCGAGGCTCATAGAAGAGTAAGGTGTTTGAGGGTATATGAACTGACACAGTGAGAGCAGTGGGGCCACTGTTGGCCACAATAAGCAAGGGAATGAATGAACTGGAAAAGAAAGAGTGGAGGGGAGGAAATACTGCAACCTGCATATGTAAGAGGGTTAGGTTGGGAAGGGATGATGTGGTTAATTAATATTATGGGTAAGGATCTGAGATTACATGAGATGGTGGTGGAGTGCCTGTTTGAAGGCCTAGAGAGAAGAGTAGATTAGACAGCCTCTGAAAGGTGGAAAAAAATAAAATTAAACCTACATTTGGCAAACAGAGTACACTCCATAATGCCCCGCCCTCTTTTCTAGTTCCATTACAGCCGAGTTGAAGCTTAATTCCTGGCCTGGCTACAAGCTGTCATAAAGGGGTTTTGTAGGCATCACACCAATGAGCACATTATCCTTTGGAAGTGCAAGCTTTCTCATTCTGTCAGCTTTATTGCCTACAAATATTCACTTGTAAATGTTAAATACCTGACAATACCTTTTGAAAAGTGTAAGTAAAAGGGTAAGTCAATCAGCTGAAAGAAGGAGTTGTTGAACAGGACCCTCACTAGTCATGGTGTTCCAACATCCTGGACTACTTCTAAATTCCTGCCATCCTTGATGGCACTTTGATATCACCACATGACGGAGATTTTGACATATTCAAGGTATTTTCTCAGCTCAGAAGACATTTATGACTGATCGTGGGTACCCTGATGTTATTAAGAAAAGCATGGGAATAGCAACAACCATTTATGAGAATTCTTATTCAGTACTACAAATGGGAACTCAAAAGATTCGAACTAGCTTTCGTCTCAAAATTCTCCGCCTTATGAACTTGCGCCCTCTAATGGACTTGTGAAGGTAATCTCCGTCTGGATAGAAAGAGAATGCTCAATGTTATTGATTAAATAAAAGAAAACCTATTGTTTGATGGAGAATAATTGTGTCTCCTAAATATTAACTTGTTTTTACTGTTGAGTGCCAGCCTCTCACTCTCATATTTGCTGGCAATCCTTTCCATAGAGTCTTAACAGAAGCTATATCAAATCAACTGTACTGCCTTCACCTAACTCGGTTTATGTCGCCTCAAAGCATTCCAGTAAATTTATTAATGATTTCGCATGAATGAACTCAAGCTGTCTGTCCCTGAACTTATTAGTCCACTACCAGCTTCACCGGAGAGGACTATAGGTTTGTTCTCCATCTGTCCGAGCCGTCCATCCATCCATCCGTCCTACCTGTGTTTTTCAGACTTCTTTTCCAAAACCCTTTGACATATTCGACTGAAACTTGGTACCTGGCTTTATTATGATAAGTTACAGAACAAGTTCGAGTTTCAGGGCCTTCCATCAATTTTTCAGAGTTGTGCCCTTTTTGGACTTAGAAAATATCACATCTGAAGGGGACATGTATTGCAAAGCGATTCTCGCTCTTGTTAAGTCTGCCTCACTTAGCCATAATATGATAGTTTTGAACACCTTCCCCACTATCAAAATGAAACCATTGTCCACTAAATTCATCGAACCTTTCATTGTATTTGCTGCCTTCTATGTTTACTCTCATTGAAATTGAGTGATCAGTATAGGTCTTCTTCTTTCATGTGCAGCAGCATCATTTTCCAGACAAGGAATTTGCAATTTGTTCATGGTGTCAGCGATAACTCATTCACTCTTCTTAAAAGACACCATGGGATATTTAACGTCAACCAAATAATGCTGGCAGACTCAACGCCCAGTTTAATGTCAATTCAATGGATGGCACACACATGTAATCAGACTCAGTGGCATCCACTTGAAGGTTGGCAGATCGAATTCTGGACATGTCAAAACAAAGATATGAAAAACGGTACGTGCTACTTCCTTGGTTGATACTCAGCATTTAAAAAGAAGATAGACCATGGACAAACAACCATAGGTTGACAACCACTACACAGGGTAGATGGGATTAATGGCCTCCTTATGCGTTGAAGTTCCTATTGTAAGTGAACTCACATTAAACCATAACAGCACTCAATAGAGTGCATATACCTCCACCAGGTTGAACAGTTTATGCTTTGTATCCCACTGATAGGCTGGATCTGCATCCAGACCTTAAACAAAATCGAATTGGCTTGTTATTGTCACCTACTCAACACATCCACCAAGTTTTGTCAAAATCCATCCAGAACATTTTGAAATATCATGCAAAATATCGTTTTGGCCCCATCTCTTAATGGTGAAGAATCATTTTTAAAATCTTTTTAATTCTCAGATCCAGATGTTTACCAAAATACAAACAATGGTCCTTGTAATACACCCATCCTGTCAACCAAGTTTCGTCCGAATCTGTCTGCAATATTCTGAGATATTGTGCTATATATCATTTTTGGACCTATCCCTCAATTGTGAAGAATTACTTTTAATATTCCAGCATCCGGATCAGGATCTTCACCAACATCTAATCATTTTGTTGTCATACAACCAACCTTTCCAACAAATTTTGTCCAAATCCGTTCATAACCTCTTGAGATATCCTACTTACAGACACACGGGCAGACATGGGAGAACACATAACCTCCGTCCACCTTCAGTGGTGGAGGTAATTTTAAAATCCACATATCTGGATCCAGATGTTCACCAAAATCTAATCAATTAGTCCTTGTCACATACCAAAACCTGTCCACCAAGTTTCATCTGAATCTGTCCAACGTTTTTGAGATATTGTGCTTTACATTGTTTTTGACCTCATCTCTAAATTGTGAAGAATCACTTTCAAATTCTAATATCCAGATCCGGATCTTCATGACATCTAAGCAATTTGTACTTGTCACATACCCAACTTCTCCACCAATTTTGTTTCCAAATCTGTGCATAACCTTTTGAGATATCCAGCTCACAGACAGACAAACAGGGGTGAAAACATAACCTCCATCCACCTGGGGTGGTGGAGGTAATTAAATGGATGGATCACCGTGCATGCAAAACATCAGGGTGACAGTTAGTTCAGCCGAGCTTCAAACTCAAGGTACACAGCTTGGAGGTGAGTGTGCATACCTCTAGGCTATCCTACAAGCCATATCAATAAGTCTATAATCTGATATAAAAAGTTAATGAATAACGTCGACACATGTTTGTTCTCAGTTTATAATCTATCATTATTTTTAGCAGTGTGTATTTGTTTGTCCCCCTTCATAAGGATGATTTGAGTAGAGTTTTAAAGGCCAATATTTTAACATGACTGTGTGGGCATGACGGTCTATTTTTGAGGACAAAAAAAAACTTGAAAAATATTTTCCATAAAAGAGTAATTACATCTCTTCTATTGGCATTGTAGATGGTGACTTGCAAAAGTATGCCTCAAGGGCAGTGTACAGAAGAAATTTTTATAAAATGACAATAAATACAAGGCGCAGGGAGATGAAAGTTGCTGCAAATGATGTGCAACGTGCACAGAGTAAAACGAGTGTTCATTTAAATCTGTAGAATGTCTAATAAATAAAGAAGATAGAAGCACATCTGACGGTAGGTCGAGGTTTCAGACATTGGCAGGCTCACGAGGCTGTACCGTCGAAACAAAGCGTCCCAGAAGATAAAGAAAATAGGATCACATTTGTACATGTAGTGTTTTAAAATAATGCTTTTTCTTGCTATGAAACATCATATCTTTCAGTCTCCTTAAAATAACTCCAACCCATCATTTTTGATGGGCTTTTATACAAGTGTAGTATAGATTTCACTGACTTTTTACAACAATTTTAACCTGTGTTGAGATCAATTGAAATGACATTTGAAGATTAACTGTCATACTTTTGCCCTGCTGTGCGTGACTTTTTCATTTTGGCACAAAACAGATGTCTGGATGAAAACAACTTAACTTAGAACTGCATCCTGGTGAGCTGTCCAAAAGTGCATTTTTTCAGCCATTCATAACAAACACGCAATGAAGGAATGAAGAATGTAAATGTTTAAAATGAAACTTTTGGGACACGGAAAGATCTCGACAGGGCATTACCACGGACCATCACTCTAAATTGGCAGTGTCCAATGGTTACCTGGATTTACACAAGTTCTCATTCACACCATTGCTGAAAAGCACTGGTTCTGCATTTAATAGCCGCAAGAGTAACACAAAAGTGACCAATATGAAAGTTGTGCTTTGAAGCCAGAGGACACCATGAATGTAAGAATGCTGAAATATGCATCGCTCTTTGTTGACAAAGGGATGTAAATTTACTTGCCATACTAGTGTTAACTTTCCAAAAAAACCTTCCCAATTGGAAGAAACATTCTTTCAATTATGATGAACAAAATAGAAGACGATAACGAAGAAACGCAATGTTTTTGTCTTTAGAGAAGAACAGGGGAAATGCATAGGCATTAGAAGTTTAAGATATTCTCTATTATAATTATCGAACACATGCCATACATCATCATGTGTACACAAAGCAGTGGTTTAATCTAAACACACAATGTTATAAACGTTGTTGGTTGTTTCTCGAAATGAATAATGGTTGTACATCATAAAGAACTAGTGAGTTCATAAAACACCACACTGTGCAGTTTTGAGAAACGAAGACAGGGGCAGGGTCTGCGAATGGCAAATTTGATTGGTCGTGGTGATGTAAATGCCGTATTATTATGTTCAGGTACTGTTAAACGGAAGAGTTTTGAAAGTGATAAAAATGTGATTTCTGTTCTGAAGTGTTCAACTATATAACTCAATTGAAATAATAGAAAGGTTTTAAATGTTGTCGAAAAAACTCAAAATTCGGAAGTTTACCGGCATTGATGTAGTGTCTTTTACACCACCTTATTTAACAAGTAAAATTAGTTATTTGTGCCTGTGGTTTGTGTCCTTTATAACATCCTTAAAAAGCAGTAAGTTTCCTGTTTGGAATGATTTTCTATTTTGCTTGACTGCCAGGCAGGCAGACAGAGTAAAAAAAAAAAATTAAAAAAAAACTCTCTCCTCTGCGCACACGCCATCAGGACGAATTCAGAGCCAAAGTACTGTAAAACGGACGGCTTGTTTTCCGATTCCTGGCCCAATTTCTGTCCAAAATAAACATTCAATTGAAATTAAGTTGTTCCTCCATCATAAACTGACGTTTGTAGACAGACAGACAGACAGTGAACCATTTGCTTTACCCCACTTTTTGCTTCATGTGTGTGGAGTCATGATGGCTGATCACGTCATGTATGAACAATGGGGGTGTGAAATTTGTTTCTAGTTTTAGGAGCTGTCCGCCACAGCAACCACACTCTGAGATGAGCAAGTAATGTCTTGACACATAGTGTCAAGGAATATCTGAGAAGACCAGACCACTTACATCCCAGCAGTTTACACAATAATTTGTAATTTGCTCAGGGTGCCAGCGATAACTTGCCTGATCTTCATCGAAAGACATCGTGGAGTATTTTATGTCAACCACCTAATGCTGGCGAGCCTGAAAGAATACACCCACCAGAAGAATGGCGCATATAGAGATGTAGGTTCTTGTCTGCAGAGCACGAATCCAACAGTTTATAATCAGGTTGGAAATCAAACACAGACCAAAGTGCAACTCAGACGCAACTGCACAACAAAACAGGATTCACCAAACAAATAGCAGGTCAGGTAAGGTATGGGAGCATGTGCACTGCATCCACTTTCTGCCGGTGCTCCAGGTTCCTCCGTTTGGCCATCCCCCAGGCAGATGCCTGGCCCATCCCCATCTCCTTGAGATGCCGATCAACCTGCTGCAACCATGAGGCACGTGGTTGACCCATTGGCCTCCTTCACTCACGAGACTCCCTCGCTGAGATAATCTGGTGAGCAGGATCAACGTCAGGAAAACGAGCCACATGTCCATACAGCTGCAGCTGATGCTCATGGACCATGCAGGTAACAAATCTCATTCGAGTCTCTCTCAGCAACCGCTCATTGGACACAAAGTCTGGCCAGTGATAGCCAAGGATTCTCTGAAGAGACCTGGTACCAAAGGAGTTAAGTCTCTGTCTCAGATCCCTGGTCAGAGCCAAAGTCTCACATCCATAGAGCAGGACTGGAAGCATCAAGGACCTGAAGACTCAGACTTTCATCCTCCTGCACAGGTACTGACAGCGCCACACCCCATGATCCAGTGAATGCATGACTCCCCAGGCACAACCCAGAGGTCTGTTGACCTCTGGCTCACAGCCAGTAGAGACATGAATCATTTGGTACACAATGTCAAAATGTGTTTATTTAGCTGCACAACTTATGACTTTTAGTCTTCATTATGAGCTTGTGGTCTATTATAATCTAATACTTATCCCAATATGTATCTCTGGAGCAACATTAGGTTGTTGATTCTAGGGTCTCCACAAACTCCTTCCACCTCAAATATTTAATCCCTGCTGCATTTCCTTCCTCTCACTGCAATAGTCCAATGTACTGTATTTCACAACCTGCTGCTCCCTGCTGGCAATGCAAAAGACATGCTCGTATATGTTTTATTGGTAGAAGATTGTTGTAGTGTCGTTTCCAAAACATGGTTCTGGTCGCATCATTTGTTTGTGATTTATTTTTGAGGTTCAGAAGCAGTGGCCCAATAATTTAGGACAAACGTTTTGTCGGATGCCAATCACAACAGCCTTCCCTTTGAAAAGAAACCCTGGCATATTTCACATCCACCAGCAACCGTACCTGAACACGCAGAAAATGTGTCCCCATCTTGATGTGCCAGATGGTTCACCTGCCTTCATTTCAGGCATCGCTCTCATGCACCTTTTGTGCTTCATGCGGATGCTTAGTGCTGCTTTGGGCCAGAAGCCTTGAGACTGATCTTGCCACAGTACAAATTTTAGCACTCGGTCATCATTGGAAGAACTGTGGATGAGGTCAAAAGACAAAGTGATTTTCACCCATACACACTCGTGAGCTGAAATGCCCTCATTCAACAAGCCAACATCCTGAATCTGTTTCTTGCTTCCTCTGAGGCACGTAGAAGGATTGTGTTTATACCGCTGTCTGGCAAGTTTAACCAGCCAACTTTTAACCAGCCAACCAGTTTAACCCAAATCAACTGTAGAAACAAAAAGTAAAAAAAAAAAAGCCTGAAGGTTCCCATTAGCGGTCACAATTGAGCTCAGAGTTTGTGATAATGTCATGGTGATGTCAAGGTTGGAGAATTGACCTGTCGATCATATATTTCCCAACCACAAATTGTGGCTCTGGCTGTGCTATAGCAAAGCAGAAGACAATGCATTTGTTTGCATGGCAGGTGATGCTTGTTGTTAACAGTACTTGTCGGGACGAGACTTGCACTGTTGCAACAGGTTTGGGGTTAGCACATGAGATTCACAAGAGGGTTGCTCAGAACCGCCATTCGACCTCAGACCCTGAAGCCGACAAGCCACGGATAACTCCGTGGCCCGACAGGTTGCTGAGCAACCACAGGTGGAGGTTGAGGCAACCAAATCTAGCAGGGTTCTCACGCCCAGTTATCAAGTTACCTCACTGGTTACTTAGTGATCCCAACTGGGGAACCGTACTCTTGACTTCCCACCCTGTCCACTTATTATGTACAGCCGAGCAAAAAGTACATTTATATCTTGTCACATCCGAGTATTTGTTAATACGGAAATCCTCGGCGCCGAGAACTTACGGTCCAAGAGATGGTCCAAGTGGTCTTTTGAGGCACTGCATTCAATTTCACTTCACTTTTGCCATTCCCCCAGGTTGTCCAAATGAGACGAAATGACGGCAAACCTACATTGAAAGCAGATGGCTGGAACACGCTCTTACGTTTTAAAGGATTTATTTTTATCATGAAAATTACGGGGAAGAGGATTGACAAGACACTATAATAACGGATCAAACCAAGCAAGTCAAAAGGACACAAAAAGGAGAATGGGATATGCAAACTTATATGTAATGAGGAGAAATAAAGCTCAAATACTACTCACAAGGTGCCAACAGTTCGCACTCTCACAAACAACATTGATGCAGGTGGGACTTCCCTTTTCTCCATGATGTGCAGGTGAGTGCAGGACTCAATGACGTGTGCTTTAGATACCAGGAGGGAGACGAGAGGCAGTAACGATTCAGGGCCAGCAATGGGTCGGTCTTCCATTTGGCCACATGGTCCCCTTTGTCCTTTTTCCTCCAGGCCTTCCAAAACACAGGGTAGTCCCAGCTGAGGTCGATTCTCCATGCAGCTTCTCCTCCAAGCGAGATCTCAATCCTCCTTTCCACACAAGCCTCTCTTGGTGCTGTCCTGGTGGACTCTCATGCATGAGCCTCTCTTGCACACCGTTCTCTCCTGGTGGACTCCCTGGTCTCTACTCTCTCGTCTCGATTCTCCACTCCCATGCACACAAGTAGAACGAGTTCTCCTCTTCCTCCTGGGTGGCTCTCCAATCTCGACTCTCACACAGGACATTTTCTTGGTCTCCTTATTGTCCTCTCACGTGGACACCCCGGTCAGAACTCAGTTCTCTTCCTCCTGGGTGGTCTCTCTCTTGGGTCCCGTCCAAGGGGGTGGCACCAATAAAAAATGTCAGTACATTTTTTTCTTTCCAGCTTTACAGCCCACTGTAGCACCATGGCTAGCACACACTTGCCAGATAGATCGTAACACATGTGTCCCTTACCTAACCTCGCCTAAAACAAGAGATTTTTACACATACAAAATTAATCTCTACCCTGTCTATAAATTGCATATGCTGCCTCAAGCATCACATGAAACAAATGACTGACTCCAACAGATCCCTGGTACAAGGCAGTCCAACCTACTCAAAACACATGCACCGTACTACGCTTCCCACAATCTAGCTATGGATCCCTTCCCTTCCACGTAACAATATGTGTATGTGTATGTGTATGTGCATATATATATATATATATATATATATATATATATATATATATATATATATATATATATATATATATATATATATATATATATATATATATATATATATATCTCAGATGCACGCACCTCCTGACTGTTATGGTGAACATCACCACGGATTATGTCTCACATAATCTCACGTAACACAGCACAATCGGCAAAGAACAACTGCCCGTCTCCCACGCAGACGATTGTTCCCGCTAATGCAAAATATTCAACCAGAAGGCACGTGATGTGATTGGCGTGTAAATCAAAAACATGTGGAGTGTGGCAAGCACTCTCCCGATCTCCATTGGACATCGTCCTACACCAAAGCGTCGCCTCCAATCCGGAGGCCACGGTCTGACGACTCTGTCAAACAGACAAAGATTACATGGTCAACATCAGTTAAACATCAAATGAAGCCACCTATCCAGATTTTGGGCTTATTTGCCCTCATCAGGACGGAAAACCGATAAATATGTAACAAAATTTGACAAGAGTAAAATGAGAATGCAGTGAATACAAGGACAGATGCATTTCCATCAATAATAATCTGTGCACATATTTCCAAGTGTTTGTGCATTTGTTCCTTGCAAAATTGAAATTTTAAAAAGTATATTGGTCAGTCGATTTTGTTATTCTGTCTGTCTGTCTGTCTGTCTGTCTGTCTGTCTCTGTCTACCACCTACAGGTCACAATTTTAATCCAATCATCACAAAACTTCACCACCTGGTGGAGTTCGTCATTTGCAAGAAGACTTTTGTTTTTGAGGTCAAAAGGTCAACATAGGCCAAAGGACAACAACTTTGTCAAATTTCTAACATGCTCAATTTTCATCTGATTGACTTGAAATTTGAACAATTTGAACAGTTCCTTGAAAGGTTGACGGTATTGTCGTGTCAATGCCGATTAAGACCGAGCTGAACGGATGGACTGAACTGGTTGTAATTCCCTTGGACACATCAATTAATGAACAGGACTGAATTGATGACAAACAGGCGATTAGGAAAGACAAAGCAGCAACAGGGAGAAGGTAGGAACAGGGAGAAGGCAGGAAGGGGAGAAGGCAGGCAGGACATGAGCAGGCAGGCAGGATGATGAAGCATATGAGCAGAGCAACCATTTTTCATCAACGATCTCCATCTCTCTCCTTGCTTTGCACCCAAATCAACTCTCCTGTCTCTTGTGAGAACCAGATCCCAAAACTCTCTCTTCACTTAGGCCTCACCTCGGTGCCTCACCCAGAGAGACATCACAGGCTGTCGTATGTCCGAGTCTTTACCTTAAACCCAAAGTAATTATGACTAAGCACCATCCCCCATACAGTGCGCATTCAAACAAGGCAGTCCTTAAGCGAACGTTTCCCTCCTAAATTACATAGAGATTGGCGAACCACTCATTCATGGACCACACTCTATACATTTACATCTGTTCTCAGGTAATATCTACCCCTCCCCACCCCCACCCCCTACAAACGTAACAGTGTCATTCCATATCACCGGTTTTATTCCCTTTGTTTTGTGATTCAGTGATGGAGACTTCAGAGTTGATAATTAATTTTGTGTTCAGCTATCATGTTCATTGTCATCTTCCTTAGTGCAAATAACCCAAACACCAAGAGTATGGTATCACCATTGTCTTGAACTGTAAGAATTCTCTGACTAATGTGGTGCATCAGTACCCTTAAACGAGGATGGATAATCAACACCATTCGTGGTAAAAGTGTCTCACAAACTTCTACTAGTGGGGTTCAAAAAGTGGTACGAATGAGATACAAAAACCCAGGGAAGGCTGTCATGCCTGTAAAGTCGTTAAGAGCTTCTGTTGTAACCACATAAGCTACTGGGTGACAGTTGTTCTGCTGTATGTTCAAGTGGTAGGTTGCCCACGTATTGTCGGTGCAGAGCAGATTTAATTGTTGTCCTTATCAAGGGAGGTGCAAAGTGCCCCTCCCTAAATACGGTACAGTTTCTCGGTATGCAAATTTAACACAGGGACTGAAAATTCGTTTCATGGCTTCCACTGAACAAAATCGACTGCAAATTTCAGAAGTTAATCCTTTGTACGTCGAGGTAATATATTCCAAATTTCAGCAACATCCATTTCCGTGTTCTTGACTTTTTAACGAAAACCCTCAAAATTCACGTTGGCGTCTGTCGGTCTGTCGATCCGTCCGCCCAAAATGTGTTGGCGCTCATATCTCAAAGGCTATACATGGAAACGAGCTGAAACTTGGAATATGCATCAGACAATATGTATAATAATTAATGGCTTTGGAAGCAAATTTCACCTAAGTGCTATAGTTTTTGCACATATTCAACTATTCAAACATCATTCACAAATGTCAGAAACATCATGCAATTCTGCTTGGTTTCCACCAGAGTCTGCTGGACTATCTGCCATTTAAGGATATGCATTAGTTGATCAATTTATTTGTGCATTAAATAAATTGCTAACAATTGTATGTACTCATTACCCTCTGCTCACTCAGTGAAAGGAAGGGTTAAGTGATCGATAGCATACATGCGTACGTCGCACGTCGTACGTGTCTGCATTTTGTTAAGATGGAAAACCATTCAGTGGAGGAAATTGAAACTTTACCACATATTACATGACCATGTGATATAGCGGTCACTCTTTTGATGTTAACATAGGCCACATTTATGAAATCCTCAATTTTCATCTGATTGACTTGAAATTTGAACAGGATTTGCATATCAGGTCACTGAATTCAACCAGGTAATTATTTTTTGAGGTCAACATAGGTTAAAAGATCAGCATCAGCTGCATTTCTGAAATCCACAATCTTCATATGATTGACATGAAATTTGAACGGGATTTTCATATCATGTCACTGAATTCAAGCACCAATTACTTTTGAGGTCAACATGAGACAAAAAGGTCAACATAGGCCACATTTATGAAAGCCTCAATTTTCGTCTGATTGATTTGAAATGTGAAGAGGATTTACATATTTTGTCAATGAATTCAACTACCAATTATTTTTGAGGTTAAAGAGCAGGTTTTGGGTCGCTGATGACTTCGCGTGATTTTAAGGTTGTAAGCACATTAATAAACGTGGGGTATTTATTTTCTTACATTTGAAACTCAAAATATGCTAAAATTAACTTTGAAGTCAAAACTTTTCTCGGTGATCGAAAAACAGACCGGAAGTTACCGAAGATGCTATGACGTCACGTTCTCCGAAAACTTTGTGAACATTCGGAAACAGCATGTAAACAATGGCGAGATGCGAATCAGAGAGTGATTTCAGCAGCGAGGAAATTGAGTGTGTTCATTCCGATATTGCCGAGGACGAGTCGGAAGATGATGGGAATTTATACAATGGAGTTTCTGGCCCTGAGCCATATAAATTTGAGCCACTTGGAAGTACCAGAAAACAGCCTATTTCATGTACAAGTGGCAGGACTGACTGTCCGGCAGTTCACACTGACAGACTCCACCAGACAGATTGGTTTGTAGATTTTCATGTTCTTGTTCGATGCATAAAATAATGTAAAGTTTGATTCGTCTGTGACTTGATATAATAATTTTTTAAACCGATAGTAGCCTGGTGTTGGCTCAGTGGTTAAGGTGGTGGCTTGGGATCCTCGGGTCCTGAGTTCAAGCCCCGTCAGCCGCTGAATTAGTACACCAGGGGGTTGACTCAGCCTGTCATCCTTCCGAGGTCGGCGAAATGAGTACCAGTTCCAGTGTGTTTACTGGTAGAGGGAAACTGCATCAGCGACACAGTTGCGCTTCAAGAAATGATAGCTACCCCGGCAGCTGAGCTGCCATACGACCACCACCAACCCTCCAGTCACTCAAGAGTCAGAAATAGAATGAATCAATAATGGACCTAAATAAAATGGACCCTTGGTGGTGAAATCTTTCTGACAGCTGAGCTTGACCCCAGCGAAAGTGATGATGGTGTGGCCGATGTGGAAGAGATTCTCAGCTGCGTTCCCCATTACGGGTTACAACGTACGGACTTCCGGATAGTGATGACTGACTCTATTCTAATAATTTCTCGATTTCTTATGTGCATTTATAGATAAACACAATGCCCCAATGCTTGAGAAGTGACACAGTGTGAGAAGATGAAGCAGGAGCCAGCTGAGGAGGAGAAGGCTGAATGGTGGGCACATCGTCACGCTTGTTTTGAAACCGAGCTCACTCATTGCGTTGCCTTCGTAATCCTCGGCTGTGAAATGGTCGCCACAAATGACAAGTCGATCGAAAGGGTCCTCTTTACCCGTTTTCTTTGGGGGAAAATTCGCCCGTTTTGTTTGTACAAATCTTATCCACTGCCGGCGAATGTTTGATTCCTTCGGGAATCAGTGGGAGCGATTACCCGTTTTCCAGCCATTTTCGCAAAACATGACGACACACGTACGAGGCATGATGTACAAATATCCAAATAACTTTGTTCTACAATAATTCAAAATAAAAAAGGATAATATAGACAGTTGCAAGCTCAAAATAAGCCAAAGAACGGCCCGCTGAACTGGACACTTATTCAATGAGTGAGTGAGCGCAGCTTTCTTTTGGAGAACGAGACGTCACCATCCATATATGGGCACACGGCTGTTTTTTTCAACGGCCTCGAGAAATAACAACTTTGGAGTTAAATTTCATCAATGTTCCCAATAGTTAGGCAACCACAATAGTTTGCATCGAACTATTTAATGCACATATAATCATATTGATAAATTTTCAGAACATGTTTGGCGACCCACAACCTGTTCTTTAACATTGGCTGAATTTCTAAAACTGTCAATTTTCATCCGATTGACTTGAAATTTGAACAAGATTTGCATATCAGGTCACGGAATTCAACCAACTATTTGTGAGGTCAACATAGGCCAAAAGGTCAACATCTACCGAATTTCTAAGTTGTCTATTTTCATCCGATTGACTTGAAATTTGAACAGGATTTTGAAATCAGTTCACTGAATTCAACCACCAATTATTTTTGAGGTCAACATAGGCCAAAAGGTCAACGACGACCTGATATGCAAATTAAAAAAAAAACTTTATGTACTGAATCTAGAAAACTTCATATAAAGGGGTGCTCTTCTTTTTGTTAAAACCCATCAGTATGTGAAGTTTTTTTGTCTACCTTGAAAACGACAACATAAGATAATGTGCATGTGTGTGGTTAAGTTTTAAAACTTGGTGCCCCTTTATATGAACTTTTCTAGAGCATTATTTGGTTCCACCTCAGAACACAGGGGTAGTACAGCATGCACACGAGATGTTTTTGAATGTACCTTATTTTCTATCTTCTGTAATTTTCCACAATCCATGGAATGTCCCTTCTTTTCTATTGTTTGGCATTTTCCACAATCAATGGAATGTCCGTTCTTTTCTTTTCCACATGGCACATTCCAAATAAAGGGACCTTTTCTACGCCCCTGGCATTTTTCTCAAGATAGTATTATGATTAGAGATGGATGCAGGATCGGAAAGCAAACCTGTAGTTTAGTAGTACTGTCAAACCCTGCTATTCGCGGGGGATAGGTTCCTGAAAAATGCTGTGAATGTTGGGGTCTACTCATGATCTGTATATATATATATATATATATATATATATATATATATATATATATATATATATATATATATATATATATATATATATATATATATATATATATATATATATATATATATATATATATATATATATTGAACTTTTTGTTTGTTCGTTTGTCTGCATGTGATAATCTCCTGAACGGTGAAGGATAGGAGGAAACCTCTGAAACAAAAAATGTCGGGACGGGCCCGGGAAGGTTATAGGCGAGGTGGTGAGCCCCTCGGCCGGGGGGGGGGGTATTAGATGGTAGTTTATATTTAATGGGATTTTACGGCCGCAGCCACTCTTGAAATTAATTACGATGGTCGCGGCCGTAAAATCCTATTAAATATAAACTAAATCCCATAAATCCCCCTAAATCACCGTAAAATCCCATTAAATATAAATTGTCGTCTAAAATCGCCCCCCCCCCGGAGGAGGGGCCTCGCCACCTAGCATTGCCGGGCCCCGTCCCAACATTTTTTGTTTCCCCCTCACCAACCCCCTTCGGCTTTGACTGCCGTGGCCCAATAGGAAACTGATACTGGGCTCGCGTCAGACCTATATACAGAAGATTAAATTCATTCAAAAAGAATCTGGGCAATGCCCGGTGCAATCAGCTAGTGTGTGTGTGTGTGTGTGTGTGTGTGTGTGTGTGTGTGTGTGTGTGTGTGTGTGTGTGTGTGTGTGTGTGTGTGTGTGTGTGTGTGTTTATATAGAATAACAAATATTATTATTTATTTATTTTTACATGGTCTCAGCTCGTGGAAGAGCGATTACACAGAGCAAATCAGGACACAGCATAACAAAGGTAACAGCAGGAGAAAGGGGAAACACAACAGCAGGGTGTAGGGAGAAAGTAGACAGAGATGGACAAACAAGGGATGCAGGAAACGACGAGTGGTAAGGGATAATGCAAAGGGTGGACAATATGGAAACATCAGCAAAATTGTGTTTGACCAGTTTGTGATTTTGTCAAGGTCTGAGGAGAGGGAAAAGGCTGCTCCTGTCTGTCGGAAGGAGGAGCGATGTCACAACAGAGAGTGGAGTCATCAGCAAAGAGATAAAGAGGATTTTCCAGAGATACAATGAGATCATTGATGAAGATTAGGAATAATATGGGGCCTAGAACACTGCTTTGGGGTACTCCAGTCTCGACAGGGAGAGTAGAAGAAATGGTTTCGTTGAGAGCCACAGTTTGGGTACGAGAGGGGAGGAAGTCAGTAATCCAAGAGTGGAGTTGGCCATGGATTCCATAGGCAGATAGTTTGGGGAGCAAGGCAAGATGCCAGAATGTATCAAAAGCTCAAGATATGTCCAGAGAGACGGCCCTGATCTCATGTATGATATTGAGAGCCTCCATCATTGTTGGGAGAGCAGAAGCAGCATGTTCAAGGTAGAGTGACCAGGTCTGAATTGATGATCTGAGATGAGGCTGCTGGAGAAAAGGAATGATTTTATGTCAACTGCAATGATATATTCAATGACCATGCTGATTATTATAAGTACAGTAAGCTAATTGGGCTGTAGTTAAGGGGATCCATTTTTGCACTTTTTATGTAATGTTGTGATGTTGGCTGATTTCCAATTTCCCAGATGGATATGAGACAAATCCTGAGGTGTAAAAAAAAAGAAAAAGAAGACAAGTCTGGAGACGGCGATGGTTCACAAGCAATGTACACGGTTTACATTTTTTATTTTTTGACCTTCGAGGGGACGCCACGGGCAAACTGGCGGGAATCGGGAAAAATGTAAATGATGAAAGTTGTAGTACTCGAAGAGCACTACTTGCATACCAACTTTCATTCGAAACAGTTGAAAACCCTAGGAGCTCGATGCCTAATTTATTGAATTTTGACATTTTCTAAGTTTGTGACCTTGTGACCTTGACCTTGGGACAAAAATGAAAAATCGAGCTCTGTGGGGCAATGAAGGTAAAATTGGGCTAACAAAATACTGAAACCCCTGCCAGATTTGACAAACCCCCTCGGAAAAGATGTAACTTGAAACCGGCTACCCCCTAAAAACACATGTTTTTTGGGCGTGGCTCCGCCCATAATGGGCGCAGCCTCCCATTCTACGGAAAACACAACTAGATCATGATACAAACCTCGCACCCTAATTTTATCAAGATCGGATCAAAACCCACGGAGCTATGCTCGGGAGAGACACACACCCATAACGAATATAGTGACCACTTACTGACTCGTGAACCAACAAAAACGCGAATACACGAATGTTGAAGGTGGTCACACTTTATGACCCGAGAATATGCGGGGTCCGCGAATAGCGAGCGAATCCACGCATAGTGGGGTCCAACATTACTTTGGCTATGAATTTATCCCGATCGCGCATGTGCAGAAAGGAGCAAGATTACAAAAAAAAATTAGTCTATCTGCCTGTCTGAAATGATTTTCACTTCTGTTTGACTGCCAAACAGGAATCTTACTGCTTTTAAGGACGTCATAAAGGACACAAACAACAGGTACAAATAACTAATATAACGTGTTAAATAAGATGGTGTATCAACAGTGGTAAACTTCTGGAATGGCAGAACACTGCACTACGAACTTCTGGAACACTGCATCAACAGCGGTAAACTTATTGAGCTTTTTTTTCTACACCCTGTAAGGTCTTTATTTCATTTTAATTATACTAGCAGAGTACCCGCCCCACAAGGCGACGTTGTTGCAAGCATGCAACATGTTCTTCTGATACATACCTTTATTTGGGTGGTGAATAGGCAGCTGACAACTGCCTCAATTGCTCCCCCCCCCACCCCCCACAAAAAACCCAGGTTACGTGCATGAATCAAAAACATACCTGCTGCCTATAATTCAAAACAGCTCACTGTACTGGAAAACGTGACGACAGGAATACAGGACTGGAAATGGTGATGACATGTAATACCCTCCCCCACCTGGAAGTGGCGCTACATGATACACCTTTACATTAAGCATTTTCATCCCCCCCCCACTTTTTCCACTCCCAAGACCATCAGCAAAGAAAAAACATGCCTATGTACTAATTGGGGTCCTGCTGATCTGAAGTAGCAAGTTTGAATGTAATTGGGCCAGAACTGGAGGAGGACTAATGCAACAAACAAACACCGGTCCATGAATTATTGGAAGGATACTTGAACACTGTAGAACACAAATCCCCTTTTTGGCAGTTTCAAAACACTTCCATTTAGCAGTACTTGGACAAAATATTACAGCATTTTACATCATCATGACCAATCAAATTTTCCGCTCTTTTGTTTTTGAGTTACAGTACAATCGCCTGGTAGCTTAGACATATTATGATGTACAAGCGAACCTGGTAGCTTAAAGAAAACGAATCTCAATATTGTGTAATAGTAGAAAGGTAATAATATCAGACATAATACAACAATGGACAAAAGCATTTACATTGTTCTTACAGGAAAACTCATGTCATGTTAGACATCCCTTTGACTTCTTTAGAAGCTCAATGAAAGACTTCATCTGAATATTATCCCTTGTCCTTCGCCATCTTGTCATTTTCATCATTAACCCGACGTAACGCAACCCTCTTTTTATTTAATTCTATTTATTTTAATGTTATTTTGCAGGTTATTTAATTTTGCCATCTTAATTGCAGGTTACTGTTTCCTTCCCTCCCCACTCTCCTCTTTTTCCATCATTCGTTCCCTCGCTTGTATTGTGCCCAAATGTGGCCCCCACTGACTAAGTCATCCTTTTACCCTCCGTCACCTCACTCTTCCATAAGCCTTGATTTTGCATGAAGATAAAAGAAAATATGAAAAAGATTCATGTCACAATGCAATACCTTTGTTTGTTCAATTATAGTTGAATTATAGTTCAAGATCGACAATGTTGAGACTTGAGAGTTGATTGAACAACTTACCCGTACAATCTTGAGAAAAAGGACATGTGAAGCATCTTTTAAACTCTTGCTTTGTGTTTCCAAGCACGATCTATATTTCCTTCGAGCCTTTCATCTGAATCTCTGTATTCTCCCTCCAGAGAGCAGGAGTGGAAAATTTGTTTGGTCAAGATGGCGTAAAATGGTATGTTTTGTTTAACGACTGAAAAACTGGGCGTTTTTTTGAAGACAAGAAGGCGATTTGTGTTCTAGTGTTCCAGTATATAATTCATTTGAAATAAAATAAAAGCTTTCCAGGCTGTAGGAAGAAATAATAATAATTATAATAAAAAAACAAAAAAACTTTTTCAGAAGTTTACCGCCATTGATACACCATTTTTTAACACTACCTCTTTAACACAGTAAATTACTTCTTCGTGCCTGTTGTTTGTGCCCTTTATAACATCCATAAAAACAACACGTTTCCTGTTTGGAATGATTTTCATTTTTGTTTGACTGCCAGACAAGACGATTGAGATGACATTCCGTACAATTTGCCAAATTCAGAGCCAAAGTACCGCTAAACTGTAGGTTTGTGTTCCGATTCGTGTTCTCGTGTTCAAAATATAAAGTCCAATTTAAATTAAGTACTTCCTTGATAATCGACTAACATCTGTAGACAGAGAGACAGACGTACAGACAGACAAAGTGAAACAATTTCTGAACCCCGCTTTTCATTTCGCGCGTGCGGGGTATTAATTTAATGTTTCCAGGAAGCTAGCGGAGGAGAAAAAGGCAGCTCGATAGTTTCGCATGGCGTGCACATGACCCACAAGAAAACGGTGTGGGGGCAAATCGTGGGAGAGCACCAGGAAACGAGCAAGGGCCTAAGCTGACAGCACGTCCGAGTTCAGACACGCCGCAGGCCGTACGTGGTGTCGCATTAATCTGCTTTGCACAGGAAACCACTCAGCAGTGCACGGCTCCAATGAATGGTACATTTCAAGGTTTGGATTCGCACTGCAATCTACTATCTATGACGTTACACCACTTTGTTTTCATTGGACGGTTCCATTGAAATTGCTCATGGACGTTCGATGCCAGCAACCATAAAGATGTGGTTTTGGAACAAACACCATTTTATGGGTGCAGTCAAAAAAAAAAGAACACCACGCATTTATTTATCATTATTACAGCATGAACTCCAGATTCAGGTTTACGTCACGAGTCTTGAAACTGATTTAATCTTGTTGACATGAATGTTATCCAAAGAACATTTGATTGTAAAAGGGAAAGAGCTTCAGAGGTCGAATTAACTCAACGATGGTAACCCTTGAAACAATTATTTCACTTCATTATGACGAATGGCCGTGTTATTGAGGCTAAATGCATCTTCATTCAAAATACTGTACCCTGACATTTCATTGGCTTTTGCTGTTGAAGAATCTGTGAAAATATTGTTTTGCGCATCTTATTGGGTTTTTTCTTTTCTTTCTGATAATCCACACATGGAATTCATCTTCTCAAGCTGCAGATGTGAAAGCAAAATGAATCACTTCCCATTCCGAAAAATTAATGTGTTTGCAATAAGTTTGAAAACTCAGTGGCATTGTGCTTCGAGCGTATGCTCCGATTATGGTCGATCGACGGTTCAATTCTGACCAAAGACCTTACAAACCACCATGCTGCTTCCTCGCTTGACATTCAACATTTCAAGGATAGAGTACGGAAAAACCCCAGGGTAACAGGATGACCTAGAGGTACACACATTCGCCTCGAAGCTTTTGAGCCTGGGTTCGAATCTCGACTCAGCTATAAACTGTCATTTCGGTGTTCCACAGGCAAGGTGAATCATCAACGTCTGTGCAGTCCCTCTGATGGACGATAAAACTGGCGACCCATCTGCCGGCAATAGTTGGTGGACGTTGAAGATCTTATGGTGTCATTTGCAAAGAGGAGGTGAGCTACCGCCGGCACAATGGCCAAATGACAAATTCCTGCGCGAACCTTAGTGAAACGTCAGGCATGGTCAGCTGATTTGTGACAAACTTGGGTCAAGCTTCCACTAGTCAACCACACAAGAACATGGGAATAATTGTGGCCATTAAAGAAGTGGTACGGCCAAACCCCAATGGGTTGGCGTCATATAGATGGGAGGGCAGAAGAGATTTCTTTTTAAAATGCCCTATTGACTGCAGAGAGAAAAGCAATGCCAGTACTCATAGTGCTCTGGGAAGTTGCATCACTTCTGCCAAGGTCACTGGGTGTGTTTGACGTCAAGTCCAGTGTCGTCATCTGCATGCATGTGCTTGAATCATGTCACAGCTCCTCGATGGGTGTTAGACCCTGTAGGGAAATAAAAAGGCTTTTGGTGGAGAATTTATTTGTGTCTAGTAGTCTCATCTGTCACCAAGATCACCATCATCATCGATGTACAGAGAATCGTTGTTAGTCTCACCCTAAGGGGATGTGAGATTATTGTAATGCCCGTGTGTGTGTGTGTGTGTGTGTGTGTGTGTGTGTGTGTGTGTGTGTGTGTGTGTGTGTGTGTGTGTGTGTGTGTGTGTGTGTGTGTGTGTGTGTGTGTGTGTGTGTGTGTGTGTGTGTGTGTGTGTTAGTCTGCATACTTTAGCTTGAAAAATGTTTTTCTCTGCAACCGCTTGTCCAATCAATGCAAAACTTTAACCATACTTGGGACTCCCGAGAATTATTCATTGCTAACTCTGACATCATATGTGACATGGTATGGCAGCCATATTGGATTAAAGGAAAACATTTGGGCATCATTTTCTCCAAAACCACTCAACTTAAAAATTGAAACTTGGCATGTTATCACCACCCCCCATGAGGTATATAGGGTGATAATGATGACATCATCAGTGAAGTGCTATGATAGCCATAATTGGTTGAATTGAAATCTTTATCCGACAAAAATCTGAAACTTCATATGTCTGACCGATGACCCGATATGAGTAAAGAATTAAATTTATGATGTTCATAACCCATATGCATGGTGTTGGCTTAATGGTTAGGGTGGCAGGCTTGGGATCCTAAGCTACTGAGTTCAAATCCTGCTCAGCCATTGAATTAATACCAGGTGGGGTTTACTCAGCCTGTCATCCTTCTGAGGTTGGCAAAATGAGCACCAGCTTGCTGGGATGATTGAGCCATTTGACTGTCCTGTGTTGGAGTGGTGACCCGTCCAGGATTGTGCCCAATGGCCCAGGAGACTGCTTTGGCAGCACCACTCTGTACAGAGTATGATCCCAATGGATGGATAACCCATGCCAAGAAACTGTGTGATATAATAGGGTGCATGGATGATTTGGGTATAGGGGCTATAATAGTGGTATGTTCAGTTAACGATGGTATTTTTGTTCAGAATAAACGCGTGAGGTGAGATTATGCACTCAAGGAGTGCCGTTCTAATTGCTGAAGCAGTCTCTTGACATGGGTTATGCTGGATGATTTGCCCTTGCCATCCCAGCAGCCAGTCAAGGAAGATTATGTAATTTGTTTAGGGTGCCGGGGATAATTCACCTGCTCTTCATGAAAGACACGGAGGGATCTTTAATGTCCACCAACGGCCCCGCTGGTGGCATATGGGTCCTCCAGCTTACTGCCCATCTGAGGGATGACGGACACATTGATGCCTCACCCTGTGAAACACCAGAATGACGGTTAATAGCCAGGTCGAGATTGGAACTCAAGCTAGACAGCAAAAAGGCGAATACTCCTAATAAGTGCAGTATGGCTAAAACAAGTCGATATCAGTAACACAAAAGAGAAGGTAATTGCATGAAATCTTGGAATACATACACCCAATTATCACGCATCCAATTATAATACCGATGTGCGTTTGCAAACATGCCAAAGAAAGCCATATATAGGGGGCAGAAGCAGGGGAGAAGGGGGACGAGGAGGGAATTTTGAGTTCCTCTGCAAATGGTCTTGTCAAGCAGTAATTGCAGCAGTGATTGTTTATTATTACCATACTGAACAATGAAACATTCCATTTCAAAATCGAACGCTCTTTAAAAGATCTGCTGAGTAATAAGCAACTAAAGAGCAGTTTAAAGTCGCCATGCAATAGTGTTGAAGGAGATGGAAACTAACACTTGATTTAGTTCAACGATCCTGGAGTAAATTTGCCAAATTACTTAACATGAGGAATTACTGAACTAGCACATTCATTAAACCAATTAAGTGTCTCACGTTGGACTAACTACACCAGGTTTGGACTAAAATAGGCCATCATTAGAATCCGTGATCTGACATTTAAAAAGTCAAATCGCTGTTCAGTAATGAACTTACCTGGGTCGTTGAGAAGGTCGTGCGAACAAGATACTCATGATGGTACCACGACGTGCTGACCAATCAGTCGTAAGTCGACTTGGGCGTAAGTCGAACAACGTATATTTTCATTCAAAAATAATAATGATAATAAACTTTATTTTTTTTGGAGCCACTTTAAGTGGTCGTAAAGTGGTCGTAAAGTCGAACAGTCACATGTCGCATAGGTCGTAAGTCGACGACAACCTGTATATATATATATATATATATATATATATATATATATATATATATATATATATATATATATATATATATATATATATATATATATATTGTTACTCATTATACAGGTGTAAATACTTTTTTAAGACTTCGTCCTTTAACTTACCTCCTTCGATATCACGACATGTACTTACTGATCATCCGGAGTATGTTTGAAATTTCCTTTCATATTAGGCCACCGGGTTGACATGTCTCATGGGTTTGAATCCCGACCGAGCTATAAACCGTCATCCAGGCATTTCACAGATTGGGTGATTCATCAATGTGTGTCACACACAAACAGTGTGTGTGTGCCGTCTCTCGGTTGGAGGTTAAACTGGAGTCCCGTCGGCCGGAATTAGTTGGTGGACGTTAAAGATCCCATGGTGTCCTTTGCGAAGAGTAAGCAAGCTATTGCCGGGCACCATGGCTGCCCTCTTAGTCAAATTTGAGACGTTAGACAAGTTCCTGAAAGTTTTTCAAGATATTAGCAGGATCCTGAAAGTTTTTCAAGGTCGTGGCAAATTCGTGAAAGTTTTTGAAAATCGTGGCAAGTTCATGAAAGTTTTTCAACATCGTGGCAAGTTCGTGAAAGTTTTTCAACATCGTGGCAAGTGAAAGTTTTTCAAGATCGTGGCAAGTTCGTGAAAGTTTTTCAACATCGTGGCAAGTTCGCGAAAGTTTTTCAAGATCGTGGCAAGTTCGTGAAAGTTTTTCAACATCGTGGCAAGTTCGTGAAAGTTTTTCAACATCGTGGCAAGTTGTAAAAGTTTTGCAAGATAGTGGCAAGTTCGTGAAAGTTTTTCAACATCGTGGCAAGTTCGTGAAAGTTTTTCAACATCGTGGCAAGTTCGTGAAAGTTTTTCAACATCGTGGCAAGTTCGTGAAAGTTTTTCAACATCGTGGCAAGTTCGTGAAAGTTTTTCAACATCGTGGCAAGTTCGTGAAAGTTTTTCAACATCGTGGCAAGTTCGTGAAAGTTTTTCAAGAGCGTGGCAAGTTCGTGAAAGTTTTTCAAGACCAAGGCAGTTCTTGAAAGTTTTTCAAGAGCGTGTCAAGTTCATGAAAGTTTTTCAACATCGTGGCAAGTTCGTGAAAGTTTTTCAAGATCGTGGCAAGTTCGTGAAAGTTTTTCCAAGATCGTGGCAAGTTCGTGAAAGTTTTTCAAGATCGTGGAAAGTTCGTGAAAGTTTTTCAAGATCGTGGCAAGTTCGGGAAAGTTTTTCAAGATCGTGGCAAGTTCCTGAAAGTTTTTCAAGAGTGTGGCAAGTTCTGAAAGTTTTTCAAGATCGTGGAAAGTTCGAGAAAGTTTTTCAAGATTGTGGAAAGTTCGTGAAAGTTTTTCAACATCGTGGCAAGTTCATGAAAGTTTTTCAAGACCGAGGCAAGTTCGTGAAAGTTTTTCAAGATCGTGGCAAGTTCGTGAAAGTTTTACAACATCGTGGCAAGTTTGTGAAAGGTTTTCAAGATCGTGGCAAGTTCTTGAAAGGTTTTCAAGATCGTGGCAAGTTCTTGAAAGTTTTTCAACGTCGTGGAAAGTTCGTGAAAGTTTTTCAAGATCGTGGCAAGTTTGTGAAAGTTTTTCAAGATCGAGGAAAGTTCGTGAAAGTTTTTCAAGATCGTGGCAAGTTCTTGAAAGTTTTTCAACGTCGTGGAAAGTTCGTGAAAGTTTTTCAAGATCGTGGCAAGTTCGTGAAAGTTTTTCAAGATAGAGGAAAGTTCGTGAAAGTTTTTCAAGATCGTGGCAAGTTTGTGAAAGTTTTTCAAGATCGTGGAAAGTTCGTGAAAAGTTTTTCAACATTGTGGCAAGTTCCTGAAAGTTTTTCAACATCGTGGCAAGTTCCTGAAAGTTTTTCAAGATGGGGCAAGTTCGTGAAAGTTTTTCAAGATCGTGGCAAGTTTGTGAAAGTTTTTCAACATCGTGGCAAGTTGGTGAAAGTTCTTCAAGATCGTGGCAAGTTCGTGAACGTTTTTCAAGATCGTGGCAAGTTCGTGAAAGTTGTTCAAGATCGTGGCAAGTTCGTGAAAGTTTTTCAACATCGTGGCAAGTTTGTGAAAGTTTTTCAACATCGTGGCAAGTTCGTGAAAGATTTTCAACATCGTGGCAAGTTCGGGAAAGTTTTTCAAGATCGTGGCAAGTTCCTGAGTTTTTCAAACTAGTGGCAAGTTCTTGAAAGTTTTTCAAGATCGTGGCAAGTTCGTGAAAGTTTTTCAAGATAGTAGCAAGTTCGTGAAAGTTTTTCAAGATCGTGGCAAGTTCCTGAAAGTTTTTCAAGTTCGGGAAATTTTTTCAAGATCATGGCAAGTTCATGAAAGTTTTTCAAGATCGTGGCAAGTTCGTGAAAGTTTTTCAACATCGTGGCAAGTTCGTGAATATTTTTCAACATCGTGGCAAGTTCGTGAAAGTTTTTCAACATCGTGGAAAGTTCGTGAAAGATTCTCAAGATCATGGCAAGTTCGTGAAAGTTTTTCAAGATCGTGGAAAGTTCGTGAATGTTTTTCAAGATCGTGGCAAGTTCGTGAAAGACTTGAGCCAAAACTTTCCCCAGCCAACGCCACAAGAAGGTGGGAATAATTTTTGTGGCCGTAAAAGAAGAATCTTAGGCCACGGACTTAATGATCATCTGTCGGTATGTTACAAACTGCAAGACGAACCGATTCGCAGTATTGTCCGACAATGCAGACAAACCGAAATCGATGTCTCTGTTTAAGAATCAAAGGTTTAATCCACAAATGGGATCAAACATG
>NC_140968.1:60240980-60268480 GCF_056783735.1 Eptatretus burgeri
TTTTTCCATGCGTAACCTCACCTTAAAAGAGTGTCTCTTATGTGAACCGAGACTGACTTCATAAAAAAACGATAACTCTCTGTTTGACTGCTGATTCAAGTAGATCGCATGCCAGGGCCATGGCGTCGACTCCCACATCGGCCACTTCCACTGGGCACTCCCAAGACATTGACTTGTTTTGCTGCCAAGGGTGCTGCAGTCTCAAGTCTGCTGGCAAAGGTTCATTTGTACCCAAGCCTGGGTCGACCAAGAGCAATAAGCACACCCAAAATTGTGGGAACTGCTTGCATATTTATCAAGCTCACCAATGCCCTGCCTTTGGGAAATGCTGCAGGAACTGTAATAAGCAGAACAATTTTGCAGAGGTCTGCTGACAATCCAAGTGTGTTCACACATTGGCGACGAGCACAGCAACGGCCGAACTGCCGTCTCTTCGTGTCTTGTACATTGATGGCATGTCTACACTGCTGATAGGAGACTTGCAGGTCATGAAGCCAGATGTCTCTTGGTTTGCGAACATCAACATCAACGGCCATAGGGTAAAGGTGAAGGTTGACTGGAGCACAGGTATCATTACTCCCTCACAGAATATTCAATTCCATGGAAAAGCCAGTCAAGACTATTACCTCAATTATCCTTTTGAAAAGCTACAGTGGGGGCACCATCCCTCATCATGGAGTGGCCAAGCTACAATGCACTCCTGTGTCGTCAACGGGGCCCTTCGACTTCTATGTGGTGGACATCAAAGTGCCTCCTATTCTCAGTCTTCACGCATAGACATGCCTGGGTCTTATCCAAAAGGACCCCAACAGTCACTTGCTGCCTGTCGAGGCTGTGACGTCAGTGGCTTCACCACAGCCTGACCATACACTGGACAAAGTCAAGGCTGATTATGCAGATTTGTTCACTGGCCTGGGGAAGTTCGACACACCATACCACATTGAACTGAATTCATCCATTTAGCGTCATCGAGCCACCTTGTGATGTGCCTCTCAGCCTGCATGAGCGCTTGAAGGACGAACTGCCTGACATGGAGGCAGAGGGTATCATTTCCAAGGTGGATGGACCAACGGACTGCGTGCATAATCTTTTCATCGTCGAGAAGAAAGATAAATCATTGCGTTGATGTCTCGATCCCAGGAATCTCAACAAGGCTATTAAGCATGAGCACCACCCCATCCCTACAACAGATGAAGTCATGGGTCAGCTCGCTGGAAAGAAGGTCTTCAGTTATGTGATCAAAAGGACTCTTTCAATTAGAACAAGAGAGTGCTCAAAAGTGCACTTTTAATTCTCTTCTGGGGCGTCGTTGTTTTAACCATCTACCGTGTGACATCAGCCAGTGAAGAGGGGAATGAGAGCACATTTGGAGACATTGTTGGGGTCTTCTGCATCGCAGATGACATGATTATTGCTGCAACCACCCCGACTGAGCATGACACCATCACACACAAGGTACTGGACTGTGCACGACAGAAAAACATCAAATACAACCCAAACAAGATCCAGTGGAAGGTTGCAGAGGTAAAATACATAGGTCATGTCCTCACCTGTGCTGGGATTTGCCCGGATGAAGACAAGGTGCAAGCCGTGTTGGAAATGCCAACTCCTCAGTCACGTCTGGAGCTGCAGCGAGTTCTGGGTGTAGTTAATTACCTCGGTCGGTTCAAACCCAACAAGTCGGCCATCACAACACCACTGCGTCAGATGCTAAAGAAAGATGCCGCCTGGGAATGGCATGGAGAGCATGATGCAGCATACCAGCTGTTAAAATCCTCAATGGCAAAGCGCCCAGTGTTGAAATTCTTTGACCCATCAAAGCTAGCAGTCCTTCAAAATGATGTATCTTCAGCTGGGTTAGGCTGTGCCTGCTGCAGGATGGGCATCCTGTAGCATATGCCTATCGGTCTCGAACATCTGCAAAACAGAACTATGCCCAGATAGAAAAGGTGCTTCTTGGAATCATAATCAGGGCAGAGCGTTTTCATCAGTACATCTACGAGTTTGACACGACCGTACACACTGACCACAAGCCACTAATGGCTATTGTCAAGAAGCCACTGCACCTGCTCTCAACCAGACTTCAGCTCATGATGCTTCGGCTTCTCCGATACACTGTGTCAGTGCAGTATGTCCCAGGAAAGTATCTATACATCGCAGATACACTCGCCAGAGCGCCATCTAGCATGCCACTATATGATCAGACGCTGGAAGACGATATCCACCTTCGCGTACATCAATTGGTCACTCGCAGAATGAAAGTACTGCAACGTGAGACATCGCTAGATCCAGCACTTCAACAGCTCAGCACAACCATCACAAAAGGCTGGCCTGCACATCGAGCCAGAGTGTCTCTGATGGTGAAATCATTCTGACCTGTTCGGGAGAACATCCATCAGTCTGAAGGTTTGTTGTTCTGTAGTGAGTGGATCATCATTCCAGCCGCAATGCAACAGGACATGCTGGCTCTAATTCACGAAGGGCATCTCAGAGCAGGAAAGTGCAAGGCGCCGGCTAGACCCATTTTGTACTGGCCAGGTATGTCAAGAGACATCGAATCATGTGCTGCTGAGTGTGTGGTCTGTGTCACATTTTGGCCTGCCAATCTGAAAGAGCCACTCATCCCACACAGTGTCCCTGATCGCCCATGGCAGAAGCTGGGTGCTGATATATTTCACTTTGGTGGAAAAGACTATGTCATCCTGGTGGACTACTTCTCAAAATTTCCTGAGGTGTCACAGATAAATGGGCTCATGGGTATCGCGGTCATCTCAACAATGAAAGTGAACCTTTCCCGCCATGGCATACCAGAAGAGGTATTCGCTGACAATGTTCCCTTTGGTAGCGCAGAAATTAAGGACTTTGGACACGAATGGGGCATAATGTTCACAACCTCTTCCCCAACATATCCGCAATCCAATGGTCAAGCTGAGCGTGCGATTCAGACAATGAAACAGGCTTTGTGAAATGCACATGAAGATGGTACTGATGTTCAACTCACAATGCTTGCCTACCGCTACTCTTCTATTAGCAGAGTGACACTCTCTCCAGCTCAACTCTTAATGAACAGGAGGATAAGAGATAAATTACCTGTTTACAGTGAAAGCCTCCAGCCAGGTGTCATATCAGATACTTGTCAGCAGCTCCAGGACCGTCAGAGGCAGGACACCAAATTATATGATAGAGGGGTGAAACCTCTTATGGAGATTCAAGGAGGTGATGCTGCCCACGTCAAGACTAGACAGGGCTGGGTACCTGTAGTCATATCTATCAAACTTTCCGCACCAAGATCATACCTAGTTACCATGGCCAACGATAGATCATATCGCCGCAACAGGTGACACTTGCTGAAATCTCCATCTGAGCCAGTGGCCATTCTTCCACTTCTGGACGTTGGAGAATTAAACATTCCTCTAGAGGAAGTTCAGAGCACCATGGACATGGTGCCAACACCACCTTCAAGTGCTGAGAACTCCCAATTTCCTCAACCTCCAAGCTGCAGATCACAGCGCTAGGGCCTTGCCTCAAGGCCTGAAGGACTGGGAATTTTTTTTTAATTTTTTTATTTTTTGTATACCTTGGTCGAGGCTTGTATGAGAGCAAACACACAACTCACAGCAAGGAGGCATGAGACAAGAGGGGCGGGAGTGGAAGGGACAAAACAGTGGGGAACAGACACATTAGGTGAACTGTGGAAGGGAGAGGGATAGGGGTGGGACGGGGAACATGGCGAAGAGAAGATGGACATTTCAGGGACTTTCAGGAAGGAAAGCAGGAGAAATGAAGGAAGTGGGCTTGGGTGGATTATCGGGGGTAGAAAAGATCGAGGATTTGGATGGGGGAAGATAAGAGGTGGTGGTGAACAGCTGTTTTGAAAGCCTGGAGGGAAGAATGGGAAAGAATAGAGTGAGGAAGTTTCTTCCAAAGGCGGGAAAAAGAGGAATGAAAGAGTGAAGATGAGCAGTGATTCGTGATTTTGGTAGTTTTACCAGAAGGGGGTTGTTGGCGGACCTTGAGCGCCCTGTGGAAATGTGGTGGGGACAAATCGCAGAGAGAGCAGGGGGGGCAAGGCTGGAGAGGAGTCGGTAGAAGACAGAAAGACCACCGACCAACCTGCGGTGATTGAGTGAGAGGCCCAAAGACACAGCTTCATTGCGGGAGATGCCGATGATCTTAAATGCCCTGGTTTCGACAGCGTTAAGCCGAGAAAGGTGGGAGGCAGGAGCACCAGCCCAGAGGGGAGAGCAGTACTCCATCAGGCTACGGACAAAAGCTTTGTAAGTGGTCAGGAGCTCAAGAGGGCCGAGGAAGGACTTAGCACGACGGAGGATTCCCAGTCGGCGACTGGCTTTTGAGGCGAGGTTGGAAATGTGACTTTCCCAGGAAAGGTCATGGCAGATAGTGAGACCTAGAAGCTTGAAAGAAAAGACTTCTTCCAGAGGATTGTTGAGAAAGTGGATGGGGGGGTTTTGTAAATGGTCCTTTCGAAGAGACATAGTGAGAGTGTGAGATTTGTCTGGATTGAAAGACATGTTCTACATGTTGGACCAGTTTGTGATTTTATCCAGATCTGCAGTGAGCGAAGAAGCTGCTGCTTGCCGGTCTGAGGGATGACAGATGGTACGGCAGAGGGTGGAGTCGTCGGCAAAGAGAAATAGAGGATTTTCCAGAGAGTCCGAGAGATCATTGATGAAAACCAGAAAAAGAACAGGGCCCAGAACGCTACCTTGGGGAACTCCAGCCTGCACAGGAAGAGGGGATGAAAGAACTCCATTTACGGCCACACGTTGACTGCGACAGGAGAGGAAGTCTGCGAGCCATGAGTGGAGATGGCCTTGAATACCATGGGAAGAGAGTTTGGTGAGTAGGGCAGGGTGCCAGACTGTGTCAAAAGCACGTGATATGTCCAGGGATACGGCTCGGATTTCCTGTCTGGCATTGAGGACCTCCATCCATTGATGGGAGAGCAGAAGCAGCATATCCAGGGTAGAGTGACCTGGTCTGAAACCAAATTGATGATTGGAAATCAAGCCATTGGAGAAGAGGAAGGATTTCATATCTGAAGCGATGATGGATTCCATCACCTTGCTGATGATTGGGAGAAGGCTGATTGGTCTGTAGTTACAGGGATCTGTTTTTGCACCTTTTTTATGCAGGGCAGTGATGTTAGCAGATTTCCAAGCAGATGGCAGATGACCTTGGGCAAATGAGAGGGTGAATAGAACAGAGAGAGGGTGAGCAAGAGCAGAAGAGCAGGCTTTGAGGACACGTGGGCTGATGCCGTCTGGACCGGTTGCAGAATCTGACTCGAGGTTTGAAAGCAAGCTCTCCACCTTGTCAGGAGAAAAGGATACAGAGTCCAGGGACAGTTGGGTGCGACTGGGTAAAGTGGGTAGAGATAGTGATGGGTTTAGGACACAAGATTTAGCTGCAAACACCGAGTTTAGACATTCAGCTTTATCACGTGTGGAATCAGCAGTGCGGCCATTTGAGGTAAGGGAGGGGATGGAGGGGGAACATACACCAGAAACAGATTTGATTAAACGCCACCAGGATTTTGAGGAGGGAGAGAGGTTTGAGAGTTCAGACTTGAGATGAGAAAGATGTTGTTTTCTGGCTCTCCTGAGGGTAGATACACACTTGTTCCGAGCTTTGTGGAAAGAACTGAGATTGCCCTCAGTTGGGTTTGCTTTCCATGAGGCAAAGGCAAGTTGTTTCAGGACAACTGCCTCGCCACAAGCTTCAGTAAACCAAGGGCGGGAGGAAGCGTAAGACAACTGAACACGAGAGGGGATAAATCTGTGCATGAGGGAGAGCAAGTTTCTTTGAAAGAATTCCCAGGATGAGTTGATGTTTGAGAAAGTAGTGATAGGAGACCAGTCTGTAAGTTTGATGGCTGCTCGGAGACCCTGCCAGTCGGCTTGAGTGAAATGCCAGACTCGACGGTGGTGAGGTGGTTCTCTGATAACAGCCAGAGAGATGTCCACTTTGACAAGGACGTGGTCAGAAGAACCAATTGGAGCGAAGGAAGAGCAGCAGATATTGTCAGGGAAATTTGTCAAAACCAGATCCAGAAGAGATGGAGTACCATTGGTTGAGATCCGGGTCGGGAAGTTGACCGATTGAGTCAGTCCCAATGAGTCGCAGAAAGCTTTTGCTGAGGTGCCATGGCAGGTGAGAGAGGTACCCACACCTAGCCAACTGGCGTGATGACAATTGAAGTCACCACATAAGAGGAAGAGAGAGTTTGGATGAGAAGATAGAAGATGGTCCATGTTTTCGGATAGTGAGGTGTAGATGGAGTCATCACTGTTCGGTGGACGGTACAGTACACATATAAACATGAGGTGGGAGTGGAGGGGAAGCCGAAGCCAGAGGTATTCCTGGGGGTGTGGGGGAGGAATTTGGAATCACGAGGCACAGTTTCCAAATCTCTGTCATCAGAGGAATGAGTATTATTCGCTGAATGACTACATTGATACAAATGTAGCGTTTCGATGGTAAATGACTAAAAACGGGAAGAAAATGACTTCTGGTGAACTCCAGTGATGTATTTAAAAGACGCATCGTACACAACGCCCAAGGCGACGTTTAATCAGATTCATTGACCTCAAGTTAAGTTAGTTATTTCAAAACAATATCCGCCCTCCCCATGGAGTTCTTGTGATGTGCGATATCACCCCACCCTCAGGAAAGTAAAGTATATTTTGGGGAATATAAAATGGTGAGGCACAGTTTCAAAATCTCCATCATCAGCACGATTGAGTAACTGATATTATATTGACCTGATCTAACATATTATAATGTCATGCATGGTGTGATCCTTTCAATGACCTGATCTCACATGATATAATGTCATGCATGGTGTGATCCTTTCAATGACCTGATCTAATATATTATAATGTGATACATGGTATGATCCTTTCAATGACCTGATCTAACATATTATAATATCATACATGGTATGATCCTTTCAATGACCTGATCTAACATATTATAATATCATACATGGTATGATCCTTTCAATGACCTGATCTAACATATTATAATGTCATGCATGGTGTGATCCTTTCAATGACCTGATCTAATATATTATAATGTCATACATGGTATGATCCTTTCAATGACCTGATCTAACATATTATAATATCATACATGGTATGATCCTTTCAATGACCTGATCTAACATATTATAATGTCATGCATGGTGTGATCCTTTCAATGACCTGATCTAACATATTATAATGTCATGCATGGTGTGATCCCTTCAATGACCTGATCTAACATATTATGTCATGGATGGTCTGATCCTTTCAATAACCTGGTCTAACATGTTATAATATCATACATGGTGTGATCCATTCAATGACCTGATCTAACATATTGTTGCGGCCGTGGAAATTGGCTCGACACCATGAAGGTCCTCAGGTCAGTTATACCGATAAGTATATGTGTAGTAAGATTTCCCCACCGTTGTTTAAAGGGAATTTCCATGTTCACAGGGCTGTGATCCTTTGAGTTAATCGTTTTTCTTTTCTCTATCATTATTTTGGACCAAGCATCCCCCAACAATCAGATCGCCACCACCAACACCATCCCCAAACCACCACAGCAAACCCCACCACCTTCGCCTTTCTCCCTCCACTACCATCAACAAACACCACCCGCAAACAAGAAGTCGCCTTCGTCCCAGAGTCAACACCGAAGTCGCACTGTCCAAAACCCGTTCGGTGATTTTTACCACCTCCAGACATGATTTGAACAGAGAAATATAACATGTTATCGAACGTCGTGCCATTGGTTGTGAATGGGATCCTTTTGAAGGAGGTCGGATCAGGATTCATACACGCCCACTTTTCATCCGTCCAATGGCTGAGCATCAGGTGGTGTAGCCACGCCTCCAAACCCGATGTGATCCTCAAATTTGCATATGAAATCCTTCACGGACGGACTCGATGCATTACACGCATCGGTTCGGCAGGACAGAAGCCCCGGCGAAACCCGCATACACACATCTGCTGGTTGGGAGAAACGAAGCCGCGTGGCGGGCGGACTCGATGCATTACACGCATCGGTTCGGCGGGACAAAAGCCCCGGCGAAACACTCACACACACATCGCCTCAGCCGGATCAAAACTGCGCGGCCGGGGCTAAACACCACCATCAGCTCGAAGGGGTAAAGCTGAAGCTGACAAGGCGAGGCTTTGGTGATTCCTACCACGTCGGCTTTGCCGGGGTCATGGGTCACGCTGACAAGGCAAGGCCCTGGTGATTTCAACCAGGTACGATTTCCAGAGGTCGAAGGTCATAGGTCGGGGGTTGGATTTTTCCACTCCCCCGGCCTATATAAGGGCGAGCACAATGACGGGGGACGGTCGATGGAGAGGAAGCATCTTCGGAACGAAGCTCAGGTCAAAGTTGATGGGCGAGTTGCTGAGTGGAGCAGGGACGCGGAGAAGGGCTCAGGGGCAAGCCAGAGGGCTGAGTGGGGACCACCGCCGGAAAAGGGGCGTTGTGGAGGCCACAGCCAGGAGGAGTTTTGCCGGAGCCAGTGCGGTCCAGAGCGCCAACTCGCTAAAGGGAGCGGCAGCAGTTCCCCTCTCCCAAACCGAGCTTTGCGCTGAGAGACGCCGGTAACCCCGTCCGTTCCCCTCCCCAACTGTGGTGCCGACTGTGAAACACGTGCCTGCGCGGAGAACGCCGGAGAGAGCTCACCGGCCACGCCAGGGGCATAAAGTCAGGCGCGGCTACGCTGACATTGCGGCTTGCCCGCCATCGTGCCACGAGGGTACGGGTAAGACCCTTTCAGTCTCGTGGACCTGGCCGCTCATCCAGGTTCCACGCATATTTGGTCCACAGACCTGTCTGCCACCCTTGTCTTTGAGGGTGGCTTTTCTTTGCTTTTGTGTAAGTGCATGTGGTGGCACCGTCTTGTAAAGAAAACCTGTTTAAATAAATGTGTGAATAAATATTCAGTTGTAACTCTTCAATTGCTTTCACTGGTTACTGTTCTTACGTGCATGATTTACTGTATGGCTGTAAATACGTGCCTTGTCTGAGTGTGAAATAAATGTGCTTGTTGAACTGTTCCCCGTTTCGTTGTGTCCTTTCCCTTGTTTGAAAGTTCCATCTTGCATCACGGAAGGAATTGGTAGAAGGGTTTAAGCACCCAGTAAATAGAATCACATCCGTCGGGGTCGGCGATAACACCGCTCGGTTATCACTGAAGCACGGAACGGACCGCTTAAACGGTTCGTGTTCTCGGTCGGCCAGCGGCGAGGTACGATCGCCCGGTTAACTACTCGCGCAGGTAGTTAGGTAGGTCGAGTTTGGCGAACAACCCTATCCTGTGCGGGTGGCCAATTGGCACGATTGTGGTGAGGTCGAGAGACCCACCCGTGACGAGCTCCCGGCGTTGTTCCGGGAGGGTCACGACTGAATTGTCCGTTCCGGTGGGCGACGCGGTCGCGAAATCGAGTATGTGGCCAATCGCATGCCGGGCGGGCCGAAATTCGTAACAATATTATAATGTCATGCATGTTGTGATCCTTTCAATGACCTGATCTAACATATTATAATGTCATGCATGGTGTGATCCTTTCAAATTCCTGATCTAACCTATTATAATATCATGCACGGTGTGATCTTTTCAATGACCTGATCTAACGTATTATAATGTCATGCATGGTGTGATCCTTTCAATGACCTGATATAACATATTATTATGTTTTTCATGGTCTGATCCTTTCAACGACCTGATCTAACATATTATAATGTCATGCATGGTGTGATCCTTTCAATGACCTGATCTAACATGTTATAATATCATGCATGGTGTGATCCTTTCAATGACCTGATCTAACATATTATGTCATGCATGGTGTGATCCTTTCAATGACCTGATCTAACATATTATAATGTTATGCATGGTCTGATCCTTTCAATGATCTGATCTAACATATTATAATGTTATACATGGTCTGATCCTTTCAATGACCTGATCGAACATATTATAATGTCATGCATGGTGTGATCCTTTCAATGACCTGATCTAACATGTTATAATATCATGCATGGTGTGATCCTTTCAATGACCTCATCTAACATATTATAATGTCATGCATGGTGTGATCCTTTCAATGACCTGATCTAACATGCTATAATGTCATGCATGGTGTGATCCTTTCAATGACCTGATCTAACATGTTATAATGTTATGCATGGTGTCATCCTTCCAATGACCTGATCTAACATATTTTAATGTCATGCATGGTGTGATCCTTTCAATGACCTGATCTAACATGTTATAATGTTATGCATGGTGTCATCCTTCCAATGACCTGATCTAACATGTTATAATGTCATGTATGGTGTGATCCTTTCAGTGACCTGATCTAACATGTTATAATGTCATGCATGGTGTGATCCTTGCAATGACCTGATGTAACATATGATAATGTCATGCGTGGTCTGATCTAACATCTTATGAAATATTCAAACGAGTGCTCTACAAGCTGATTGGTAATGAACACACCCCTTCTTAACACGTCGATCTTCTTGGTTGACAATACTTTAATATTTTTTACATTTAGATAAAGACCAGCCTTCTCACTTTCCTTCTTCACTCTCTGTAGCAGTTTCATCAAATCCTCTTTACTTTCTGCCAAGAGAGTGGCATCATCAGCATACCACAGGTTGTTGATACATGTTTTGTTTTTTTTTGTATTCATTATCGAGGCTTCTATAAGAGCTAACACACAGAACTTATCACAAAGGGAGCAGGAGACAAGTGGGGAGGAGAGGGAAGCACAACAAAGTTGAGAGCAGAGATATTAGGAGATCTGTGGGAGGGAGAGGGATTGGTGGGGTATATGGGGTAAACAAGATGGACACTACGGGGACTTTCAGGGAGGAGGAATGCAGGGATTTTGAATGATGAGTTTGGGTTGAATTAACAGGGGTAGAAAAGATCATGGTTTTCGATGGGGGAAGAAAAGAGATGGTGGTGAACAGCTGTTTTGAAGACCTGGAGAGAAGAGTGAGATTGAAGAGAGTGTGGGAGTTTGTTCCAGAGGCTGAAAAAACAGAGGAATGAAAGAATGAAGGTGAGCAGTAATTCTTGATTTTGGTAGTTTCGCCAGAAGGGGATTGCTGGCGGACCTTGAGCACCCTGCGGAAAAATGGTGGGTGATGGGGGGGGAAAAATCACAGAGGAAGCAGGGGGGCAAGGCCAGAGAGGAGATAGTATAGGACAGAAAAACCACCGACCTGCTTGCAGTGAGAGAGTGAGAGACCCAAAGACTCCACTTAATCGCGGGAGATACCATTGATCCTAAAAGCCTTGGTTTCCACAGCATGAAGTCGAGCTAGGTGTCAGGCGGGAGCAGTAGCCCATAGGGGAGATCAGTACTCTATCAGGCTGCTGATGAAAGCTTTGTTTGTGGTCAGGAGCTCAGGTGTGCCAAGGAAGGACTTTGCACGACAGATGATGCCCAGTCGGCGACTGGCTTTGGTAGCCAGCTTGGAAATGCGGCTTTCCCATGAAAGATCATGGCAGATAGTGAGACTCAGAAGCTTGAATGAAAGGACTTCTTCAAGAGGATTGTTGAGAAAGTAGATGGGGAGGGGGGGGGGGCAGAAGGTCTTTTCGGAGAGACAGTGAGAGTGTGAGATTTGTCAGGATTGAAAGATATATTTCACGTGTTGGACCTACTTGTGATTGTATACAGATCTTCAGAGATTGAAGAGGCTGCTGCTTGCCGATCTGAGGAATGACAGATGGTAAGGCAGAGAGTGGAGTCATCAACAAAGAGATATGGGCTGAACACTGACTTGAGGAACTCCAGCCTGGACAGGAAGAGAGGATGAGAGAATTCCATTCGGGGCCAAACATTGACTGAGACAGGAGAGGAATTCTGGGAGGCATGAGTGGAGATTGTCTTGGACACCATAGGAAGAGAGTTTGGTGAGCAGGGCAGTGTGCCAGACCATATCAAAAGCTCGTGATATTTTCAGGGATATGGCTCTGATCTCATGTCTGGCATTGAGGACCTACATCCATTGTTGGGAAAGCAGAAGCAGCATGTCCAGGGTAGAGTGACCTTGTCTCAATCCAAATTGATGATCGGAAATGAAGCCATTGGAGAAGAGGAAGGATTTAATGTCAGAAGTGATGATGGATTCCATAACCTGGCTGATGATTGGGAGAAGGCTGATTGGTCTGTAGTTGCAGGGATCTGTTTTTGCACAAACATTTCCTGATTTCCAAGCAGATGGCAGATGACCGTGGACAAATGAGAAGGTGAATAGAACAGAGATAGGGTGAGCAAGAGCAGCAGAGCAGGATTTTAGGACAAGCAAACTGATGCCGTCTGGACTGGTTGCAGAATCATGAGGTGAGATAGCAAACTCTCCACCTTGTCAGGAGAAAAGGACACAGAGTTCAGGAACAGCTGGGTGCGACTGGGTAAGGTGGGTACAAAAAGCGATGGGTTTGGAACATTAAGAAGCAAACACAGAGTTCAGTCATTCATCCTTTTTCACATGTGATGTCAACTGTGTAGCCATTCGAGGTAAGGGAGGGGGTGGAGAGGGAACATACACCAGAAACAGACTTAACCAGATGCCACCAGGATGTGGAGGAGGGAGACATGTTTGAGTTCAGACTTGAGATTAGAAAGATGTTTTCTGGCTCTCTTGAAGGTAGACACACAAACTTTTTCCGAGCTTTGTGGAAGGAACTGAGATTGCCTTCAGTTGGTTTTGCCTTCCATGAGGCAAAGGCAACTGCCTCGCCACAAGCTTCAGTGTACCATGGGTGGGAGGAAGGATATGACAACTGAAGACGAGATGGGATAAATGTGTGCCTGAGAGAGAGAGAGCAAGTTTCTATGAAAGAATTCCCAGGATGAGTTGATGTTGGAGAAAGCAAAAATGGGAGACCAGTCAAGAAGTTTGACGGCTGCTTGAAGACCATGCCAGTCGGCCTGAATGAAATGCCAGACTTGACGGTGCTGAGGTGGTTCTCTAATAACAGCCAGAGAGATGTCTACTTTGACAAGCATATGGTCAATTTAACTGGTTGGAGCAGAGGAAAAACAACAGATATTTGCAGGGAAATTGGTTAAAATCAGATCCAGAAGAGATGGAGTACCATTGCCTGAGATCTGGGTCAGAAAGTTGACAGATTGTTTCAGTCCCAAAGAATCACAGAAGTGCCATGGCAGGTGAGAGAGGTACCCACACCCAGCCAACTGGCATGATGACGATTGAAATCACCACATATGAGGAAGAGAGTAAGTCGGGATGAGAGGATAGAAATTGGTCAATGTTTTCATTGAGCGCGATGTAAATGGAGTCATCACTGTTTGGTGGATGGTACAGCACACATATATAAACATGAGGTTGGAGCGGAGGGGAAGCCGTAGCCAGAGGTGTTCCTGGGGTGTGGGGGAGTGAGGGCAGTGCATGGAGAGTGAGGAATAGAGTTTTTGATGAAGATATCTTCCTCCAATCCTGACTCCATCCTCTCTGTCATCCAAGTTATATTTCTCGTCAAAATTATTCTGACTGCAAATTAGTCAGTCAATTCTGTCCAATGATAATGGCATCCTTCCTATACTGCATGGATCGGTTGTTTGTCATGCTACTCCGACAGTTTTGGGCTGATTACATCTACACTTGCTACATAGGATCAGCATGACCCCAAATAATGTATCGGGGTGTTTTTATCTTTGCCGGTGGTCTTGGAGAGGGGGACGCAAATTCTATATGTAAATGTGTATCATGTAGCACCGCCTCCAGGTGGGGGAGGGTATTACATGTCTTCACCATTTACAGTGCAGTAATCCTGTCCCCACGTTTTCCAATGCTGTGAGGTGTTTTGAATTATAAGCAATCGGTATGTTTTTGCTTCATGCACATAACCTGGGTTATTTTCTTTTTTTGCCTACACAGAGCTGTCAGTTGCCTAAACACCACCCAAATAAAGGTATGCATCAGAAGAACACGTTACATGCTTGGAACAACATTGCCTGCAGGGAAGGTGATCTGCTAGTAATGATGATAATATTAACAGAGAGGCAAGCAGGATGGCCTCGAGCTGAGCACACTCTCCTCGAAGCTGTCTAGCCTGGGTTGGAATCCCGACCCAGCTGTCATTCTGAAATCCCGGTGTTTCACAGGCAGGGTGATGCATCAATGTGTGCCATTTTGTCGGATGGATGTTAAGCTGGCGTCCCATCTACCGCCATCAGTTGGTGGACTTTAAATATCCCACAATGTCCTTCACAAAGAGTCGGTGAGTTATCGGTGGCACCCTGAACAAATTACAAATACCTGCCTTAACCTTAGTCATACGTCAGCCCTGGCCAGTTGGTTCGTGAAAGACTTGAGCCAAACTTCCCCCAGACAACCTCAAAATCACGTGAGAATAATTTCGGCTGTTAAACAATAAGGATATCAACAAACCACCATCTACATGGTGCGCACGTACAGTACACATGATCCCATGGTTGCTGCCGCAGGGAGCGAGTGTGAGTAAGAATAAAAAATATAGGTCTGGAGCTCTATGTACACTACCGGTCAAAAGTTTTAGAATACCCCCATTTTTCCAGTTTTTACTGAAATTTAAGCAGTTTAATGTTTCAATGTACTCTGCAATTAAAGCATAGAACAAATAAACAATTGCAGATAAAAAAAATAAATCATGGAATTGTTTTGTTTAACAAAATTTAATCTAAATTTTCCACTGATCAAAGTAACCACCTTTTGCAGATATAACAGCCGAACATACTCGTGGCATTTTTTCCACAATGGAAATCAAATATTGTTCGGAAAGTTCTTCCCAACACTGTGGCAGAAGTTCCCACAAATGTGTTGCACTTGTAGGTTGCTTTGCTTTCACCCTTCTATCCAGTTCATCCCAAACCAGCTCGATGGGGTTTAAGTCTGGAGACTGTGCTGGCAATTCCATGATTTGAAGCCTACCGTCTTGTTCTTTTATTCTAAGGAAGCTCTGACATCGCCTGGAGGTATGTTATGGGTCGTTATCTTGCTATAGAATGAACCTCTGACCAACCAGGCGTAGACCAGAGGGTATTGCATGGTGCTGCAAAATGCTGTGGTGGCCCTTTTCGTTCATTGTGACAGTCACTCTGTGCAAGTCGCCGACTCTGGGTCCAGCAAAAGAGCCCCAGATCATCACGTTTCCTCCTCCATGTTTGACAGTTGGTGTCACACATTGAGGAACCATCCTTTCGCCTACTCGACGGTGTACAAAAACCTTCCATGATGAACCGAAGATTTCAAATTTTGATTCATCAGTCTATAAGACCTTCTTCCAGTTTTCAGTAGTCCACTGGCGGTGCTTCATGGCCCAGGCAAGCCTCTTTTTCTTATTTTACCATCTTTGCAATGGCTTTCTTACTGCCTCTCGACCTGTCAAACCTGCAGCTTGAAGTCTTCTCTTCGCAGTTGAAACTGAGACTTCCTTACTTCGACCAGTGTTAAGCTGTGCTTGAAGCTGCTGTCCTGTGAGCCACCTATCACGCAAGCTGTTGACTCTCAGAAGCTTGTCTTTTGATTGTGTTGTGGCTTTGGGTCTGCCAGACCTCTTCCTGTCAGAGTTTCCTCCAGTTTCCAAGTGTCTTTTGATGGTGTAGGAAACTGTACTCACTGACACCTTGGCATCTTTGCAATTTCTCTCAAGGAAGGACCTACACTTTTAAGGGTTATAATGGTGTGTCTGTCTTCCTTTGTTAATTGTCTTTTTCTCACCATTATGATGGCAATATACTACTTCCTACGACAATATAGTATAGCAATATACTATATTGTCCAAATAATGCTTCAGTGGGCATAGCAACACAGTCTGTTCCAACACTGCTTTTATACAGACAAAGGGTTTGTAACTGATCAACAAAAGTGGGACACCTGTAGGAATTGTTTACATAAACTTTCAAGGCTTAATTTACTTCCATTGCTGCAGAACAGCTGCAGTTGCTAACCCATTACTTGTTCCCTGAAAAGGGCCTTTTTTGACAACTGAAATTTACATTATTTTTCAGTTTTTGGTAACCTAAACTTTTTTTTAACCTCTGGCAGTTTACTGCTTAGCTTTGTACCATTTCAGGTTATTCACTGGACTTAAACTGATTAAATTTCAGTAAAAACTGGAAAAATGGGGGTGTTCTAAAACTTTCCATCGGTAGTGTATATAATAATTCAATGTTTAATATCATTTGAGTTTTCCATATTGAAATGCATTGGCGAATAAAAATTACCTGTGCGTTGTTGGTACCCTGCTCGCGAAGCGAAAAGCGGGGTGAAACAATTGGTTCACTTTGTCTGTCTGTCTGCAGACGTCAGTCTATGATCGAGGAACTACTTAATTTCAATCATATCTTATATTTTGAACACTAGAACACAAATCGGAACATGAATGTGCAATTTAGCAGATCTTTGGCTCAGAATTTGACAAATTGTACGAAATCTCGGCCCAAGCACGCATGTGCAGAGAGGAGTAAGGGAATTTTTAAGCGGTGTAGCCACTTCAATATTTGTTTAGACAGTCTGGGTAATCAAACTAAATTTAATAATCATTCCAATTAGGAGAGTTACTGTTTTCAGCGACCTCAAAAAGGACAAACAACAGGCACGAATAACTAATGTAACGTGTTCAACTAGAACGGCACTCGGTAGAGCGCATACCTCCGCCAGGCTGAACAGTTAACGTTTTGTATCCACTGATAGACCAGGTCTGGATCTAGACCTTAACCAAAATCGAATCGACTTGCTCCCATCACCAAACTCATCCACAAAGTTTTCTTATCACCCATCCACAACCTTTTGAAATACATGGCTATATATCGTTTTTGGCTTTATCACAAAATGGTGAAGAATCACATTGAGAGATTAAAATATAAAAATTCTCATACCCACATCCAGATCAGGATCTTCACCAAAATCGAATCAGTTATTCCTGTCAAACACCAAACATGTCCACAGAGTTTCATCCGAATCTGTCCACAACTTTTTGAGATATCCTGTTCACAGACAGAAAAATTAACATAGACAAACAGGTGAAAACATACCCTCCATCCACCTTCGGTGACAGAGGTAATAAAGTGGTGTTAAAGATGGTTGTGGTAAACTTCAGATAAAAAAAGTTTTTTTTTTTTTTCTACAGTATTTAAAACTTTTATACAATATAAACTGAATATATAATCTACCAGGTTGAACAGTTTACATTTTCTTCACCCTCGCAGATCATATATTCAAAAGCACTTGACAACGTGAGAACAATTGTTGCTGTTAAACAATAAGGATATTAACAAGAAGAATATTAATAAGGATATTAAACAAAAACGGAGGTATCGCCGTGTTGGCACCCCCAAAAACCTCCAGTTTAACAGTACTTGGACAAAACATTTTACGCTGTATCGACCAATCAAATTTTCTGTTTGTGCTCTCAGCATTGGGGAATATCGAGATTCAGACAAAATAGTGGCTCAAAGGAAATATAGATCATGCTCGAAAACTCAAAGCAAGAGTTTAAAAGATGCTTCCCATGTCCTTTTTCTCAAAACTGCATGGGGTAAGGTGTTCTATGAACCTTCTCGTTGTTGTTAATGCCAGATCTGTGTACGTAGTTTATGAATGTGATGCACGTGATCCAGATGTTAATGGAGAAAGTGGCTGAAGTTGTCCCACATAATGTAATCAGCATTGTCTATATTGAAGGAGATCAGTGCACAACTTACAAACAGTCACCCCAATCCCACTCACTCACCACCACCACCAAAAGTGGCAAGCCCAGTGAGTGGCCCCTAAAGAACACGAGCCGAGGTACGCGGTGTTGCCCGGGATAAATTTCACATTATTTCCCCAGTTTAAATAAAATTAAGTTTAAGACAAAAGGCTGAATTTGATTTTTTTTTTTTTTCTGAGGAGATTGTCCTTCTTGCAATGTTTCTGTTGCTCAGGATGTTGCATGTCCTTCACGGTCAGCTTCAAGGCATGATTGTCTTTCTTGTGAGCTTTCCTGCTTCTGGGGGTTTTTTTTTCTTTTCTAGCTGCTGATGTAGATCTGTCTAAACTTGTCCGTTTCTTTGGTGGCAATGTAAAGTTGTTGGGATTTTCGTAAACTGCAAAAAAAAAAAAACATTGCCACATTAACTTCCTGTAACAACCATGATGCACATGATGGGACCTGATGTGGCAGAAAATGACAGGACCGATTTTCAGGAAAAATATACCAAAATGTGGAATTGCGTCAAATCAAACACTTGTTCATGTTGCAGGTACAGTAAAATGCAGTGTTGTTGCAGATACCATGCTCTTACACGCTCCTTTCTTGGTAGATCGAGGTCAAGTGGTTTGCTCTTGCATAAAGGACAGACAGACAAACAGACAAGCCGACTGACTGTGTTCCCATTCTTCATCCCATAAGAGGTTCCCATGCCAAATTTGGTAGCTATAGGTCAAACGGTTTTCACTTGCATAAAGGACAGACAAACAGACAGGCCAAAATATTGTTATGGTTGTGGGGTAGATGGAGGAATTTCATAGCAAAGTTAGGATTGTATGGAGTTGCTTGGTCCGTGTAGGAGACATCTCGATGTCAATTAAGTCGGGAAACTGAGCTTAAGTGTTACAAGGGGGGTGGTGCTGTGTTAATTAGATTGGGATTAAGGCCAACTTCCCCCAATATATAATTTCCCCCTGTGATCTCCTACGTTTTTTATATCTAAAAGCCAGCCATGAAAGAAGTGCGTTTTTATACTAACAACAACCATAACAACAAGCAAGCCAAACGTGCCGAGCAGGCAGAAGCCCCGCCTTCCCGATGTTTGTGCCATCAAGCCACACCCGGAGGTGGAAGAAGGGTGAAGTTCAAAGAGGAGACAGTAGCAATGAGAGGACAGAGTTGTGAGCGGAGCGTGGCTGGACGAAATGGCTGCGCAATTCTTGTGTCGTGCTGTAAATTTGCCCACGTGCTGAGCCAGACACTGGCCTTGACTCTTGGCTGGTCATGAGAGACCGACTTCAAAGCCTCGTGTATGTCACCGAAGGGAACGGCGCTATACCGCAGAGAGTGGCGTCGGCAAGCGCAATCGACGAGGAAGCCGCACGGTGGTCGGTGAGCCCTGGTGTTGAATACCACCTCACGAATTACTTCACGTACGTTTCCCACCCGGAGAGCGGCTTGGCGTCATTTTTGGGTGCATCTTCTCGCACAGGACGAAGCGCCTCAATCCTAAAGTTCAATAAAAGACCATCTCTGGACCAAGCTGAGTGCCAGAATAAAGAGAGGATTTTCTTTTGTTTCTTTTTCCCCTTCTCTGTATTAAAGTCTGTGTGTAGAAGCCCCTCGACTTTCGGCTTTAATTTACTTCATGTATTATTATTACATTTTGAATTATATCCTTGTAAATATTTGTCTGTTGTCATTAAATTCCCATGTTTATTTTAAGTTGCTGGTGTCCATGTATCTGTTGCGGGTTCGAGTATAAACCCCTTGTGCTGTGCTTCCGTCGCTATGCCCGTGCCGCCCTGCCACTCCCACACGTGCCACAATCTCTGAGGATCACGTGTGCACCTCCGAGTAAGGAAAACACGCTCGGCGATCCAGGCCTGGTCGGTGTTAACCGCCCGTCCACCACAATTGGGTCAGGGGATTAACCTAACCACCAGACCCACGATAATATATATTAGATAATGCATACAGCATTATATTTGATGGAGTGAATGGAATGCTTCATTATTCTTCCACATATGTTGTGCTATCATCATACATGTCTTTTCAGTCCACTGTCACCAAAAAAGCTTCCCTCATGAACATCAAACCCAAACTATGGTTAACTTGTTCCTCACTATTATAATGCTGGAATAGAGGTTTAATGTAAATTAGTAACATCGTCCATGTTTGCTACCTCAACATGTGAACAAAAAATAAAAGCCTCCGCTATGAATACAAAATAATAATAATAATAATAATAATAATAATAATAATAATAATAATAATAATAATAATAATAATAATAAAAGATTCGAAAAGTTTATTCCATTTTTTTTTTCTGTTTTGTGAGCCAAACTGAAATTGCTTTCTCATCTTCTTCTTCTTTACCATCCACAATTATTCCCACGTTCTTATGGGGTTGGCCGTGGGAAGTTTTGGCCTTTTCAGTTTGTCTTTCACGAACCGCTGACCAGGCCTGACGTTCGATAAAGGTCAGGGCAGGAATTTGGAATTTCTTTATGGTGCCAGTGATAGCTCGTCTACTCTTCACAAAGGACACCGTGGGGGAATTTAACGTTCACCAACTAATGGCAGCAGACGGGACACCAAGTTTAACATCCATCCAAGGGACGGAACACACATTGATGAATCACCCTGCCTGTGAAACACCGGAATGACAGATTATAGCTGGATCGGGATTCAAACCCATGCAACACAGCTTATAGGCGAGTGTGCATACTTCCAGGCCATTTTGTCGGCCTGAAATTGCTTCATCATAAAAATTGGAGTTCAGTGATTTGTCTTGGTATTAGACGAATTTCAAACTTTGCCTTGGGATAGAAAACAAGAACAAGGCCCACCATTCTGAGAATGCTGTGGAACCTTGAACTTGCACTTACAAATAGCCAGTGCTATCAAGGCATGATAAATGTTCATGATGAGCTTATTTCTAAATAAAATAAAAGAAACAAACAAAAGAACCCAGCACTTTATGCAATATAAATAATGGGGTCCATGTATAAATAGAAAAATTCTTCACTAAATTCTATCCTTTTTCAACTAATCTGGTTGATTAAAGTGACAGCGATTTGGTTGTGAATAATCACATGATAAAATGTGGTGTCATCCTAATCTTGGTAAATGTGGTATTTCAAACCGATGATACATCGGAAACCTACAAGTCGACGATGAGCACACTGGCATACCACAGGCTTGTACTCCAAGCCAAAATCAAGGCAGTCATTCAGCGTAATTCAAACATCTGGTTAAAGACAACACATCTGGCCTGACATTTCCAAGAAGGTTCAACTTAACAAATCATTTTTGTAAACAAACCCAAATATAAATGGATGAGCATGCATATATATATATATATATATATATATATATATATATATATATATATATATATATATATATATATATATATATATATATATATATATATATATATATATATACATATATGCATATATATATATATATATATATATATATATATATATATATATATATATATATATATATATATATATATATATATATATACATATATGCATATATATATATATATATATATATATATATATATATACATATATATATATATATATATATATATATATATATATGCATATATGTATATATATATATATATATATATATATATATATCTCTCTCTCTCTCTCTCTCTCTCTCTCTCTCTCTCTCTCTCTCTCTCTCTCTCTCTCTCTCTCTCTCTCTCTCCCATTCTATACTCACACTTATTTCCAGCCAAGGACAACTCCTCCTCACTGTAACTTATAGACATGCAGCGACTCCAGTAAACAGTCAGCGGACAAAGAACGTCTCATATTCATCGTGAATCAAACAAACGGCACCTTGGCATTGACAAAGGAAACTATTGTTGCAGATCGCGATGCCAATTGTCATTCAGATATAGTTAGGAGAGGAAAAACTTGACCGAGACCGGGCGAGCAGAGCCGCGCGGTAGTTATGAGTGTTCAGCTACCATGCATCGTTTCTCATGCACTGAGGTCATTGCAGGGTTGTGTTTGAATGACTTCAGCTTTCAACCCACAAACTAAGTGGCAAATGTTTAGCCAATGAAGGACACAGCAGATTATGTTTGGATGTGTTGCAATGCATCAGAAGAATGCACATTTTAATACTACTTTTATAAGTACAGTTGTATTAATGTGTGTGTGTGTCTGTATGTTTGTTGGTCTTATATGTGCACTCCTGAACCGCTGGTCAGGAGTTGAAAACTAGTAGTGATACTCGGGGGGGTGGGGGGGGATGAACAGGGTGTACTTTGGTGAAAAAAAGTCCTTCCCCCTGGAGGTTGATCCAGGGGGGAGGACCCCAATTCTAGGGGAATTATCCCACCTGTAATTCTGGGAGAATTAACTCCTAAAGGATCAATTCCTCGGCAGTCTTTTTTTAAATTTACAGGATCTTACATCAATCAATACATTAAAGTAGCTGGACTTCTCCGTCCGTCGTGGTGTTTTCGCTGGAACGTCATTACGGTGTTATGTCTAGCACTAAGCTAGGCCTCTACAGACGTGCACATTGGCCCAGTGTCAAGCACTCAACCCGTCCCATTGCTTCACCAACAGCAGTTGAACAACATAACCACACAGTGCATCTGACACTATGTGGCGTGCCTAGATGACAGGCTGAATGCCAGACGCGAGACGTCGGGATGACGGATTTAGTAAGAAGGCGGTGTAGTAAGACGGCGTTACATCTGGGATGTCCTCAAAACCAATCTACCCTTTACCCACCCGAGTTTAACTCAATAATTATTTTTGATTTGTCACTGCACAATATGTCACTGAAGGTTAACACTCCTATCATGCTGATGCAAAATCTCAATCCTCACAATGGCCACTGTAATTGAACACATTACATCTTAACCAAGATCACTGGTCAGCTTCTTGAGGTGGGGATACTAGGTTGTGAGCATGCCGGCTGTATTCTCCTTATTCCTAAAATTCCTCATGCTCCATCTGACATGGATCTTCCTTTTCAACTCTGCCAGTGACAGCTTCCGGTTAGGCCAGCCTTTGCGATGAAAATCAACAAAAGCCAGGGTCAGAGGCTGTGGATGTGTGGATTCCTGCTTCCCACCAGTGTTTTTACACATGGACAGCTGTTGGTTGTGACGAGTCTAGTAGGAGACCCACTCGATCTGTGCATCTTTGCCAACTGGAATGAATTCTGGAAAAGGAGCGGGACTGTACATGGTGCTGGCTGGCTCACCCATAACGTTGTTTATCGTGAGACCACATAAACTCAAGGGAGGATCCAAAAAGAAATTTGGGGATTTAATATTTTCCAAGAAAATGTTGCGTTTTTAATATCTAAAACAGACCAATTTGGCTCAGTAAATAAAGCCTTTTATTCTAAAATATTGTTGCGGGCCAGGGGTCGGGTGAGAAGACCACCGGGGGGGGGGGGCGAAGCTATCTCGGGATCCCACCAGACTCCCCGGAATTGCAGGCCGTCGCACACAGATAATTCCGTGACGTGGCGGGTCGCTAAGCGACCGTGAACGACCATAATTCAGCCATGTGACTTAGGGTCCTCCGTCTTGTTAATCTGGTTACCGAAAAATAAGGCAAGGTTTTGGAGGCAAGGTTTGAAATGTGGCTTTCCCAGGAAAGGTCATGGCAGATAGTGAGACCCAGAAGCTTGAAAGAAAGGACTTCTTCCAGAGGATTGTTGAGAAAGTGGATTGGGGGGGGGGGGTTCTAAACGGTCCTTTCGGAGAGACATAGTGACAGTGTGAGATTTGTCCGGATTGAAAGACATGTTCCAAGTGTTGGACCAGTTTGTGATTTTATCCAGATCTGCAGTGAGCAAAGAAGCTGCTGCTTGTCGGTCTGAGGGATGACCGATGGAACGGCAGAGGGTGGAGTCATCAGCAAAGAGATATATAGGATTTTCCAGAGAGTCAGAGAGATCATTGATGAAAACCAGAAAAAGAACAGGGCCCAGAACACTACCCTGAGGAACTCCAGCCTGGACAGGAAGAGGGGATGAAAGAACTCCATTTAGGGCCACACGTTGACTGTGACAGGAGAGGAAGTCTGCGAGCCATGAGTGGAGATGGCCTTGGATACCATAGGAAGAGAGTTTGGTGAGCAGGGCAGGGTGCCAGACTGTGTCAAAAGCACGTGATATGTCCAGGGATACGGCTCGGATTTCCTGTCTGGCATTGAGGACCTCCATCCATTGTTGGGAGAGCAGAAGAAACATATCCAGGGTAGAGTGACCTGGTCTGAAACCAAACCAAATTGAGTTTGGATGAGAAGATAGAAGTTGGTCCATGTTTTCGGATAGTGAGGTGTAGATGGAGTCATCACTGTTTGGTGGACGGTACAGTACACATATAAACATGAGGTGGGAGTGGAGGGGAAGCCGTAGCCAGAGGTATTCCTGGAGGTGTGGGGGAGTGAGGGCAGTGTATGGAGAGTGAGGAATAGAGTCTTTGATGAAGAGAGCAACTCCTCCACCAGGACGAGGCTCAGGTCTGTCATACCGGAGGAGGGAGTAACCAGGGAGAGATACTTGGGAGTCAGACACGTCTTTGGGGAGGAAAGTTTCTGTTAGGCAGATTATGTCTGGTTTGTCAGTGGCAACCTGTATGGAAAGATCTGAAAGGTTTGAGCGAAGACCCTGGATATTTGAGGTCCACACTGTTAATGAAGAGGGAGGGGAGGCGGCTTTAAGTGCAGGGAGTGGGAGGGGAGGGGAGGGTAGGACAAGGGACGAGAGGGGGGGCGTAAGGAGGGTTGTTGAAAGAGTGTGGGGGATTGCAGAATAGCGAGAGGAGGGGCCGGATGAGGAGGAGAAAAGGCTCTGTGGTGCTGGTGGAGAGGGGGGACAAGAGAGGGGGAAGAAGGCAGTTGAGGATTTGAGGAGGTGGAGTGAAGAGATGGAGGTGAGAGGGCAGTGGAAGGAGGCAGCTTTGTGGATGAGAGGGGGGCAACTTTGAGAAGAATGAGTGAGGGGGGTGAATGGTGGGAGAAAGGTGAGGGGGGAGTTTTTGAGAGAGGTGAGAGGGAGAAGAGTGTGATGGTTGCTTTGAGGGTGAGGTGTGAGAGGGGTGAGTTGGCACTGAAATTGGAAAAAAAAGAATGGTTGATGGAAAGGGAACATTCATAGCAAACTGGGTTTTTTTTTTAAAGTTTTAGGTCAGAGATGCGATTACACACATTTCTTGAGGGATGCAATAAAGGCGAATCCAGAGAATGGAGAGAAGAAACACTGCAACAGATGGAATTTTTAGGCAAGGTATGAAGGAAAGGTCGAATTGAGAGCAGTCTGTTTAAATAGAAGAGTAGTGCATTATGATACAGGAAAGAGTACCACATGCGTAAAAGACGAAGATGAAGGATGATAAGAGATCGTTTTATTATTATTATTATTATTATTATTATTATTATTATTATTATTGTTTGAGAGAGTTTTCATCAGATTAGGTGGTGGAAGTGTTGAAGAAAAAATCGTGAGGTGAATGGTGAAATTGGATCGATGAACACAGGGGGTCTAAACAGATCACGTGGTTATGGGAGAAGCACTTGGTTCTGGAAGGTGTGCCGTCAAAAGTGAAATTATTTATTTCAAACAAGGATTGCGTAACATTTGGAAAAGGGAAGGTTGAAGTAAAATCGTGGAAGTGTATGATGAATTTGGACGGTAAACGCAGTGTGAAGCTGCTGGGTCTATGAAAAGTACCAGGAAGAGAGAGAGAGAGAGAGACACGTGGTTACAGGAGGTGTAGAGATCGAAAGGATACAAGGAAGATTATTATTTTTTGATGTATTTATGAAGAACAGGTAAGATTCGGGAATGGAAGGTTGAAGATTGGAAGAAATCGTGAAGGTAATGGCGAGAGAGGGTCAGCTCAGGAGAATAAAGATGGTGTGCCAGCAGAAGGAAGAAGAAGAGCAGGAGGAAGAAGAAGAGCAGGATGAAGAAGAAGAAGAAGAAGAAGAAGAAGAAGAAGAATTGAGACTTGTGAGTGTGCAAGGAGAAAGGAAGTTATTTTTATTTTTTTGGATTTAAGACAAGAAATAGAGTGTTTAGTTGGGAGGGATGGGGGACGTTGGGAAAGGGGGGAAGATAGAAATTGAAGGTAATGGGGAGAAAATACAAATAAACACGATCGTACACTGAGGGGGACGATGGGTAGGCCTCAAGCACTTGGTCAGACAAGGTCGACGAAACTCACAAAATAGCACGATTTTTGAAACAAAACCGAACTAGGAACACACAGTGACATGCAGGAAAGAAAATAAACAGTTAAAACGGGACAGATAATGACCGGAAACTTAACTTTGAGATTGACAGCAGAGAGCCCTGAAGGAGACCTGCCAACGCTCCTAACCCAGAACCGGAAGTCGAATTAGCCTCATCTCCTCTCCTTTTTCTCATCAACTCCTCTTCATCAGTGTGTGTGTGTGTGTGTGTGTGTGTGTGTGTGTGTGTGTGTGTGTGTGTGTGTGTGTGTGTGTGTGTGTGTGCGCGTGTGTCCTGGCACCTGTCTATGTAAGCCTGCAGACAATCATTATTATTTTCAGGATAGGTCTGCTCTGTGTCCGCTTTTATAAGTTGCTTGATTATTGCTGCACCACACCTCTCTCCCCTATCTCTGCACAACACACCCCAATATATCTTGATCATACCACATACCTTTCCTCGCCCATTGTTGATAAATTATTATTACAAATGTTCCCTGCTCGTTTTTGTCTTTTCTTCCATTGATCCAGCATGGTCTGAATCCTAGCTTAGACGGAACTTTATTCCCAACAATCCGTTCCTTTCAGTCGGTACATCCTTGGCAGTGTCGTTCGGCTGTATCCGATCCGGTAAAGTGATCCGGTCCGGTAGAGTGATCCGGTTCGGACAAGGCGTACCGAGGGCGTGTTCCCCGGTAATTCAATCATGTGGTTATTTTTAGGTAACGGGATTAACGAGACGGAGGCCCCTAAGTCACATGGTTGAGTTATTGGCATCCACGGTCAGTTAAGCGACCTGCCACGTCACGGAATTATCCGTGTGTGACGGTCTACAATTCCTGGGAGTCTTGTGGGAGCCGAGATAGCTTCCCCCACCTCGTGGTATTCTCACCCGACCCCCGGCCCGCAAGAATATATGTGTGTGTGTGTGTGTGTGTGTGTGTGTGTGTGTGTGTGTGTGTGTGTGTGTGTGTGTGTGTGTGTGTTATATATATATATATATATATATATATATATATATATATATATATATATATATATGTATATATGTATTGTTACGGATTTCAGAATCCAGTCTGATGAATGCAGCCACAGATCCAGGTCCTCAGACAGTTATTTCCTTAAATGCATGTTCAGATTAGCCCATCCCCATGTCTAATGGGATCTTTAATGTGATGTGTTGAGAAGGGCAAAGGATAGATACCCTCTCTTATGGGAAACTTTTTTCTTCACGACAGACACGTTTACACACATTTCTTTCACGAGCTCTGAAGCCCACATTTTTTGAGAGCGCACAGGTCGTCATGGTAAACGTGCGCAAGTGGGGCAGGGTGAGCTTGGGGCGGAATGCACCCGCAGAGACAGCCCGGAGATATAAAACGTACGGGAGGTAAGTTCTGTGAAGAGAAAAAAGCGTGAGCAGAAAAAGTGCGAGGAGAAAAGCGGGAGAGAGGAAAGCGGAGGCGAAAGAAAGCAAGGCGAAAAAAGCCAGGGAGGGAGAAGAAAAC
>NC_140968.1:60275980-60278480 GCF_056783735.1 Eptatretus burgeri
TATGTATGATAGAGGGTCATACGCTGGATGCATGACGTCTATTGTCTGTAAACTTCTTCCTCTGAGGTGAACACCGACTGCCAGCCTTCCAAACTGCTGTGTTGTCATTGCCCCTGGAGCAATGACAGCCACATCGCTGTCTGGTGAGGGAAGGTTGACGGTACCATGATTAAGGTCTCGGCACCACGTGCTACCTGTTAACACGATTTTCAGTTCATTTGCACTATCATTATGAACCACATACCCAATGGCTGATTTGAATTGCTGGACTATGGGTTGCACTCATGAATGGCCTGTTGTGCTCTTAGCAAAAACTGCTCATTCAGGCTACTATCCGAAGTGTGGGCACGACGATACTCCAGCTCATGGGCTGGATCGTGAAAGTAGATCTGAGCAAAGCGTGGGGTACAACCCAGATCGGCAAGAGAAGCACCAATGTAATGGTAAACCTTACCTTGTATGCGCACTCCAGGATTGAAGCCAGGCATACCTATCTCTCGGACACCGATACTTGCCATTGCCAGTGCGTTGTTGTACTGTTTCGCATGCTTCACAAAGTCCTGGTTGAGTAAAAGGTTTTTAATAGCATCTGGAGGTTGTGATGGAATTGTACCGGGTTTTGGATTCGTAGGATCATGCTTCAGGTCGACCTTGCCGTGGTTGCAGCAAAATGCTCTTTCTCCTCGTTCCACACAAAAGCATCACAATGTGAGCATTTAGTGCATTGAAATAATGAGGTCCTGCTCAACGTGTGCCTGTACTCAACATGAAGTTCCTCTCGGAAGAAATAGGTATCACCGTATCGAGCAAGGTTGCCATTCTCACGGTGAGCCTGCTCTAGTCTCGAATCGTGTACGTCCTGATGGCGCAGGGCATCTCTTACTTGCCAGTCTTCTCGCTGGTGAGGGATTTCTTCTGCACGACGCCTTGCCTCGCGTCCAGTGTTGTCTGTCAAGCGAGCAGCTCGTGCTTTGTCCGTTTCTTCTGCACGATGCCTTGCCTCGTGTCCAGTGTTGTCTTCCAAGCGAGCAGCTCGTGCTTCGTCCGTTTCAGCTGCACGACGCCTTGTCACGCATCCAGTGTAGTCTGCCAAGCGAGCAGCTCGTGCTTCATCCATTTCAGCTGCACGGTGCCTTGTCACGCACGTAGCATCGCGTGTCAAGCGAGCAGCTCGTGCTTCGTCTGATTCTATTGTGCTTGCACGACGCGCAGCTTCGATCCTTCGCTCTCGTAAATGACGACTGGATTAGGGCATTGTTTCAATTATATCGGACCAACCGTATCATAAATGGTCATAACTTGGGAAACACTTGAGAAACAGCTGAAACGGATGAAGAAGAACGATATCAAACCTTGAAAAGGCACATACTCAGGTCCCCAGTGTCAATTGTGACATCATATCAAAAAAAAAGAAAAAAAAAAGAATTGTGATTGTGACGACACTCGTGACGTCATAGCACCGTGTCCTGTCATTGGTTGGCAAATAAATGGCCGTAACTTGGGAACCCCTTTCCGATTAATATCAAACCTTGAAAAGGCACATCCTCAGGTCCCCAGAAATATTCCTGGCAAGTTTCAATTAGATCGGACCAGTGGTTGTCGAGAAACGGCGGTCGCAGACACACACACACACACACACACACACACACACACACACACACACACACACACACACACACACACACACACACACACACACACACACACACACACACACACACACACACAGACATTGCTGGAATTATAGATAGATACTTGCAAAGTACCCGCCCATGGGTGGGTACAGTTATCTCTTGAATGGCGTTGGTCCCGTCTCGATCGGATTAAACGGAGAAATTGACGTTATCTGGTGACCTTGACCCCATGACCTTTTACCTTGACCTTGATCCCCTTATGTCCGTTCCTAAGGATCACATAAGCCAAGTTTCATCTCATTCTATCCAACGGTTTGGATATTAACACAAATTAACAAAGGATCAATTAACACATGCGACATTCCAAAGGTCAATGTGTGATGCGGCCTTCTCCATGACTACTTGGTGGGTCTATTTTTCGTTGCAGAGGATACAGTGACCTCAACTATTTCATGGACATGTTAGAAGGATTCGCCTTCCCACAGATTGAAGACCTGCAACCCGATATCATTTTTCAAGAGGATGGCGCTCCCTCTCATTGGGCCTTAGTCATTTGAGCCGTCCTGAATGAAAAATTTCCAGGTCGCTGGATTGGACGATATGGAACAACTACCTGACCTCCACGATCACCAGACATAAGCCCCAATGATTTTTTTCTGTGGGGGTTTGTCAAAGTTGTTGCCTGTAACACCAAGGTGGCAAACATGCAGAATTTTCATTCTTGGATCCCAGCTGCATGCGCACTGGTCGATGCAAACATGCTGAGCCAAACATGGCAAGAACTCGTGTACCGCCTTGATGTGCTGCGAGCCACAAACAGAGCTCACATTGAAGTATATTGATGGTGTGCACAAAATTTTATGAGT